>NW_017804298.1:628455-633996 GCF_001625305.1 Branchiostoma belcheri | reverse complement strand
GTCAATAAAAAAATATTGAAACAAGTCTGAAACATGTATTTTTGTGACTTGCATTATTTGGATAATCAGGATAGATTCTGGTAGAAGTAGTCAGGAAGAAATGTAAAATATCCGTGACGCATGGCTCAAAGGTGCCGCCTAGCGGCCAAAACTATCATTGCAGAAATGCAGGCTCATCACTGACTCATTTAACATAGAAGTAGCGATAATTCATCGTTTAAGTGGTTTATCAGTCCGGCAAACATAACTTGTATTATTTGGGTAATCAGGATTAAAAAAGACATTGTCACGGCCAACGCTCACACGGTCTAAATTTAGCGCCGCCCAGTGACGTGTTTCGGTACTGCAGCCGCTGAAATCTGCCATCACAAGCAGTAATCACTTGACCGTCCGGCGAACATATGTGTACTATTTGGATAATCAGGAGATAAAAAAAGACCACCTAATTTCAACATTGTTACCACCACAGCAGGAAAGTCAGGAAACTACGTAGCAACCACATTAGTGACTCAATTGTACACCTACTGGTGGTAAACAGGTGATTTTTCGGTCGTCTTTTTTTATCTCCTGATGACCCAATTAGTACAAGTTATGTCCGCCTAACGGTTAAATACTTGTTGATTTTGACCAAGCACTTAATCGTTCGGCAGACATAACTTGTACGAGTTGGGTAATCAGGAGATAAAAAAAAGACGACCAAAAAACCACCTGTTTACCACCAGTCGGCGAAATACGTAGCAAGGAAACTTGTCGATTTCTGCTTTCCAAAGCCTTTCCTTCCTTCACAGTTACTCATATGCTATCCTAGCTGGTTAATAACGCAATAACGGTGTCCTTCTTGTGATATTTTTCATGTTCTGAGGAAAGTAAACTTCGGTTTCTAACGATTTGTACGTGTTATTTATTACGCACTTGACGCAGACACGGTCTCAATTTAGCGCCGCCCAGTGATGAGTTTCAGTACTGCAGGCACTGGTACTAGCCTTCATAATGTGAGATGCCAGGGACTGCAGTACCGAAACACGCCACTGGGCGGCGCTAAATTAAGACCGTGTCACGGCCATGTGCAGCATTGTATGCTTCATTAGCTGGAGGCCAGGACGCTGTAGTACCTTCAAGCATTGCTAGTCGGCGCTTTAGGAGATTAGGTCAAAGGTCACAGAGTTTCGCCAGGTGAGCCGGCGGCATGTTTAGATCGTGTTTCGATGGAGTTCCGGACGGATTTTACTAAATTTAGCTGCTTTTCAGCTAAAGCGAGGAGGCTCAGGTATGTAGGTGTGAATGATTTGTTCTGTTTCTGTCGATTGTGGACAGTTTATTTATTAATTTCCCTGTTAGTGGCTATATATATTATCGGTGATGCCTTCGAATCGTTGTTGTTTATATTCCTAAATACACGTTGGGCCACTCTACTCCTCAAGTAATAACTTTGCTGATGACTAAGTGAACGTGTGTATCTGAGATTCTCTGTCATGATTGTGAAAATTACGTTACACTTGTACATGTGTCGGTATTGTTATTAAAGTTAATTCCACCACACTCCCGGCCTGTTTCTGTAGTACTGGATGTCGAGCTTGTCCAGGCGATTAACCATGACCAGATCTGACATATTCCTCCTACTGAGGGATCGGTGCAGAAGTTCAAGGGAACTGCAGACATGCTGAAGTTATAAAACGTTAAAAAAATACAGGTACAATGTATTCTGTTGATTATATATATGTGTGACTATATACACATTCTGTGTTAAAATATAAGTGCTGTAAAATTTCCATGGTTAACTAGTATTTAGCAATCCAGCCTTGATTATGATCACCTGTGTTACAGATGCATATCAACATAATTTACCCAAATGGCCGTTTTTGTGTCCGGCCCACGAGTGAAAGAAGTGGTCTGTAGAAGTGGTGTTACGCTTAAGGACGTGGACTTTATAGTAAAGAGTTGTTATAATGTTCGCAGCTTTGCCATATGTGCAAACTATATGTATTGCTGTTTATTTTGTTTCCTTAAGTCAAGGAAACAACCGTTCATAACAAGTGTTGATGATCAAACTAAAGAAAGTCTCACATACACACAAATTCATGAAACAAAACTTTCTTCTGGCTATTACTTTAAGTATAAATGTTAGGAAAAGTGACGAACTGTGCTTCTTGTATTATTGTCTAAACCCTGCTATATTAGCTATGACTTGCATGCGGCAAACATGTGAGCACCATGTATGTACATGTAAGAGGGCAGTCTTCATTTTAGAATTGATATTGTTCATGTTTGCCATTTTATTGTTCATGTTTGTCAAATTTGTGGCAGTGGTTAGAATGAATGTAAGAATGAAATTCAATTCTGTAATATTACCCATTGTCTTCTCTTCCTGCCTATCTATGTCTCATAGTTGAAAGAAATAAAGAATACTTTTCCATGATCTGTCCCTCTTGGTCTTGTTTGTGTACTATAGCCCAACATTTAATATATTCAGGTTAATTACACTCACCTGTGGCACAGGTGTATATGAACATAATTTATCCAACTTAAGTCCCACGAACGAGAGATATCTACTGTGGAAGTAGTGTAAAGATTTGCTGGGGTGTAGGAGGGGTTTGGGGTATTAAAGGCCTCAACAATATTAAACACGGTATTGAGGGGAGGGCTAGAGGGATCAGGGAAATTGTGGGGTAAAATGAACGTATAAATGAAGATTTGTCTTGATTTTTGTTATAAGTATAACATAATGCGACATTGTGTTACGTGGCGTCATGCGGCACAGTCTGGTGCGGCCAGACCGGCCTTAAGGGCACCGCGAAGGGCCCTAGTTTTTGAGCCACTAACTTCCCAGACAGAGAAGTAGTGGACTCCTAAGCCATAGGACAGCTCAGCTCAGCCGTCCAAGGCTCGTACATGACAACCCACTTGGATTGTCATCATCCCCAAAACGGGGGCTGTCATTCCGAACATCGGAACAACATGACCACAGGATGTTATGCCAAGGGGTCCGGAGTAGCTCTCTGCAACTTTTGTTCGTGGTCTGATCATGCACAGCCTTTTTTTGTCAAACCACACAGAAAACGATGTCAAACATCAGTATTTCGGCACCAAGAGAGACCGAACTACTAATGAACCGTGATCCATCCATGTTTTACCTTATTTATCGCTCTATTTCTCCTGTATTTTGCTTTTTCGTGACAAGAACAAGCCTTTTGCTTGGATAAATTATGATGATCGTTTGGTTTCAGGTGAGGAAACTTCAGGTGAGCTGATTAGCATTTCACTGGCTCCCTGCCTACTCGGGTAGTATTGTTGTTTCCATGCTTCATACCTTCAAGCAAGGGGCTTTTTGAAGCGCTTTGCTTGCTTCAAATGGTCTTCTTCAGTCTTCTTCAACATTGAATAAAACCAACCTATTTTTCTAGCTCATGTAGCTAGAGGACACTCTTGATATCTTTACCCTTCGATTTTTATAACCACCATTCACAGGCATGCGACGGTTCTATCATTATTGTCACGTACGCTTGTGATCCGTATACCTAACCCGGGAAGCGCTGTTTATAGATACAGGCCTCCCTCCATGTGATAATCTATGTGATCAAAAGTTACGATCTTCCTTCTCTACATCTGCTTGGTTTTCATTCATATGGTAATGTTTTCGACAGCGAAAAGTCCACTTCTGCAAAGGCTTTGACCACTTCTGCAAGCGATCAGCTGATCGTAAAAACACATTTTCACGGATAATTCAAGAATGAAACTAATTCGGACGAAGGCATTAAGTAGGAATATAATAGAGACCATAAGAAATATACTGTGAAAACAAGGGCACGAAAAAACGTCAAAAGTTTAATTTTTCTAAAATTCAAAAAGCGGATATTCATCCCCTATCACATCCCCGTTTTCGAGCCCCCGTTCCAAAAAGGCCCGTATCTCGCTAACGAAGCCTCGCTCATTCCCAGATCTGGCCATTTCGCGACTTGGGAAACGCGATGGGCTCTTATGGGGGTTTTGGTCCCCTTCTTTCATGCGCTTAAACTTGACCCTGAGACTTCTCTTGACTACTTACCACCCTGGAGTCTATAAAGTTTGAATTAGTAAGTTATTTAGTTGGTCAATCTGAGAAAAATAAGGCCAGATGGGCTCATACGAGGCTGCTAAATATGGGCTATTTTTCGCTTCATTTTTATTAAAATTTCTGACTCTCAGTTTCTGCCTCTTTATCTCAGTATGTTTCTTTGGTTTCTCTAAGTCTGTTTCTTTGGTTTCTCTAAGTCTGTTTCTTTGGTTCTCTAAGTCTGTTTGCTATTACATACACCTCCCCCCCCCCACATACACACACACATGTACACACACACTTTATAAAATAAGTAGTTACTTTACAATGTATATATGTAACGGTTGTTTGTATTCTATTCTTCTGTTGTTTCCTGTACTTAACCCAGTGGGTATGTGCGTACAATTAAGTTCTTCATTCATTCATTCATCCATCCATCCATCCATCGATACATTCATCCATCCATCCATCCATCCATTCATTCAATAAAACACCACGCAATGATGACACTTCCAGACTGCGCAGCTACAACAAAACTTTAAATATATTTTCATTTCATTATCTACCAATATTGTTCAAAAATCTATCTCCAGGATCATTGATATATGATAAAAACTCTGGGAAGATTACGCCTAAAACTAGACATTTTTACAACAGCAACAACGGCGGATGGATGGCTTAAGTCCACCCGACCAACATAAGTATGGGCACAGTACATAAACCAGATATATATATATATATTTATGTATATGTATATATAGCATAGCCTTGTCTACTTCAGCAATAACCTGCCAACCCCTCAACAACAGAAGTGGATTTTGTTGAACAATGAGCGAACGCTTCGTTACAACTACTACTTTCTTCGGTACTCTGTGGTAGTTGTCGCAACACGCTGACTTTTCAAAGTGTTTCACTGTAGCCTGAACTGGGCAACGCTTCCAGAAAAAAACAACACTTTCTCTGGAAATGAAAAAGAATATTAAGATGTTTTCTTCCGATACAGTCTTAATGTTTCCAAACACTACTACCGTTGGTTTCTTAGGGTTACGACTTCTCTGAAGAGCTACGACCAAACATTATTGTATTTTTTTTGTGTAGTTTTTTTTTGTGACAACATCCACCATAATAATTTCATTTTTTTGTCTTTGTGCAAAAATACGGGTCTGGAAGAAAGCTGGTGCAGAAACAAGCCTCTCTAAGTGCTAACCAGTGCTACATTCAGTGTTCCAACATCACAGCTATTCACTGAAAAATTGGCAACATTGCAGATTAGGTAACAGTTCTGCCTTCAACCAACCTTAAGAATTCCAAAATTCGTGCCCTCTTGTTTCTTAATACATCTCTGATGTAGAAAATCAACTACTGAACGGTTAGCAACTGAGGCTGGCTACACTATATCTGAGGACCTTTTTTTTCCACCATATATACACAACAATGCTATGGAGTGAAATATAAACTATGTATGACATGTTCAGTCCATTCCCTGAAGGAAAAGACAAGACGTTCAGTTT
>NW_017804298.1:628322-628435 GCF_001625305.1 Branchiostoma belcheri | reverse complement strand
ACAAAAATTTTTAAGTAAAAAAAAAAGATTTCACATGGAAAACTCTCTATACAATTCCTACAAAAACACAAAAAAAACTGAAAAAAAAAAGATTCCAAAGCGTTACGTTAGGT
>NW_017804298.1:563044-628272 GCF_001625305.1 Branchiostoma belcheri | reverse complement strand
AGTGCTAACCAGTGCTACATTCAGTGTTCCAACATCACAGCTATTCACTGAAAAATTGGCAACATTGCAGATTAGGTAACAGTTCTGCCTTCAACCAACCTTAAGAATTCCAAAATTCGTGCCCTCTTGTTTCTTAATACATCTCTGATGTAGAAAATCAACTACTGAACGGTTAGCAACTGAGGCTGGCTACACTATATCTGAGGACCTTTTTTTTCCACCATATATACACAACAATGCTATGGAGTGAAATATAAACTATGTATGACATGTTCAGTCCATTCCCTGAAGGAAAAAGACAAAACGTTTAGTTTTCGTTGCTTGACACAGATGAAAAATCCCCAAATGTTATTATTAAGGACATTGTGGTGAAAATTCGCAGATTTTTTTCCTTCCTTCGGGAATGCAGTAGTAAAGATGCCTTGCCAAGTCTAGTTCGCAAAAAAACATTACATAGTACAAATGAACGCTACATTCAAATTCAATCCCCCCCAACCACTACACAGATCTACAAAACAGTCTACAAAATAAAAATTCAACACAGACGCCTCTCCAATTGCACAGACTCTCCTTGGAACGCACAAAATTTTAGAAACCGTCTACGTTATTTCATCTAAACTCAGGGAAAAAGTCAGCACAATGATACATTCAACCGAAGTCTCTACTAACTCCCTTGGATACTTAAGTGTGCGAGTCTTTTCTTCTCCATATACAAGAATAGGTACACAAAATCTAAGATAATAATCAGATATGACAGTAGGATTAAAACAGTGTGGGCTACTACATACATACACAGGGAGGCACATTGTTTTCTACATTCAAACTAATCATTACTTGTAATTGCCTTCACAAGCTGTAAACCTCAAGAAACCGTAAACTTTCTTCTGAATACTCTGCAAACGTACAAGAAAGAAAACTGTGTGGCATAACATCTTTGAAGACCAATTAAAAGTTTTGCATGAAGTTCTTGCTAATGTTATATTGGGTAAAAACAGTTTTGTTTCCACAATACATAGGTCTTTTTTTGCTGTGAACATATACAAGTTTGTGAGTTAACCTTCTTCCTGCTGCCTAACCCTCTCACCAACACAAACTTGGCACCAGAAGGCTACATCAGCAGGGAAAAGGTTAACAGAAGTGGAAACCAGTGGCAAACAGAAGGTTTTTTTTTGCTGTGAACCAATACCAGTTTGTAAGTTAACCTTCTCCCTGCTGCATAACCCTCTCACCAACACAAACTTGGCATCAGAAGGCTACATTGGCAAGGAAAAGGTTAACAGAAGTGGAAACTAGAAGAAAACAGAAGTTTTGGTTTGTCATGAGGCTTACAGACTGGGTAGGCAACAGGTCTGAATCGTGGACAAGACAGTGTGTGGCTTTATAACAAGGTAAGAAACAATGTTCCACTGGCCAGCAGACGGACATGCATGTCAGAATCCCTCAAAATCACTTCTTGGGTCTCCTGTTACTAAAGTGCAGCGTAGTTAGGTCACTTTTCAAAGTGGCTGTATTGGCTGATTTCTCATAACTTGGAGCGAAACTTGTCCTTTGCACAACTCGTGTTGGTCTTGCGAACTTCAAAACAAAAAGACTGGTAGAATTTTTTTGTCTTTTAAGAACAGTTGATTATGATAACAAGTTTTTACCTCCTTAACATTGCATCAACTTCATTGTAGACGGAACTGGAGAAACCAAAGTTGAAACAACCACTTCAAAAACTGACGTAACAGAGACAAAATCTGGCTGAGTTCAACTTAAACCTCCCCTCTGCTGCGGTGGCCTTTTTGGCACCAAATCTGTTTTGGTTACATACAGGGTTAGGCAGCAGGGAGAAGGTTAACACATCCACCCTTTCCTTGCTTAATGCCTTGGAAAACAGTGCGAAGAAAACAGCCAAAAATTAGTTGTTTTTTTTCTTCATTTCCCTGACAAAAAAGTTCTGGTACCCCACTAGACTGGGACGGCCAGCTCCACTTTTTTTCACTAGAACTGAGTGATAACTTCCCGTTGCCAAGGAAACATGTTACCATGGCAACAAACGCGTTTCCCCCGACAACGGTACCGGTAGTACGTTTTGTGAACTCGTGAAGGGACCTTGTGAGTGAGGAAACGTGGGTAGTAAGTTATTATAACAGCTTCAGACATGGTGGCAAGAATTCCTTACGATCGAACAATACTGAAAAGGTGGGCAGACCTACGATACGTAGAGTCTACCGTACGTAGCGTAGTGTTTTACTACTACTGTATAAGAGATGGCTGCAAGTCGTTGTTGTTGGTGTTGAACCTTCTGGCCAGTCGTTGTGTGTTGTGTTGTGTCCCCCCCTCCTCTCTCTATCAGTGAACACCCATCAGAAGTCGTGGAACTCTTTTGCACACTTTTCCGTTGCAGAAATGCGGAGAGGTTCCTCCTCGTAGTCGTCGAAGTTGCTGGAGTCTCCCGGGCCTTTACACTTGGGGATGAAGGGAGCCTCCACCTGCATGGACAAGGAAACACAAAAACCTTACAAGTTACGGCCAAAACGTCTTGCTTCCACTTCTGTGACTAGAAGGCACAGGAATGGAAAACAAGACTACACACGTTAAAATCTTTCAACTGAATCATTCAGGTCCAGATTTCTTAATCAGTAAAATCATACTTGCAAAATCTACAAATCTTCAAACAATCTTTCAACTGAATCAGGTCTAGATTTCTCAATCACTAAAATCTATTTCCAATTATTTACTAAAAATCTTTAAACAATTGTAATGCCTATACTGTACTACAATAGCAAGCAAATACTTTTGCAGATAAAGCTTTTTGAGATGTACTTCTACATGTAACTATTTCTAAAAATTAATGAAAATTCCCTTTACTTCATTGTATAACAATCTGGAAGAAAATTGTTTTAACATCATCACATATCATGATCATCCAAATGAGAGTCAAATCAAACGAAAGCTGGCAAAAGAGAAAGGGTACAAGTTGTTAATCACAGTGCAGAAGAAGAGGAGTTAAGAGGAAAGAACACGGCAAACAACAGACTTCAGCCTAGTTGTGATGTCTCCATACTGTGGATATACTTTGGGATGGAATGTGTCAAGGTGGTACTGTGGTTAGGGTTGTGGACTAAGTCTTAGAAATAGGATTTGAAGGTTCTGGGTTTCAATCCCAAACAGGCCTCAATGTTGTACCCATTTGTGGACTCATGGTTAGGGTTGTTGGCTCAGAATTAGGATCTGATGGTTCCGGGTTTGAATCCCTAGCTGGCCTCAATGTTGTACCCATTTGTGGACTCATGGTTAGGGTCGTTGACTCAGAATCAGAATCTGAAGGTTCTGGGTTTGAATCCCTAGCAGGCCCCAATGACTCAGAATCTGAAGGTTCTGGGTGTGAATCCCTAGCTGGCCTCAATGTTGTACCCATTTGTGGACTCATGGTTAGGGTTGTTGACTCAGAATTAGGATCTGATGGTTCTGGGTTTGAATCCCTAGCAGGCCATAATGTTTTAACTATGAGTAAGGCACATTGATGAAGGTTAGACATCCAGGTCAACAATATTTTACGGTAACTACAATTCAAACTCTGCTACTGGATAAAATACGGAGATTCCTTTAAGACATTTTGAGTGACATCCATCACTCTTCTCCAAATCAATTTACACCTATTTGCTTTTGAGTTTCCCACAACTGACCAAAAAATGCTCCAATTTTCTTATTGTAAACTTGCCATTCAATGGATATGACAGTAGCTTTCTTCCCGACCAAGTTTATCACTTTAACATGTAGTTGTCATGACTTTGTGATGTTCATGTGATGGTGGATGTGTAACATGTACAACAAAGATGGCAGTGCACACGGTGGGGTTAGGTAGTGGCAAAACTTTACACGAAGTGCATCAGCAGTAACGGCCATAATTAAACCACACAAACAAAACAACTCAAAAAAGGCAAAAAATCGACTGTATGTGTAAATCATTTCTAAACGGTGATTTTAAGGCGCAAAAGCAAAGAAGGGATTCTTATAAAAACGTGAGGAGGGTAGAAAAGGGTCCACGCAGAAGTTTAACGTAACCAAACCAGTGACAGCAGCGTTCAACTCACGTCGCACTGAAACCAAGAAGAGAAAACAGGGTATCAAGGGTGAATTAACAGAATTACGCCCACTACAGGTGATTTTTATAATAACCAACAGGACAAGGACAACTTAGGAGTTATAGAAACGCAGGGCTCGAAATTCCATGTTGTGGATAGGAGCACTGGTGCATGGAAAAATACGTTTTGTGCAGAAAAAGTTTACATGCGAAGAAAAAAAGTTTCCGTGCGTAGTAAAAAAAAGTTTTGTGTGCATGACATAGAATAAGGTAGAATGTCAGCAAAACTTGCCAATACAGTTTTGAAATCAGCTTTCAAAAATTGCAAAGAACCCAAATTCTACAGCTTCAATTTTTCAATTTCAAGATTGTCAAGGTAACACAACAAAGGTTTTACTATTTTTTTACACTTAGATGTCAAGAATATGCTGTATACTGCATACACAGCTTCAATTTTGGGCACACAAAAGTGCGTACACACTCAGGATTTCGAGCCCCGGTTTGGGAAAGTTCTAACAACTCATTTGGGGACTCAACAAACAGGGAATAAGATATAAAGACAAGGGAACCAAGAGTTCAATAAAGTGGGGAAAATATCAAAGAATCTATAATTAAAATGATCTTCAAATGTAGTGAAAATATCAAAGGCTCCCATCAAAGATATATTCATCATTCTTCATATTCGACTTGGTGAGGGCTTTTGTAATAAATGGAATAATACAATATGTGCAGACCACTTGTGTTCTGATTTTGTGATAAAATGTAGGTTATTGAAATCTTGTTTCCCTGTCATATGAAAGCCAACGTTCCTGGATACACCAAGGAGAATGGTAGAAAAGGGGGAGAAACTATTGATGCAAAAATAACTTTTAACGTTTTCATTTTTCAACTGTATATAGTAACCATTTCAACCACTAACTTCTCCCTATTCTATTTAAGTGCACGACTGTAAAACAAAATACTGGCCACTTTACATCCTTTATGTTTGAAGTTTGGGTTATACCAAGAATAAGGTTGAGAGAACTTGGAGATCAAGTTACATGTACTTCAACTGTCATGTATAACTCTGCTCCACATTCCAGATCATCACTTTGAAAAACACTGTTCAAAGTCCAAGTTGAGAGAGCAGAACTTGACTTCAGTTCCTTTAAGCTGGCATCACACAGTAGAAAAACAGCCCCTCCACGTCTGTTTTTGTCCATCAAAGCTAGCTCATAGGGACATTCTCTCAATCTGTGTATGATTTTTTAGGAATCAGCAACCAATGTTCTAAGCCCTGGCTAATGTGCTTGACTCTTGAGCAATTTTGAGAATTCTGGGGATCAACAAATTTGTCCAAAGAATGTTATCAGTGTGACACCAGCTTTAAGACAACCGGAGACGTCTCTAAGTGTCATTTCTGCTCACCTTCCGCTGGTAGACCAGGATCCAGTCCGTGGTCTGGAACCACTTGTGGTTCTTGATGTCGTTGACGGCGTTCTTCAGGTTTCCGTAGCGCTTGGTCAGGTCCACCTGCAGCAGGTTCCGCAGGAGGTCCTTCAGGTCCGAGCTGAAGTGGGACGGGAAGCGAACCTGGGAGAAAATAATGAAGAATTAATAAATGAAGACCTTAGTTATTTAATGTCCTCATTCAGGAGAGGTGTGCTCACATGTTGCTTCTGAGTCAAAAACTTAGTGCTCTGAAGTACAAGAAGCGAACCTGGGAAAAAGACAAGACCATTGTTACTGTAGACAGGGTTTGAATCCTAGCTTAGCAGTTCTGTAGTGAGAGAAGTGAACTTTGCAACAAGACAAACATATAAGCTAGATGGATAGGTTCAAATTCTAGCAGTCAGCAACAATAAGAGCAGAGAAAGCTGCAGCTGTAGACCAAGAAGCTCAAAATACACTAAACATCTGACTTGTACATAGCAGTGTTTGTTAATGGAATCTCATTCAATAGCATACAGCTATGCACTTTTGTTGGTCATTGTAATTAACTATAGGAACATTTTACAAGCTATACAGACATGTTTAGAGGCACCACTTTGAGAGGCAACTCCTGAAAATTGTAAAAAAAAAGACAACCGAAACACTGACCTTCCCTGAAACAATCTTCTCGTAGATCTGGATGGGCTGGTCAGCAAAGAAGGGCGGGTAGCCGGCCGCCATCTCATACACCAGCACACCCAGCGCCCACCAGTCTACTGCCTTGTTGTAGCCCTGTGGAGGGGAAAAAGACAAGCAAGTATTGAGTATTGTCAAACACGAGGCTTAGGGCTGAGTCAAAACCCGGTGCCCACCAGTCTACTGCCCTGTTATAGCCCTGGAGTAGGAATAAAGACATTCAAGTATTGTCAAACACAAGGTTTGCAGTTTAATCAAAACCTCGCTTAAAGTGGTGTTTTCAATGGCAGTCAAACTGGCAAAGAATTACTGAACAGAACTGTACTGATTTATGCTTTTTAGGGCTTTGTCACAACGTTGCTTAAAAGCTGTGTGGCTGTTTTCAATGCTAGTCAAACATTCAAGATAAGACTTGGGCAAAGAATAATTACACAACTGTACTGATTCATGTTTTCCTTTTGTCTTTCTGCTTATAACTTACACAGAAAGTTTATTTTACCTGTGTGTCATTAATTATGATCTCCAATAGAGATCTACATCATCACTATTCCTATGGAGTACAAACAAACAAACAAATAAACGCACCTTGCTGAGGATAATCTCTGGGGCAAGGTACTCAGGTGTCCCACACAGTGTCCACGTTCTGCCCTTCACCCGCTTTGCAAACCCAAAATCTGTCACCTGGGACAACAAAAAAACACAATCCAATCAATCCCACATCCACAAGTTACCCACATCTAACAAATGGGTTCTTGGATGTAAAAAAGATGCTGGAGTAAGGCCTAGGAAAAGCTAATCGACAATTTCAAGCTCCATGATCTGACACTGTACAACGTTTCATCACTGTCTTGTTTCCCAGCAACATTAAAAATAGAAGTGTTCTCATGTAAGTTTCACTATGCTAAACTGTACTGTATAAGTTTGATCACTAGAGATTGTTTAAGTCTAAGAAAAAAAAAAGAAAAAAGATAATCCCTACCTACCGATCCTAATTTTTTCAGGAAGGAAACAGGAAAAATGGCATTTTTTTTTCCTATTAGTATTATCCACATCTAACAAGTTGGTTCTTGGATGTAAAAAAAGAAATGCTGGGGTAGAAAATTAACATAAAAATAGTCTGAGGGGAAGTCTGTATGTTGATGTATTTTGGGATAGTGAATATAGTCTGATAAATTGCTGTATGTGATATCTTCATGTATTCAGTCAAGCTAGATTAATACCCATCATAAATATACTAGTCAATCAATCATGACCCAATGACATTTTAAACTGCTCTAAATTACAGCTAAGACAATGATGTACTGCATTGTACTAAGCAACAAAGTAATACACCCGATACTATATGAATGTGATTTTGAATATATCTGGTACAAATGTACATGTGTATGTCTCAGACTTAATTCCAGGGTCCCCAAAAGAAACATACCTACACTGGTTGAAAGACAGCATAGGGGCCTAAATCACAGTATAGGGGTTTAAATCACTGCATAGGGGCCCATCTGTGCACTGAGTGACTCTGTTTCATGTCAGAGACATTGGGCAATTCTTGGACCTCTTACAAGTCAGGACGTGTCCTTGTGTTCTAACCAGATGCCCTTTAGCACCTTGACCTTGAAGTTGTCCTACCTTGAGGTAGCCCAGCTGGTCTATGAGTAAGTTCTCTGGCTTCAAGTCCCTGTAGATGATGTCCAAGGAATGCAGGTACTCAAACGTCAGCACGATCTGGGCTGCATAGAACCTGGAGTGCTGCTCACTGTACATGGGCATACAACAAACAAGGTTTAGTCAATACATTGATGAAGGTAAGACATTAAGGTAAACAATACCAAAAAAGAAGAGAGGCTACACAATTTAGCAACACTGAAGAGCGATGGATGTCACTCGAAACTTCCGGAAGTAATCTCCGTAATTTATCCAGTAATAGAGTTTAAATTTTTTATAGTATGAGGTTTTGTTAAAGTTAGATTATAGTTTGGTAAAGTTGTGGAAATGGGTGTCATTTTCCGATAGACAATTCTTTAAGTTTAAGTGAAAAAATGTATACTATTTCACAGAATACAATATAAGAACCCACTAGTTGCACACACAATTAAGTATTCGTGCTCTGGCAAACCAAAACACAAAACACTGTATGACAATTATCCCTTCATAGCTTCTTCAGTTACACTGTGTGGGCTAGAATAAGCATTTTTAAGTCCAATAAACTTAGACCAGACCTGAATCTTCCTATCCGTCGTAAATGGGAGAACATCTCTCCACCCGGTACATACTCCAGCACCATGTAGAGATTCGAGTTGTCCTGAAGCATGGAAGGATCTCAAGGTTACGATTCAGCAATAATATTACAGCACACACACAAACGAACTCTGTGATACGTAAAGTCTTAACAGTACTTTCAAATATTATCAAAGATACAGTAAAAACAAAATCTTAACATGAACATTAAATGTGTCCTGGGAAATTCAGCTGTCTTGTTACAAGAAAAGGCTATGATTCTGTCACGATCAGTCTTCTTGAAAATTCTTTGGCATTAAAATCACAGGACAAGCTACAATGTACCACGAATGTAACCACTTTATCAAGTGACACTGACCATTGCATGGGTACAATGCTATTATGGGTAAGAATCTAAGGTAATTTACTTGACTTCTCCCACAGGATATAAGTGTACACAACTCACCTTGAAGTGGAACTCTAAGCTAACATGATAGGGTGTATTATGCCTAAAGGTAGTTTACTGGTTATGTGAAAGAACTTCAAACAAACAAGACTCACCTTGAAGTGGAACTCTAAGCTAACAAGGAAGGGGAAGCTAATGGCCTGCAGGATGCGCTTCTCATTCAGCGTGTGCTCAACCTGCTTCAATTTTACAACCTGGAAACAAACAACAACAACAACACGTTAACATTCAGCGTGTGCTCAACCTGCTTCAATTTTACAACCTGGAAACAAACAACAACAAATATGTAAAACAACCATTTGTGCAAATCTTACCTTACAGCAACACCCAGAACTGTTTTGTTTTAAAATTCTCACTGTTGTGTATTCTGGTTTCATCCAGAGAAAGGATTTGTATGCTTCATAATCAATTCTATAATTTCTCACATTTTTGCAAAGTGGAGTGTGTTATGCATGTACTCTTGTATCATAAGGTATCCACACTTCACATTTTCAAATCATAATCAGAGTTAGACACACAGAAGTGGCAAGTTGTTCAATGTAGAGTACATTTTTGTAACATTCTGCATGTGCCTGCAAAATTGTTTCTATCGTACGGTTGCAGAGTTAAAGGGGCTAACAAATCGTGTTTCTTTTTCAAAATGTTGGGTATTGCAAACTTCAATTCGTTATCTTTATCAAACCCAAACTAAATCATAAATGTTACCTTCTGTTTGTCAAGTATCTTCATGGCGTAGAAGTTTTGCGTGGCTTTATGCTGCACCAACATGACTCGGCCAAACGACCCGGTTCCCAGCGTCTTCAGACGGTCAAATTCATCCAGCGACGCTGTGTTCTACAGGACAGAAAATAAAAACATTGGTGGCAAAACATCATAACATCACACTTCAAAGAATCCATGTGACAAGCCTCACTGGGTCAGTCTACTGAGGAAGACCAGAGTGACTGGTCAAAAGCTCTAGGTGAGAGAACTTCTTTGTGTTGGCTCTAAAGTTTTAACCTTAAACATGTAACTAACTACCAACACGGACGAACTTTCGTGATAGGTAAGTCTTACTGCTTGTTTTGTTTGTTTCCTATGACTGGTAACAACATAAAATAAAGTAGAATGTCAGTGAAATCATCATTTATCAAGTCTTTCAGTTCATACAGCTAGTTTTGTTTGTTTCAAATTCATCGAGCGATGCTGTGTTCTACAGGGCAGGAAATAAAAACATCAGGGGGCAAACATAGTAAATAAAGTTTTACAGTAGTTACAGCTTGTTTTGTTTGTTTCCCATGACAAGTGAACAACATAAGATACAGTAGAACTTGATACCATAACTGGTTTACAAAATATGACAAGGGGAAACCTGCCCTAACAGTTTCTAGCTTCGATTAACACTGACAAATACACAAATAAAACATGTTTTTAAAATATTGATAGCGATAATGATATTAAACGTCTGGTGGCCAGACCATAATCAGCTGTATTTCTCATTTGTCTGGAAAATGTCTCACCTCGATATGATATTTTGGGCTGACACTTTACGTACATGATTATCTTTTTTTTTTCAAAACAGTAATCTTTTCTGGATTATTTGAAAGAATATGTTATTTATGAGTATCAACAAGGCCATGTCTGCTTGTGTTTGACACCCCTTTCTAACAAATCAAGGAAAAAAAGACTGGCAGAAGATTTTTAAGGACATTTAAGGTCAGTTTAGTTTAGATTAGTCTGTTGACAATGGAAACCTTGGCGAACATTGTACAATATCCTCCATAGTAATCAATTTGTCTCCAAGGCCCAATATGAATGATTGTCCCACATGTTGAAGGTCTGTAATAAAAACTGGCATCTTAATGTAGAGTATTTTTTCAGTGAGCAGTTGTAAATACAGCTTAATCTAAAATTTCCTTATCTTGTTTTTCTCCAAAACTTGAAAGGGACAGAGCCCTACTTTTGGGTACACAAAAATCACTGCAGTCAGCAGTTATAAATACTGCTTAATCTAATGTTTCCTTATTGTATTTTTCTTTCCCGAACTTGAAAGCGGCACATGCGTTTATTCACGTACACCTGGCTTGTAAAAAAAGCCCTCCAGGACCCTTTACGCTCCTTCTGTTGTCCTTATCATTGTTACCTATTGTCAAGAAAAAGCACCCTCAAGTGGTGTGATCAAGCCATGACATCATTGATGACATCATTAACCATTCAGCCAATCACAGCAAGCCGTCAGGTGGTTACCAAAGGTCATTTGATAGGAGTTACCCAAGGTTAAGTATCTGGGCCCAGATCGGATTACGTTGCCTTTTGTCTCTAACAATAGGGTGGTTAGTGGGAATAACACCTACTACGTCAACAATGTCGTAGGCACACAGAAAAACACACAGAGCGAACGACAAGCTACAGTTTGAACAGGAAGTCTATGTTACAATCATTACATCACAAAGCACAAACATATCCTTTCCAGGTGTCGGAATAACTTCCTCTATATTCAAACTGCTTAACTGTTTGAAAACAAAAACATTAACTAGCTTTTTTAGGGGTAACAACTAACCACTATTATATGAACATGAACTACAGATTTGAACAATTGTATCCTGGATCAAAATTGTAAACAAAAGTATTACTTACCCAGGGCTCAAAATACTGGGTGCATGTGCACCTTAGTGCATCCAAATTTGGACCTGTGTACCCAATATTTTTCTGAGGGTGCACCTGTGCACCCAAATATTTTCGTAGGTTTACGTGTGTAAAGATGTTATGTATAGTGGTATACAGCATATTCTTAATATCCAAGGTTCAAAAACATAATAAAATCATTGTTGTAGTACATTATTTAGAAATGAAACATAATCAGTTGTTGCCGACATTCTACTTATAAGGTGCAACCCAAAAAATTTTTGTGCACCCAAATTTTTAGGTTGGGTTCATTTTTACCCAAAATGAATCTTGAGCCTGATGCTTACCTGTGATGGACTCTCCCATTTCTTCGTGAAGTCTTCTTTGGCTTTTGCAAGAAACTCTTTCACTGTGGGACACAAAAGAAAAACACACATTTATTGCGATGCCAAAACTTCTTTTGGACAAGGTCTTTCATTTCTGAGACATTATTCAGCAGTAATAGTAAGTGACAGTCATGCAAATGCAAGTAGAGAATTCACCTCTGCAAGCAAGTTGCAAATACAAGATGGTACAGAGCTGGAGAAGGAAGGAGCTCAAATATTATATAATAAATGACAATAGGAAGGCTTTTAATCTTAAAGGTACAGTACTGTATTAAAACTCATAGTACAAAAGTCATAAGGAATTGTGACTTGTAGCCATTGCATTCAAATTATCAGATTCTTTACCTTTCATTTTCATATAGATCGACATATCAATCGATCAATCAATCATCTATTTGATAACAAATCACTATTATCGTGAGCCATGTTAGCTTGACACAAGTTAAAGCTGATTATGAATTGCAGCACTTTTTATACAAATGATGTACATGTAGATTGAAAATGTTGCTTGTCCATTTGGTTGTAATATGATTTTACGAATGTGCACAAGATTTGAAATGTTTCAAAAGCACTTCTTATGTCTTTTGAGAACGAAATATCGTACAAATTCATGTTAACAACAAAAGATTTGTTACAAAGTGTCACCACTTCTAGATGTGTCTAACTCTAAGAGCAAGTATATTTTTTTCAGGTGCTAAAACAAAACAATCCTGTGCACGAGTATTGTTGTTTGTGACAAAATGTGATGAATGAATGCGAAGATGACGAACGTAAAGTAAAAACTTGCTGAACAGTGCCTGAAAGGGAAGGGGGGTTTTGCGGGGACACAGAAGCGCGGGGGGTAACATCATGCCCATGGAAAAAGCTCTACAGTAGAGGGTTAAACAGCACAGCAAGGTACAGTAGCCCTACACTTGGAGAAAAAATGTGTGCGCAGTAGTACAAATGTATGTACCGTTAAAATGTAGTATAGTACCAACAATTTGCATGGATTACGATACAATTATATGGTATATTCGGCTCTTTGGTTGTTTTTTTTTAGTGCATTTGGAAAATAAACACATACTAACCACTGTCAGAGTATGAGCCATCCCCATGGCCTGTATAGGGCAATAGAACATGTGGTGGCTAAGTTTGCAGAAACACCATGTTGAAAATCCAGGGCTCGAAATACTGGGTGCATGTGCACCTTACAAATTAGTGGAGCTGTGTGTGCACCCAATTTTCTTTTCTGTGGGTGCACCAGTGCACCCAAATGTTTTCATAGGTTTACATATATGTAGAGATGTTAAATGTAGTATACAGCATATTCTTATTAACATCTAAGTGTCAGAAAAATAATATGTTACAGTACTTTTCTTTAGAAAGAAAACAATTAGTTTTTGCTGACATTCTACTATTTTATCTGACATGGTGCACCCAAAAACATTTTTGTGCACCCAATTTTTTAGGTTGGGTGCACCAGTGCACCTATTCCCAAAAATGAATTTCGAGCCCTGAAATCTAACCATACAATACTTTACTGTTATATAAGTATAACATTGTTTATTCCCCATAATTGTATGGGGCAAAAAAAGCACAACTTGTTTACATGGAGATGCTGTCTAAAATATTAGTTACTAAATGCATGCATATAGCTGTTGATGTACCTATACTAGAGACCTAAGCACTAGTAAACTACATGGTTTGGGGACCAACCAAAACGTGCGTGGGGGGAGGGACGGACAAAATGGACACAGAAAATGGGATGGAAAGTATGATGGCAAAGCCTGGGTTTCGTAAAACTCTCGACTACCGTCAGGAAAATCTTACTAGAAAACGTAAAGATATTATCATTATAATAATTGTCACTTGTGTTGTGATTATGGTTATAAGTTACTAAAACAAGAAAACAGGGATCAAGGCTAGGCTAGGGCTTCCGTCGTTAAATGGCATGGTTTAAAAGAAATAATACGACAACAAATACAGCAGTGATCTTGACAAAGAGTTAGTAAACGTACAGTCAAAAAGTCCAATTCTTTGTGTTGGCAATTACAGTTTAAACTTATGCCATGATGACGTCTTTCAACACAACTTTCAAGATAAAATAGTTAACTCAAAGTACAGTCAAACCTGTACTAGTGACCATCTGTGTATAAGATTAAGAACCACCTGGCCGTTGTGACCACTTTTTGGTGGTCCCTTTCCATTGACCATAGTATGACCAGCTTTCCCTCTAGTGACCACTTTTGCTAATCCTGTTGAGTGGTCCCTATACACAAGTTTGACTGTACGTGTTGTAAGAGACTGCACACTTAGAAGCCATCAGACTGTAAACAATCAGTTTCCAATCATCATTGTCTGCCTGTGCTTTCCAAATGGCTGGGCACCATCTTGGATATGTGGGTGGGTTTGATTTTGAACAACGTAGCCTGGATGCCAGACCCATAGCACGCTAGGCTCAGAGTTAGCCAGGATCTAGCTGAAGGGGATTGTGGTATAATTTCTTTGAGTAGAGGGCACGTTGGCTAGCCCTGGACCTGAGAAACTGGCCTGTGTTGGCCCTGGAAAACAGTGAAACAGTCTGGCACCCAGGCTATGGAACAGGGGGCTGTGGTATAATTTCCTTGGGGGCATGTTGGCCCTGGAGCCGAGGATCTGGCCTGTGTAGGCCCTGGAAACAGTCTGGCACCCAGGCTAAGGAACAGGGAAGGGGGTGGGGGATAAAGGCATTCCTACCCATGATGCAATCAGGGGGAAAGGTGGTTGGGCCTTGCTAATTTGCATATTTTGGTACGCCCAGATTTTTTTTACGTGCAAATACTTCACGGGCAAATTACCCACACGCAAAAGACCACGTCACTGACCACTAAATATCCATTCAACCTTGCCAGACAAGCCTAAAGCATGTTGCGGCATTACGTGCAGGGCTGGAAATACTGGGTGCATATGCACCTTAGTGCTAGTGCAGGTAAAATTTGAGCTCAGTGCAGGTACATGTATTTCTGATGTCTACCTGCACCTAACCTGCACTGGTCCATGTATTGGGTATATGCAGGTTTGTGCAGGTATTTCTGATGTCTACCTGCACCTAACCTGCACTGGTCCTTGTACTTTCAAGCACTGACAAGTACATGTATACTGGGGGACGTTACATTGGAGGTCAGATACTGTACTCTGTAGTATAGACACAATTTTCTGGGTGGTGGACTTACAAAAAAACGTGTGTGACCTGGCGTGTAGACGTTACACCACTAGAAGTCAATGCCCTGGGTTAGGATACGTGACAAAGTGGTTGACAAATGCCAGAGTTGGCAGTTTCATGGCAGGAGTTGTTTGCCATACCGATGTTGCTCTTGTGTGTTTATGTCAGGGTGGTTGCTCTAGTACTTTTCCCATATCAGTGGTCAATGACCCGAAAGTGTAAAGGCATAATACATGCTTCGAAGCCCAATAAAACACAAGTCTAAGTAGCTTTCGAGCTGCCCTAGCAGTTATTTTAAAACATTATAGTGAAATATTGCCTATAATATAGTCACTTAAATCACACCGGTTAACTATGTGGTCATTCAAGCTAATAATGTTAAATTTTCACTATCAATATGTCAGTCTGTTTATATTGATATAATATAAATCCACACTCATCCTTTTTACTTTCTTCTTACCTCTAGAAATTATGCCTTTGGCTAGAATGCAAAAATGATAAAATAAATAAAAACAGTGAAAAGTAATAAAAAAAATTTCTCTGTGGTTGAAGTTACCCTTAATTTTGCTGGCCAAGAAACAAAAATTTTTAAGTAAAAAAAAAAGATTTCACATGGAAAACTCTCTATACAATTCCTACAAAAACACAAAAAAAACTGAAAAAAAAAAGATTCCAAAGCGTTACGTTAGGTTGGAAGAAAATGGCAAACAAAGAAAAATATATAAAAGCCAAGTAATATGTATGTAGGAGGTTCAAAAAGTCATGGGTGCCCACCTTTTAAGTAAATAAATACTCTATTGTACTGCCCACCTACATGTTTGCACCCAAACAATAGCCTAATACACATGTTTTCAAAACAAATCCATTAAGACAATTCGACATCAGAAATTCCAACAAATATGTCACGAACATGTGTTTGGACTTCACTGAATAATGGGTTAAAGATACAAACACGAATCAACAAAAGAGCCTGATTGGGACAAAGCACTGTGTTTTTTTTCTACAACAAGTACTTGGTTCTTTGGTAAGGACGCTTTGTAGTATCAGTGAAATGTAATAGCCTTTTGAACATACCAGAATTGGTACTGTAAAACCTTCTAAGTTTGCAGAGGACTTAATTTTGCATTAGGATAGAAAAGGAAACATTCTCAGAGTTAAAAATGTGTCAAGTAACAACTGTAATAAAGTGATATAACTCTGTAAAACAATAGGCATTTTCATAGTGAAATTTTTTAGTTCGAATTGTAATCATAAGGCCGGTGCAATTATTATACCATATACAGTACAATACAGCTGGGACGTAGCTTTGTCACGAACACATCAAAACAAGGGAAAAGCTCTATGTGGTTTTCTCAAGGGAAAACCTTCTGACGTCATTCCAGCTACGTAACATATCTCCAAAGATACAAAACAACCTTTAAGGTAGCTCATCTTCAGTAGCTCTTTCATCGTTTGTAAACATAAAAGCATGTTCTATTCAGGTCATTGGAGAGACAAAACCTCTTCAGAATAAACGGGCTCTTAAATTTCAGACGACCTTCTTGGCGGGAGAGTTTCGAGTGATACTTAAAGGTGTAAACATGGTTCAAGGTCAAGGTATTTTAATCTAACTTAATTTTAGTAGCTTAAACTGATAAAGTGCCAGCTATCTATAGCTTTCTACTAATCTAATGTCTATATGTACGTGTTCAAATCTGTACATAAAAAACAAATCTATCTTTATGTACATTTGTGCACCATAGCATCAACATTTGATATGTTGCATGGCTATATATGCATGCAAGGCACATTCATGATGAAAAATATAAGTGCGTACAACCATACAAATGTAGTGTAGTAATGTGAAGGTGCCTAAATTTCTAACACACATTTTATTGCCCTAAAAATGTACCAAAGACAGGTACTAAGTTCCATGGCAAAAATACCTCAATTTCTTGCAAACTAAATGTAAACCATTCTCAGGACAACAAATATGCTTGAGAAAAACAAGACATTCTAGTAAGTTATTGCTCTAATCTGGATCGCAAAACCAGTTGTTCAAATGCCAGAACAAATAAAATGCATGTTAAAATATTTGCCTTTCTGACTGATAACTGGCAGGCCAGAGGCCATGCACAATTGGCAAATACTTGGAAACAATCTCTGTTTGTACCCACTGAATACAACCCCACCCTGGGCAAACTTTGCCTGAACGAACGACAAGAAGAGACTACTGCAACACGGCATGATTTTGATCCCACATTACACAAGATCAGGGCTCTCCCAAAGCAATGGAGCAAGGGTGCTCCCCCTCTCCCCAAAATCCTAGAACCTCTCCCAAAATGTTCAAATTTAGGGTTTTCTCTTAGTATTTACATGAAATTTGCAGATGTTCATCAACAATCTCAGGGAACGCCTCTTCACTCATAATTTATGGGGAGACCCTTGCAAGATACGTAGAGTTACTCCATGTCAAAATTCGAACCCGACTTCTTCTCATATACAAGATGAATGGATTCACAGAGCCTTCTTCTAAAGAGTATTCTGACATTTGAGGGGAAAACGAAGGTCTGTAGTGCCCTGGAGCAGTGTAACAGCCTGACAACATGGCTACAATTACAGCTTTGGACTAGAAAGACTCGCTTTTCTACTTGTTCTATGAAAGAGTTCTCTGATATTCGATGGTCCGACAAATGTTCACTCAGATTATATACCAAGGTTGCACATTTGTTTTTCTCTTAAAAAATACAGGTTTAGACCAAAATCAGTCTGTGCCCAAAATAAGTAATTCCTAAGCCTTGGCAACAGTCTGCACTGTGCAATTTATCACTAAGTACCTCATCAACGCATAAGACCCTCAAAATACTTTCTCGTCCAATTTGTGATCCAGTAGCCCCAGGCTCATCTCTTACTCAAAAACTAAAAACAAAGGACGATCACAGTCAATATTTATTGAGAAATTTGGTGGAAGAGAATTTTGCACAACAAATACAAATGTAGCTCTCTGCTTTTCTGGAAGGTTCTAGAACTTATTACAAGATGCAAGTTATGTTTCTATTGACATATATTGCTAAAATGTTTGTCAGCCAAGCCAAGACAAGAATTGCCACTGTAACTGTGTGTATGAGGAAGTTTGTAGAACATAAGAGAATGGCAGTGGTGTTCGTAAGAAACCTGAGATTGGGTAGATAGAAAAGCAGACTGCCCCCCTCCCTCTTTGTTCTGCAATGCTGTGAATATTTTCTCTTTCAACCAAAGAAGTTGCATGATTTTCAGACAAGGTTGTTGTTTCTACATTATATATGCTTCTGGAAGGCAAATCATTTTTCTTAATTGTATTATGATCAATACATGATAAAAACTACAAATGTAAAATGTATCATTTAGCATGAGGAAAGTTTGACACTGCAAACCCAAAAGCAGAGAGCTCGAGGATATGAATTTGCATTGAAGGTTTGAAAGACCAACATCCTACCAACCTTCCTTGCCTATAGGCAGGCTGTTGCACAATATAATTACACAGCACATTTGCATACAGCAACCACTACAATTACAACCCAATATCACAACTACATTTTGTACCTTTTACATGATCAGATGATGCCTACGGAAGTCCAAAACATTCTTTGCACTATTGTGCTTCGTGGTGGATTGAAACTACATTTTTACGGTACAGATAAAGCTACAGAAATGCATGATGATGTGCCAAAACAAAAATGGTGAATAAGCAAAATGCTACCGCAATTGTGCAAAGTAAAAAAAAAAAGAAAAAAGATGCACAGCTTGCAGTGGCAAAAGAATTCACCAGTTTCCCATCCCCAGAATGCATTGCGAAAACAGGAAGGCATCGAAATGACCCTGTTGATATTAAAGTTTAAACAACTTGCTTTTCAGTGTCTTTTGGCATTTTATGCTCAACGTTAACTAAATTACTATGGGTTGAATCTGACAACAAATAGAGAATGAATTTTTTTGAACATGTGGTTTATAACGTTATGGTGGTAACGCTATACTGATGCTGTAACGTTACAAACCACATGTTCTATCTTGAAAAGAACACAAAAACTTCATTCTCTATTTGGTGTCAGATTCGACCCATATAAATTTACTTAATGTTGAGCATAAAATGCCCCAACACCTCAAAACACACAGAAAAACAGCCGTTTAATGTCACCAGGATCATTCCGATGCCTTCAATGAGGTTTAGACCCCTGTTTTCGCAATTTTTTTGTATTCTGTTGGATAGGAAACTGGTGAATGAAAAGAAAGGCAAGTTAAAAATGGTCACACTCACATGCAGTGGCTGGTCACATTGGGAATCAATGAGGCAGACATGTCAGGAAAACAAGATTATTAGAAGATAGAAATGAATGGAAACATATTATTATCAACCTGACATATATCGTTTCATAAATTATACCTATAATATACATTATAAATTAACTTATAAATAATTAAGACATATCACTATATATGAATGAATATAATTACAATTTCATTACTTAATCATCATTACAAAAAATGCAAATTAACTGAAATGACTTCTTTTCAAGTAAAAATACATGTCTGAATGATTTCTGTTTCCAATAACTACAAAATTGAAACACAAAATGACAGCCACGTTTTGCACTAGAATATTTACAAAAAGAAGATTTGTAAATTATATGATTTACAGTTTGTTAAGTATAAACCATAACAAGACCCAGCATAACTGAGTCATCACACATACCATTTATAAATTGTTGAATAAATAGAAAGATCATTTATAACAATGATACTTTAATGTCTGGACAACGTCATGTATCATTTTACTTCATCTGTTTCCAAAAGCCTGGCAATGAGTGATTACGCTGACGTATTAATGCATGCGTCTGACATTATCTAATACGTGAGCCCTTCTGTTGAATTGGCACGACCACAAAAACACCTGTCAGAGCGAGAGAACTCAGTTGATCCCATCACCTAGGTAACCACATCCTCCCAGCTGCCAACCCTGGGGCCTGGGAAAAACAACGTTGTGTTTCCTGTTTCACGACCGAGTCGGACCGACCCTAGAAAAAACTTCCAACCCTAAGCTTCCAGGGGTCTCCCCAGAAATTTTTAGAGGAGGTACTCTCTGATAAGTTGATGTCGCAAAAAAAAAAAAAATCAGCGAATTTTCATAAAATACTAAGAGAAAACCCTAGTAAATTTGAACATTTTGGTGCTAGGATTTGGGGGAGAGGGGGAGCACCCTTGCTTCATTGCTTGGGGAGAGCCCTGGCTTCTTTTTGGGTGAACCCCTGCAAGGGATATAAATTTTTCGAGCTCACTTTTTCTGTAGCTCTACGATCTGACACTTGAGTGAAGAAACGTTGTACGATTGGTCTTCCAACATTGATATAGAAAATAATAGCATTGTTAAAGTGTATTGTATAAGTTGGATTACTACTAATAAGAGAGATCGCCAAGGTTAAAAAAAAGAAAGGGAAAAAAAAACCTACCGTCCCTAATTTTTCCAGGACTGAAACAGGAAACACAACATCTTTTTTCCGCGGCCTGATGCGGAAATTGCCCCACTTGCGTCACACACGACACAATGTTGGCGTATCCATTACATATAGAGGGATAACAATTAACATCCACAGGCATAGGGAGACATGCTAGGGGCATAGTGGAGTCATCCAAACCAGCAGCACACAGACTAGACACAACTCATCTTACACATCTGTACAAATAACAGGAACTACAGTACACTGTGCAGTGCTTTCTCACAAGTGCAGAAAAGACATTACATAATATCTATCGCAAATGTGAAAAGGTAAGAATTAAATAAAATCTCAGCCTGGAAAAAATTTGAACCAACGAGCATTAAATGCAGAAGTATGCTAGAAATGTATTGCTGTTTTTTTTAATGTGACTGTCACACTTTAAGTTTGTTTTACACATGTACCAATATACATGTCAGTGATACCAACCAAAATACTTGACTTCTGTTGGTGCTTTTGTAATGTTCAAATGACCATTAGAAAAGAAGCCAGTTTTTAATCCTTACATAAAAGCTGTATGGATGTTTAGCAAAATCGTGACTCTTTTATCTTTCTATGACATGCCACCAATTGTACTAGAGGAAGTATACAAGAACATTCATTTTCTGTAAGCAATACAGAGATGTTTTGACCTATAAAACAAATCTGTTTCTCAAATTCCAAAGGCAATCAAATCAATGCTATAGAGTAGGTCTAGCTTGTACTTCACTAATAAGTGGGAAAAACATGTCTGACATATAAAAACAATATTTACAATCAGTGGTTGTTTAGACTCCTCAATATTACTACAAGGTGAAAGTTTATTTTGAGGGTACAAACTGAAGTGTGACAATTTATTTAGTGAACTAGAGACTGCCCAGTGACTACAATACACGACAACAAGTTTTACTTTATACAAAACATGTACACTACTAGCGACCACACCATGTGTTACCTATTTACACACAACACAGCTGTAGCCTTGGCAGGGACAGTGGTGATTTTGGCATCACTAGAAAATGACGACTTTTCAGGGAGTATTTTATTGTTCCTCGTTTTCTGTACGATTCAACTGGGTAAGTACTAGAGGTTTGGTTGCACTCTAGTTCACATTCTTTGAACTTTCTGTTGCTACTCACTTTTAAATATGGGACTATAACTGTCTGTATGGACAGCATGTGTACATGATTTATATTAAACTAACCTGGATTGCATCTGATCTGGATACCATCTTTGGGAAGGGAGGCACTGCTTGTAGTAACTCTAGCTTCATATGTTGTACTTCATCTTCTACGATTGTTTATCTAGCCTGGATTCGAACTTATTTGAAGTCTGTGAATTTACCACCGACTGAAATAGATAGGTTTTATCCCTCAAAGTCAAACTAAATGTTTGTCTACCAACTCTGTTTTTTGCCAGGAAAACCTCAAGTTTGGAACCTCAATTCAATCACATTACATGATGTCAACATGAAACTGTCATTTTGATTTTAAAAAATTATAAAGATACATAAAAAACACCTACACACGACAGGTAATACCGTATAATACTGCTAGATAATTGTATCCTAGTGACTTGTACCTTGTATGTTACAAAAAGTCAATATTTTGGTGTTTTCTTCTTTGTTTTGTCCTCAATCTTAATGGGTAAAAGTGACCTGCTTATATTGAGTTAGGTTGATATTTGGTCATTTCTTGTGTACTAAACAGTCCATCTAAGTGGATCTGCAGGGCTAGAAATACGAAAACACATCCTAAACACTGATGAAAAACATTTGGGGACTGCAGAAAGTATTTCCAGCCCTGCATCCTTTGATTGGCAGGACTGGACATGTAATAAGTTTACTCACCAAAGTTATCAGTGGCCTGCAAAAATAGTCAGAATACCAACTCTGGAACCACTCTGATGCTATCACACCACCACAACACACAACACAAGCCATCATGTGGTGACAACAAACAAGAAATATATCATAAAAATCATCTGCTGTTTTCTCTGACAATATATTAATTTCAATACCAAGGTAAAATTGCAATTGCACAAATTAAACTCAAACTCATATTTTTCAAAGATTCATGATCATGGAATTAGAAATTCTTGAATCCAAGTGACTGGTCAACTGATTAGACTTTATTTTAATTAAAGAAGTCTAGATCGTATAATATGTTTCATAAAATGATTGAGGTTAACTAAGGTCAAGGTCAAAATGTCATAAAATAAATAAGTCAAGAAATACATAAAAATCTGCCACCCTTAAATTTAAAATGTCAATATGGTGTATAACTATTCACTTAATTTCTCAAACCAACTGTATGCAAATGTGGGTGAAATAAAAACGATCAGAGCAACGGTCCAGTCGATTCCAACAGGTCATCTAATTTCTAAGTCAAGGCTCTGCCCCTTGTTGCTAAAAATAGAACAGAACGCAGAACGCCATGTATAAATAAATCGCAACGTTCTTCACAAACTGTTGACAAAGATCTACATAATTTCCTACATTTCCGACGTTTTAAAAGCCACACAGCGAAAGTACAGTCGCTATTGGACATGTTTTGACAGGGGTTGTCGTCCTGGGCGGAGCTGTATGTTTGGAAAAGTGCCTTATAAAAACCACAGTGGATGGATGGGGAGGGGCGGGGAACGGGACAACAACATTCATATGCAAACCACAAACACGAGTGTACACAAACTGGGCGGTTTTGGCATGTGTGTGGCTACAACCAAACGATCAGCTGGGACAATACTGAGCAAAAACTGAGGGGAGCATGTAAAACCTAGAGGCAACATGCAACATGTCATCCTTTTCCCAGAAATCGTCCCACGGCCATCCAACACACAACATGCTGATGGTGGGAGTTTGCTTAGCACAAACGACGCCATACCAGTGTCGGCGGGATCTCCCCTCCTGGCCGCGGCTGCATTTCCCATCGTCTGAGGCTACTGGTTGAGCGACCCGGGATCAGATCGTCGCGATCTTCGGATAATTTCGGCGAAAATTTTCAATGGAAAGTAACAAAATACCAGCTCCGATTCCTGCTGACTGGGATGTGCCGACAGCCAAACAAGCCGTGAGGAAAACCAAACTGCACGGATCACTCCGCTATTCGTACTCCTAAAAACAAGCCAAACAGATCAGAGCCAGATAATCACCTTACACCTGTAAAATTTTGTTTTAAATTCTGTGTGACTTTTACCACGACAAGGAGTTAGTTTACAAGAAAATGTATATAAGATTGAGCACTATGTTGTGTCCTGCGGAATAACACGTTTTTCCTACAGGTGAAGCGCAAAAATGGCGGACGAGAGTATTATGGGATGGTTGCAGGTCTTGTCACGTGATCAGACACATCCTGCCCTCTGATTGGTCAGCGGGTGTTCATTCACATTGGGGTGCCAAGAGGGCGTGCATCTATTTTAAGCACACACTTTTGTGTTTGGGCTTCTAAAAATAGCCCACATGCACACAAGGCAAAGTCTAATGGGCGCCTTTGTTCAAATACATCGATGGCAACACATGACAACAACGGGGAATCATAAACATTGATGACTTTGGAGATCCAGTTGTTGGGCGTTCGTTAAAGATTGAAAGTTGTTACTAAAAAGGGTGAAAACAACCTACTAGTAACTAATTATATCTGCCCGATTGTCTGGAAATGGGTCAGTTGAAGGTGTCGGAAACAAAAGAATCAAAGGTAACCAAGCGATTACCGAATTAGGACACGGAAGACTCCAATTTCTCGGAAGAAGCTTTACTTTCTCTGTAAACGATACCCAGTTTACAAGAAGATAGACGATGGGTCCGTGGCAACGGAATGCCACTGAGTACTATAGAGTACTGTATTTATCCTCACAATCCGACAGGAAACAAGCTTCCTGAACTTCTACAATCCACAAAAAAACTTGGCACAATTGATAGAAAATGGGCTATAGAAATTCCTTGTAACAGAGCGAACTTTTTTTATACATACATGCATATGCATATGCAGTGACATTGAAGATAAACTGGACTATTATAATGGTAGAACGCCCATGCTTAAAGTTTGTTTGAACCTTCTACAAGCCACAACCAGACTTGGCACAATTGATAGAAAAGGGACTACTAGTACGTATAGAAAGTGTGCAAAGAGCGAACCACTTTCAATATATTATATACAGTGGCCGTGAAGATAGACTGGAATTAGCGTCCGCAACAGGCTTATAGAACTGGGGGTTTGGTGGTCTTCGGCTGTTTTCTGATTAGCCCAGTTCTAAAAACGGGGGTAATTCAACCAGGCCGGCTATGTTGTCTATATGCAATCAGAAAATAGCACATAAAAGATCCCAAAGACCCTGAAGACCCCCAGTTTTTGGCATGCTATGGATCCTAGACTGGAATAACGTACAACGAGCATACTTAAAGTTATGGTTATGGTTATGGTTTATTCATGAGTAGCTTAAATCGTCCGACAGGTCGCTCTTAATTGTTGAGGTCGTGAGGGACGAGCAGACAAAATATGTTAAATAGGTGCTAAAATTAGACATCATTATTGGTAGTTTTGAGGTGTGGCAGGTCGTTCAACTGTCAAACAACCGCTCGTACTGTAACCGTGAATATATAGGTAGCCTCCATAGCGTGCCCAAAACTGGGGATTTGGGGGGGTCTTCAGAGTCTTTGGGAGCTTTTATGTGCTATTTTCTGATTGCATATAGACAACATATCCGGCCTGGTTGAATTACCCCCTTTTTTTTAGAACTGGGCTAATCAGAAAACAGGACTAAAGTAGAACGTACGTGCATACTTTAACTTTAACTTTGTTTAAACCTTAAACTTATTCATGTGAAGCTCAAAGAGTCAACCTGCAGGTCACTTTTCATTAAGGTCATGAAGGAGGAAGTACTAGTAAGGGCCAGACAAAATATGTTAAACAAGGGCTAAAATTAGACATGATAATTATAGGTAGTTTTTAGGCGGGGCAGGTTGTTCAACTTTAAGTCCTGTAAGAGTGATGCAACCGGCAGCCTACATACGCTTGTGTGTCAAGGACGGTTACATTTACAGATACGGAAGCAGTCCTCACTTCAATATCTAGCCTCTATCAGGCTTCGGGAGGCGGCTGGACAGAGTAGAAAACGGCCAAATAGAGGGATAACATGCCAGGGGAGTTAGTCCGCGCTTAGAGAACAGTTTGCCGCACCCGAGTGTTCAGTTCTCTAAGCGCGGACAAACTCCCCTGCTGGCATGCTATCTCTTTTGTGGGTGGGGAATTGGACCTTCTCTGGCCAATGGATACTGCCTGGCCAATTTTATAAGTTGTCTTTTTGCCACCCTAGGATCTGCTTGGAGATTACTAGAAGATTTGGTGAGCGATTGATCGTTCAAAAGCGTCATCTAGCGAGACGTACTGTAACTGTAGCAATGTAAGGGCTACCTCCACCTTCCTCAAGTCAAGGACATAAAAACAAACTGAAGTCGCTCTCGGTGACAGAAGAATTCTGCCTATGCTAAGCTGTCTGGTGGGAGGGTTTTAAGTGACTTTAAGGCCCGAGGTTAAAGGCACATCTTCGTTTGATAAGTATTAGAGAAGAAATTCAAAGGAGAGCAACTAAAATCTGACTGATAACTTTCCCACAAATTAAAGTTGACGGGAAGCATAGTACAAAAAATGTAGAACTTAAACGCCAAATGAAAATTCAGAAACTGTAAATGATTGGCATCAATGTCTAAATCTTACCCATATTACCCATATTATACTAGTAGTTCACGATACGTTTCCAAATAAGAGAAACGTGTATGTTAATAAAGGATCTGATATGTACTTTAATTTTCACTACAATTAAAACGTTTCAAAGAACCAATGATCGATGTCACATGGTCGGCATTGCAACGGTACTATAAGTGGTTGCTACTGTCGTACCGTACCGTACAGTTCAGTTTACATTAATTGATCGTGATCTAGGATAGTTCCTTTGATCGCCGTTGTGACGTCTGTTTACATGACGTACTATCCACTAATAGACTGGTATCGATATATCAAAAGTCTCAGGCTTTGATCGCTGGTGTTTGGTAAATTCGCGATGTATTTGTGTTCATGAGAATCGGTACAGGAGGAACGTCACTGAGAAGCGTACGCTGCGGCGACGTATGATCATAAGAGTGCCGTCAACTCTAGTAGATCTGTGTCACCGCTAGTCCTTGTACACACATAATCTGCAAGCACTCGGATCATACGGTGGCAAGACAGTATCCATTGGCCACCAATAGCCACCAATGGACACTCCTCTGGCCAATGGATACTGTCTTGCCGCCGTCTGATCAGATGACTAGTAGTCCCTAACTCCCTGTACACACACACACACTGTTGCTGGCCTCACAGTTAATTTGGCGTGACGACACGCCGCCGACCCAGAACACGACCTTCCCCCATAATTCTCGCCAGAGAGAGGCACAGCAAAACAATCTCTTGTCCATCATCATGAAGAAAACACGGACCGCCTGGAGGAGGTTCTAATACATGCCACAAGGTGACTAGTCCGTAAACACACATCAATGGTCTAGAACCGGGCAGCTGACACACACGTAAAATGTATGGCCTTATTTTGCCAGGTTCTCATTGAATCAAACGATATTATATCTACATGTAATAGACGCTCAAACGAGTTTGGTACGTTGGCTTACCTTCTATCAAAGCCATCATCTAATCTTTGTTGGTAGGATCGAAGACAGAAAAGCATGCCCTGGATTCGAACCAGTAACTCCTGGTTTTAACGGGGTCAACCAACAAGTAGCAACGGCCACTGTGGCAGCCGCGCGGTCAAAGTTCCAGGGTCACCGTATCCGAGACTACTTTTAGCCTGGCGACCTCCATAACGAGAACGCAGAACTTTATTCCGAGTTCTCCCGTCGTGAATTATGCCGTGACGAGTTATTTTCGTCTTCCACGAATATCGGTCCCAGGCCCACCGTCTTGTCAAACTAGTCTGGATCGCCTGATAACAACCCGGTAGATACAGGAGGTTCCAAGTAGATCTTTCGGTGGCATGTAAAATCGTAACTAACCAACAAGACACCACCCAATATACAAAGCTTATCCAAATGGCCAGTAAGAATTGGGACGCACCGGTTGTAAGAAAACGGTACATAGAAGAACGCGACAGTCCTCCTAACCAACTTCTGCGGAGAGTAACTATAGATTTATGTCCTCTTTGACTCAAAATAATTCAAAATTCCTTGCCGTAAGCCAAAAAGCTGTCAAACGGACCTGCCGAGTTATTCACGACTTGCTTGTCAAACTTTAATTTTGAGAGAAAACAATGGTTAAGACGTTTGCCCCTACAAACGAACTTTACTTAAACCAGCCCTGAGCTTTTAAGTTTCACTGCATGAAAAGTTACATACGAGTGAAGAAACGGAACGTTTACGAATGCTTTAGGTGGTGCTAAAAGAATGTATTTTTTTTGCAGTATTTCGCTCTCGATTCATATCTTTAATAGACTCCTTTGGGAGTTAAAAGATAAAAAGAAAAAGCCATAGCCTGCAACAGGCCTTCCTAAGGGGCTAAGATACTAGAAATTCCACCAAGGCCTTCCTAAGACGTTACAGTATGTACGACAGGTGGTCAAAAAAGGGTCCAATTATTGGCCAGGAAAGTGATCATATGTGGTACAGCCGTACAGGTAGCATTTCTCGAATCTTTTTTTCTTACGCCAGCCAATGCACCTGATATTGTCATATGGTGCATATAATATTTTTATACGCAAGCCAATTGACGCTAGTACTGCCATGCCAATTTGATACTACAGTACTGTACATGCAGTAACCACCAAAAGGTCATTTTTACGCCAGCCAATTGGTGTATTGGATACTGCCCTTCCAATGATACTGTCTTGATTGTGATACTGTCTTGCAGCTACCAAAAGGTCTGCTTGGAGACTACGCACCACGTTAGCCTACAGCCCAGCCTTGTTACCTTCGCCAAGAATTGACGAAGGTTATGTTTTCCTGGCCGTGTGTGTGTGTGTCTGTATGTGTGTCTGTCAACAGCATAACTTGAGAAAGCTCAGATGGATTATTTTGATATTTGGTAGGTGGGTAGGTCTTGATGAGACCCAGAAATGATTAGATGTTGGACCCCCTAGCGGCTTGTTATGGTACTGCAGCTAAAATTCCGGTTTTGATATCTCATGATTTAGTTAGCTTTAGTCCGGACAGTCAGGCTCGGACAGTGGGACAGTACTAAGTCTAACAACGCTGGGCTCCAGGCTAGCGCCACGTATCTGCCCCAGGAATGCGCGCTAGTTTCCGTGAGAGAAGGCCACGGATCGGTCAAGGGCGCCCCGCTCCTCTCCCCCGGTCCGCCGGGGCTACAGGAATGCCGAATTTACATGCGCTGCTCTCAGTGTAGTAATCTCCAAGCAGATCCCTCTCGGTGGCAAGAATACAGTATCCAATTGCCCAGGCAGTATCCATTAGCCAGAGAAGGTTCGCGGCCACCGACGGGTTGGTGGGGGTCAGGACAAAAAACAAACGGCCATATATAAAAAGGTAACGATCATTCCCCACAACCTCTGCTTGGAGAGTAGTATGTAGGGGCTGACCTTCAAGCAGATGTCTGGGTTCTAACCTCCTTATCAGACTAGTGTAAAAACTCAAGTTCAAATAGACGCCATCAATAAAGTGCATTATATATAAGCCCCCAACTGAACAAACAAACAGTCGCGCAACCTGCTACGTTTCTCTTCATTATGTCTTTCGATCATAGGCCTAGGGATAGGGGACAGCAAATGCGCGCATCACTATATATAGATCTATAGATAGACGTACAAAACATAGACAAAGCCATCGATAATTGCAAAGGTACATTCTCATCTCATACTACATACTAGTAGTCTTTTGTAAAGTAGTATTCTCAGGGGCCAAGGGGCAAGGTAGGTAGGTATTCTCAGAATATGGTTGTTTCTTTCTATCATATTGTAGGGGAAGATGCGTACGCTGTACAACAGTACTCTCCAAGTAGAGGTTTGGGTTTTGGGGGTATTTTTAGCGTGTTTTTAGGCTTTTTTTATCGGGGTTTCTCTTTTGAAATGATTTTTTTCCCGCCAAACCCAACTTGGAGAGTAGTACAACAGGAGACACACTTTACGAGTCTATTGGTCGAGAACTAGTTTTGGGTCCTCACATCTGTGATGATTCAACGAGGATTTCATCGACGGCATTCTTCACTAAATGCTCCAAGCAAGTAAAAGGGATTAAGAAATATATGTAAGAGTTGGAAAATAGAAAATTGAAAAGTTCTTTCGTTGTTTTTCTAGCAAGACATAAACCACGGTTGCCACCACAGAAGCACAGACAAGCATAGACAATAGAACACAATTAATGGACTCACTGCGACGCAAATTTAGGTCATACAAAGTTGAAAAGGGGAACAAACATTACATAGTGAAATATTGATGAACTACATACGATTGTGAACAGAGTAAATAGTGATTGAAATGACAGACACACCTGGCGTATATCACATCATAATACTTTGCTTAAAGTGCAAGTTGTGAGTGGAAAATACAGTAGCAGACATTGGGTCAGATCAAAGCCGAACTGTTTTGACGCATTGTTCCTATTTTTCCCGCTTTCAAGGCCGAACTGTTTTTGTACTGTTGCTATTTTTTGCCCCTTTGGTCTGAGATAGTATCTGACCCGGCACTAGGCACTGCAGACGAAACTTCAAAAAATAAACAAACTTTCTCTCGCTGGAGCCCTGGCTGGTACGACATCTATGTCAGAAACGAGATTGTTGGCCCACATTCCTAGTACACGACCAGTCCTACAAGATTGGAATATTTTCCGTAAACGACAGATGTTTCAGCATTAATTCCGTCCACGCCAGGTTAGAGCCAGGTAACGTTGTGATATAAACAAGAGCAAGCCAATAAATCAGAGCTCCGTCCGGCCAGGCTGCTCCTGGTGGTACAAGCCAGTAGCTTGGTAGCCTCCACCAGGCCTTTCTACGGGAATACGGATCGTAGGATTCGGCGAAAAAGGAGAGTAAAATTGGCCAAGGGAGTCCGGCCGCGGGAAGGTAGCCTAGTTTTCTTTCCCTCCGAAGGAAGTCAAACCCCAAGGCGGCCAAACTCCACTAGCAACTATTATATATGTAGCCAGGGTAGTTAGTCTGGTAGAGACTAGTAGCTTGGGGCGTCTGGTCGAAAACTGGGTTCTCCGACAATCTAAAGCCAACCATCCCAGACCACCAGACTTTGGTATAAACAAACCACTACTAAACTTCTCAATCCAGGGATCTCCAAAACCAACACCCTATTATCCCTTTGCTTGTGGCCTGCGACTCAAGCATTTGTACGTTCACTGAAATCAAACCACAACCTACCAGTTGCCTTGCCGTGGTGCCCGCTGCCTTTCGGCGTCGCTTTGGCCGCCATCCTCTAGACACAAGACTCGGGCAGGTTCCCAAAACCCACTGACCCCTTCGCAACACTTCTCGAGTCAAAAGTCGAAGGTTACGGACTCTCCAAGACAGCGGTACATCCAGAGAACACCATGGCTGGAACAGAAGTCGGGCTTTCCCGTGCGTTGTGCGTTTTTGGTGTGTTCTATAAACCATGCACGATGACCCCGGATGTTTTGCGCTGCTCCCCGGCAGACTCTGTGTTTACCTGTCCGGCCGAGCAGTGTTGTCTGCCCGCGCGCTGATTGGAGGAGGCCGCGCGATAAAAACTGGGAGCCGCACACCAGAATTATCAGTGCTGAGGCTCAGTGCTTATCGGGGCTGCCGAAGCATTAATATTCATACGAATTTTACGGAATTCATACGAATTGTAAGGAATTCATACGAAGTTTAAGGAATGCATACGATTCAAGTCATTACAAGCTTAAGGAAACATACGATCCTTACTAATTTGGTAACCTGCGCCTGGATCACCAAATGTATTCCCAAGGAGGTTTAAAATCTTGTATTTAACCCCCTTGGTATTCCGTAAAATTCGTATGTTTCTGATAATACATCGACCGGATCGTATGTACCTTTTTTTATTTCGTGAAATTCGCATGTTGTAATGGATCGTATGCATTTCGCAAAATTCGTATGAATTCTTTGCCCCCGCCCCCTGGTTATTGCTGCGTCTATCTCGTGTTTTCAAGTGGTATGAAACAATCCACCTGTAGCACATATCGAACCATTATACATACAGAAGAAAATAGCAAACCGACATCCCATATTGTACAGGGGATCAACTTTATACAGAGAAACCTTGACTCCCTGTAATCTATGTCCTTGTTTCCATGCCGACATGGATGCCAGGGACTGGGGCCAGTTAGAGGGAAAGAATGGGTATAAGGGAACACTTTAATAATAGAGCATATACATGTTACAAGGAAATAAAATCACAAGCATTGTCCAAAAAATGTATCTGTATGTCCGGTATAACCACCCGTCGGCGTAACACACCAGCTTCACAGGCACGCGGCGCGGCGGCAGCTGGCTACATCACATCAAACGATTTGTTATACCTAATCCTTGAACATCTAACTCAACGACAGAATGGGTTTTTGAACACACCAATCCTTGGTTGAAAACGCTGGTGTTGAAGGCAGGACTATTTCTTGTTATTTTCTAAGCTGGTATTAGGACACACTGTATAGCAACAACTTAGGCCTTTGTTTGTAAACTCGCTATCTCTGTTTATAAAATGCCATGAAACTCTACTTACGACGAGATTTTGTTTGAAAAACTTTATCAGTGCGATACGCGTACGGTCCCTGTATTATCCTGTGGTGAACCCATAGCACTTGATGGTATCTGAGTAACGTTAGTGATCAACAGTTGGTGTGAGGTTGTAAACAGCGAGCACGTCACACACAGTGTTGCCCTATATACATATCTACTGGCCACATAAGGCGGAGAACACGAGAAAACTAAGCAACTGGATAGATTTTGAAAAACTAACCTATATTTTCAAAATCTATCTAGTTGCCTGAGTAACAATTTTCTTATGTATTTCATTACCTGGATGTCTAACCTTCATAGACGTGAGGTGGAATAACTATGTTAAATTGTTTACAAAAGTTTGTAAAATGGTTGTGAATATTTATGTACGTATTCAACTGGCCTCTAGATACATAAATAAAACTAAGGGTTTCTGAGAAAGAAAGTATCACGTTTTATAACTTATAGAACGGTACGGTATACGTATTTCCTGCACCAGAACTCCACTCGAAGAGGAAGGCAATAAAAGAAGCAATTGCTGCAATAAATATTAACACCCTGGCCTGGTTAGCTCTGTGAAGTCAAGTGTACCGCCATATAACAGTGCCACATGACTCTGATTTTTATCTAGGGCAGGGACCTCGTGACACAACAAAACAACGGACCAACGCAAAGACGTAACATGATCTGAAGGGAATTCTTACCTAATACATGTATCTACCTATCTATACATGTATTTGGCCAATTTGTACCCTTTCCAGTACCTTCGGAAGCCCAGCTATGCATTATTTGGAGCAAAATGAAGAAGGCAACTTAGAACATTAACAACATATCATACCACACTAGAAAATTTAGAGCGAGAATGATCTTTAAGCAGCAACATCAATTCTTATTGCGTGGCAAAACTTTAGTTGCATATTAATGATCATGTTGCGTAACACATAGCATGCAACCAAGATACGTAGAACTCTGTTCAACGTCAAGAACATACATCAAAACAGTAGGAAACTCAAGACAGTTGTGGTATAGACCCTTACTTTGGTTGGCGCCACAGCTAATGGTGCGAGTTAAACTTTTCCTGGTAGGAGCAGCAGTAGTAGCTTTCTTAGTTGTCACTCCAGCTTTCTTGGAGCCTGCTGTTCCCAACGACTGCCTCTCCGACTCTGACGACCTAGTCCTTGATCTCCTATGCGCCCCGTTCTGAGGCATGGTTGTTGCTTTGCGTTCTGAACTTCCCGATTTTCTGTGCATGGCTTGATGCGAGTCTGGGTACGTGTGTTATAATGGTAGTTTAATCGTTGCTCGGTACTTCGGAAAGGCGTTTGTGTGATTTACTGACCTGGAGGTGAGATGCCTGCGGCGACGGTAAACATAATAAAGATACCGTACGAATCGACTTTCGTCGTAAACAATAGAGACATAGCCTCACTTTGCAGGCTCCTTGCTGGACTGTTATGCATAGACATAAATATGACAGAAACATGCGTACAGAGTCCCCCAAAAGCTCGACTCCCAGAGCTGCTAAAGAAGCTAGCCCTATGCTTTCGTCGTAAACAATACAGATGTAGCCTCGCTTAGCAGGCCTCCTGCTGGAAGTTATGTATAGACATATACAGGCTTCTATGGAGGCCGAGCCTCAAAGAAATCTGAGTACATAGTAATCTCCAAGCAGATCCCTCTCGGTGGCAAAAAGACAGTATCAAATTGGTCAGGCAGTATCCATTAGCCAGAGAAGGTCCGCGGCCACCGACGGTGGTGGGGGCCAGGACAAAAAAAAAAGGCCATATATAAAAATGTAACGATCATTCCCCCACAACCTCTGCTTGGAGAGTAAGTACATAGTCCCCCAAAAGTAATCTACAATACTAGTACTCCTCTGGCCAATTGGATACTGCCTTGCCACCATAGCATCTTCTTGGAGATTACCCACAAAGATTACCCACTAGCCCGAAACAGGAACTTTGGAACCTCTAAATCAGGCTAAATTTAACACACATGTAAGAGAGACGACTTTATCATACCCAGAGACTCTAAGCCTTCGCGGTCGTATTCAACCAATGTCCTGCAAATTTGTAAGTAACGGAACAAGACAATGACTCTAGCTTAGGAAGTTAAAAATCAAGTAAGCTTCTCTCTCTAGTAGCTAATCTCAAAGTAGATCCATATAGTACTGCGTCATGGTAACTGCTGCAGAGTCCACTGGCTAAGCACTGATTTAAGAGCCTCGGTAACTTGGCTGCCTTGCCACCGTAGGATCTGCTTGGAGATTAACTCTATGAAGGAGAAAGAACGACATATAAGTACTTCAACATAACAAGACAGTGGCTAAGGTAAGGAGAAAACAATGGCCATTAAAAGCACTTCAAGTCGATCTGGCTATCAGCTATTGCTGGTATAGAATGCACGGTATGTTAAGTTGGTTGTTCTAGAGGGGAGAGTATATCATATGATATCGTCTGCAGGCAACATGAGCACATTCCAGGCGTGGTTTTGGATCATTGTACCGCTGTTCTGGTGATTTATTGTAGCGCTTGTCGCGTAAATCGTGTCCTCTGATCACCCATAAAAGTGTCTTAGTGACAGATTTTAGAACTGTTTTGAAATGTTACATCTACTCGGGATTTTAAGGGTTACATGAGGGCAACTAGAAAAGTATATGGGTCGACGTTACACGATATTTTGACAACGTTAAGGGCATAATTTTAGGGCGACAAAACTTGATTTTCAGAGTCAATTTTCTGGTCATTCTTTTATTGTAGTAAGATGAATCAACCCTATCCCATAGCATATTGATATCAGTGAGACAAAAATGCGATGTCACTGAGTGCCTGTTTTGTATCGTAGGCTGGCTCTAGCTATTTATTGGTGGTACCGTATGACATGTACCAAAAAGATATAGTGACTTCTCACGTAGCTTGTTTTTTCAAACGTTATTTCAAACGCTTGTATGACATAATGACGAAAAAGATATCACAGTCAGTTTCAGATAGATTTCTTCATTCAGAATATTTTTGTTTTGCTGTCCTGAAATTGTATGGTGTAACATTTCCTCACTCAAAAATTTCTTCACCCTTAATTTGTGGCGTTCATACCAATACCGCTAGAGGGCAGCATTTCACAACTGAACCGGGGGTTACCTCAGGTCAACTCAAAAGTTCAAAGGTCACTTTTCAGCTGATCACTGGCAACCAAAATTTTCCGAGCCACGTCGACTTTTTGAGACGATCTGAGATGGTAAAAGTCGTTTTTCTGCACCCTGACTTGGGCATCGGCGGCGCCGAAAGGCTTGTAGTGGATGCAGCGCTCGCTCTGAAGTCCCGCGGGCACGAGGTACGTTGTTGTTCTTGTTTTAACGTCTAGATTTTACATGTATATCTCGCTAGACGTGGTCTCTTGGTGCTGGTTTGCGCTAGCCTCCATAGCATGCCAAAACTGGGGGTTTGGGGAGTCTTCAGGGTCTTCGGGAGCTTAATATGTGCTATTTTCTGATTGCATATAGACAACATAGCCGGCCTGGTTGAATTACCCCCGTTTTCTAATCAGAAAACAGCCGAAGAACACCAAACCCCCGGGGTATCGAACGACGAAAAACACAGCGTGAGATTCTTCTCCACACGCGGGGTTGGCACGTTCGTGGACTACGGAATACAGTACAATCGTATTAGGATGCAATACAATTTTACGGAATACAGTAGTAATTAATACTAATACAATTGCACTGTATTCCGTAGAAACCATTCCGTAAAATTGCACTATATTTTAGTAAAATTGCACTGCTTGTGTACCGTTCTTAAGGTAAGGCCCTTAAGGGGGGAGGGGCAGATTGTCTTCTACATACTGTGTATGTATAACATTAGGTATGTGTGTGCATGTAACATTGTGTGTGTGTGTGTGTGTGTGTGTGTGCCTGTGTGTGTGTCTGTGATGTGTGTGTGTGTGACAGTGTGTGGGTCTCTGTGTGTTTGTGTAAAATTGCACTGTATACTAATACGATTGCACTGTATTCAGTAAAATTGCACTGTATACTCTGGCACCCCTGATAACATCTACTTGGAGATTACGTCTACTTGTTCACTGCTCCAGGTCCACTTCCTGACGGCCCACCACGACCCGGGCCACTGCTTCCCGGAGACTCGGGACGGCTCGCTGCGAGTCACCGCCGTGGGAGACTGGCTGCCCCGGTCCGTGTTTGGGCACTGCTACGCGCTCTGTGCGTATCTGAGGATGGTGTTTGCTGCACTCTGGCTTGTCGCTGGTAGTGGGTGGGAGTATGATGTCGTCTTTTGCGATCAAATCTCCGCCTGTGTACCGTTTCTAAGGTAAGGCCCTTAAGGGGGAGGGGTGGATTTGTCTTAACATCTAGGTGTGTAACTACTACTGCATGTAACGTTATGTGTGTGTGTGTGTGTGTGTCTATGTGTGTGTGTTTGTTTGTATGTGTGTGTGTTTATCATGTGTGTGTGTATGTATCTGCATGTGTGTGTGTCAGTCAGTGTGTGTGTGTGTGTGTGTGGGTCTGTGTTTGTGTGTGTGCTTGTTTGTGTGTCTACATGTATGTGTGTGACTGCCGTGGGAGACTGGCTGTCCCGGTCCGTGTTCGGGCACTGTTACGCTCTCTGTGCGTACCTCAGGATGGTGTTTGCTGCCTTGTGGTTGGTGGTGGCCAGTGGCTGGCAGTACGATGTGGTCTTTTGTGATCAAATCTCGGCTTGTGTGCCCTTCTTAAGGTAAGGTTCTTAAGGTAGGGGTAGGGGCGCTTCTTGTGGCATTAATTTAGTGTGTGAGTGTGTGTGTATGTGTATGTGTGTGTGTGTGTTTATGTGTGAGTGTATGTGTGTGTGTGTGTGTATATGTGTGTCAGTACGTGTGTGTGTGAGTGAGTGTGTGTGTGTGCTAGGGCACTGCTACGCCCTGTGTGCGTACATCAGGATGGTGTTTGCGGCGCTGTGGTTGGTGACTGTTAGTGGATGGGAGTACAATGTCGTCTTCTGTGACCAGATCTCGGCATGTGTGCCATTCTTAAGGTAAGTCTGTAGTAATATGTATAATTTTAGGGGAGGGGCGTTTATTTCGTTGTATGACAAGAGCCAATGTGTGTATCATGTGTGTGTCTGTGTGTGCATGTATGTGATGTGTGTATGTTTGTGTGTGTGTACGTGTGTGTGCCATGTGTACATGTGTGTGTGCTTGTATGTGATGTGCGTGTGTCTGTGTGTGCATGTACATTGTATGTAATGTGTGTGTGTGTGTGTATCATGTGTGTGTGTGTGTGTCATGTACTGATCTGACAGTAGTCATCTGATCAGACAGTAGTCATCTGGGTTGATCAGACTGAAACGTATACCCATGACTTCTTGTTTCTCCCCATGACCCCAGGTTGAACCGTTGGTCCCGTGTTATTTTCTACTGCCACTTCCTAGACCAGCTGCTAACCCAGCGCCGCAGCATGTTAAAGCGACTGTACCAGGCATGTGTGTATGATTCTGGTTTGATCAGACTTGTACCCATGACTTCTTGTTCCTTCGCAGGTTGAACCGTTGGTCCCGTGTGATTTTCTACTGCCACTTCCCCGACCAGCTGCTAACCCAGCGTCACAGCATGTTAAAGCGGCTGTACCGAGCTCCTATAGACTGGTTAGAGGAGACCACAACTGGCATGGCTGACTGTGTGCTGGTCAACAGCAACTTCACAGGTCAGTAAATAATAGTTTAGCCTGGTTACCAGACCTATTTTAGCTGCCCAGTAACTAGAATAGCATGTTAAAGCGGCTGTACCGAGCTCCTATAGACTGGTTAGAGGAGACCACAACTGGCATGGCTGACTGTGTGCTGGTCAACAGCAACTTCACTGGTCAGTTATATTAATGATAATTAAGCCTGGTTACCAAACCTATTTTAGCTGACGAGTGTGTTTTGGTGGAGGACAAAAGAGACCCAGTAGCTAAAATAGCATGTTAAAGCGTCTGTACCGGGCACCCATAGACTGGCTAGAGGAGACCACAACCGGCATGGCTGACTGTGTGCTCGTCAACAGCAACTTCACAGGTCAGTTGTAACCTCAGTGTAATTTATGGGGGTTTTGTAAAGATAAAGGTAGTCGCAGACTTTTTGAGGCAGTAGGGGCAGTGGCTTGTTAATCCACTGTGTCTAAGGTATGATATTGGAGGATGGAGCCCATTCCTCTACTTCCACTACCTTTTACCTCCCTAACAGAAGTTAGGTACCCATTTTACACCTGGGTGGGGTGAGGAAACTCACATCAAGTGACATAACATCTTGTTAGGAATACAAGGGATTAAACCAGCAATCTCTCTATCTAATTTTCACTCGACCATTCAACACCACTCTGTTTCTTTCAAAGTAGAGCAACTGGAAATGAATGTGAACTGAAACATTGACAGTAATTTCCTAACCTTCTCTCCCCAGCTGGTGTGTTCAGGGACACCTTCACGTCCTTATCACAAGTGACCCCCGCCGTGCAGTACCCCTCACTGAACTTTTCCGCTTTCGACGCTCCCGTGGACCCCCCTGGTGACCTCATCCCGCAGGGGTCGGGGGTCGTCTTCCTGTCAATCAACCGCTACGAGAGGAAGAAGAACCTTGGTCTGGCTATCAGAGCACTTGGTAGGTGTTAATGTGATGAAGCCACCAAATTCTACCCTTTCACAGGTTTATAGATAAAAAGAAAACTACACTTCTTCTCTTGACATCTGAAAACCTAGCCATCATACATATATGTAGTTACTGTTGCTGGCTACCACAGACTAGCCAGCGACTGTAGGGAGCCAACAGTAACTACATTGTACATAGGATGGCACCCATAGGCTACTAATAACCCCCACCTTCATCTTTCTGATGTAGAAAGGTTTTAGGTACAAACAAGGGGACTAATAAAAAGCAGTACATGTATGAGAGAAGTTTGATGTAATCCTGGAAATTTGCGGGCAAGTTACATGTTTGTAACCAAATAGTAGAAACTATGAACTCTGTCCATCTGCAATATTGCATTTAGGTGAAAAAAATATTTCAAGCCTTGTAAGTTGTATTCACAATCTTCTCAACCTGTTCCTTACTACAGGAAAGCTGAAGGAAAAGCTACCAAAAGACAAATGGCCAACAGTGCACCTCATCATGGCAGGTGGCTACGACAATCGTGTCGTAGAAAACGTCGAACACCACCAAGAACTCGTAAAACTCGCGGAAGACCTCGGACTCTCGGACCACGTGACTTTCCTACGCTCCTTCAGCGATGCCCAGAAGAGAACTCTCCTCTCCCACAGCACTTGCCTCCTGTACACCCCTAGTAATGAGCATTTTGGTATAGTCCCTTTGGAGGCCATGTACATGAAATGCCCTGTGATCGCTGTTAACAGCGGCGGCCCTTTGGAGACCGTAGGCGACAAAGAAACCGGCTTTCTCTGTGACCCTGAAGCAGAGAGTTTCGCCGCGGCAATGCAGAAGTTTGTGGATGACAAGGATTTGTCAAAGAAGTACGGAAACGCGGGAAGAGATCGGGTGGAAAAGAAGTTCTCGTTCGAAGCGTTCACGCAGCAGCTAAATAAGGTAGTGGGAGATACCATGAAGCTGGACCCAAGGGGGGGTCGGGTGTTGACAGTATTCGTGACTCTACTGTTCATAGGAGGGGTGGGCCTTGCATTTATCCTGGGCCAACTGTTAGGATAGAAGGGGAATATCAAAGATTTTGAACAAAATGTCATAATTCAGCATAGCTTTTACATCTTTGTAACCAGTACTAGTGATAGCTCTTTGTTATTTCATAGCTTTCTGTTAGTTGGGCAGCCCTTAGGTTGCACTTGATTATGTATGTTGCACTATAGCCAAACCCCCCAAAAAGTATAATAGATTTTAGTGCCAAAATAAACATCTAATTAAGATTTATAATCATCAATTATGACATTCCAGTAATCTACTGACTTATTGTTGCAAAGAATGAAAGTATGAAATGGAAAAATTGCAGTGTTCTTTTAGCAAGGTACATGTACATAATTGTACATTTTGTACAAGTCATGTATGATGAGTATTACTTGTAAGAAATCACAACAGAGTTCTAACTTCAATCAAATATGCTTTAAGTTTTGTACAGCAAAGATTGAGATGAAAGAAGTAGGTGCAGTGTATACTATATGTAGTACTACATGTATTGTCAAAACCACAAATCCTACAATATATACAATATTTAAAAGTACAAGTACTGAACATATCATAGCAATTACACAGTCAGTGACATTACTAGTAATTTCCTACATGATAACTCATGACTTGTCACACGTTTTCTCTGAGAATGACACAAATGATTTGTATAATGTACCAGACTGAGTACTTGTTTTGCAATAAAACAAGCTTGAAGTCACAAGGAAAATGACTAAGAGTATACTTAAGACATCAACTTCAATACTTCCCATGAAAATTTGTAGAACAAAGCTAAAACATTTGAGAAATTTTGCTCCTCACATGTATCTGTACTTCCTGATACAGTGGTCAGCATAATCCACTACAAACACATGTCCATCCTCTGTCACAGCCACCCCGTGGGGTTTGTTCAGTTTGTCCCCATCACTGCTGATGGTGGACACCCAGGTGCCGTCTGGGCGGAACACCTGAAGCTTCTTGCCATGCTCTACACCACCTACATCAGACTTGTCCCCTACATTTGCCAGAACTATGTTCCCCCTGCTGTCAGCTGACACCCCTGTAGGACCCCACACTTGCTGAGGCTCCATGCCATGCTCCCCAAACTTGGTCATAAAGTTCAGACAGATATCAAACACCTGAACACAGTTCTGAAGCGTGTCTGCCACGATGATGTTACTTTCCTCATCCACACAGACAAAAGACACAGACTTGAACTGCCCCTCCCCTGGTCCCTGCCCTCCCACCTGTTTCACAAGCGTCCCATCCGCTTCCACAAACAGAAATATGTTCTGGCTAAAATCAGCTACAACAACCCCCCCATCCTTCTGTACTGCCAACCCACTAATGTTAGCGCAGTGCTCGCCCAGATGCAGTTTCTTCTGCAGCTCTCCTGATGGTGAAAACTTCATCACTTCTTCCCCACACTGCACAATTATGGTGCCATCGCTAGTCTGAACTGCAAGCGACTCTGGGTTAGAAGTTGTTGAAAACGAGAAGCAAAACTCCCCACTGATGTCAAACACCTGAACACGCTTGTTGAAAGTATCAGCAACATACAGCCTCTCCCCCCAGACTGCTACATCTAGAGGCCTGTCAAAATCACCCTCCTGGCTTCCCTTCTTCCCAAATTTTAAAACAGGGTTGTTACTTCTCACGTCCACAATTAAAGGGGCTGTACCCCTCCCCCAACCCCGCTTGCCCTCTGTAGCCACCCCCACCACATGCTTCCCTGATGTTTGCGGCCTCCACTCGGCTTCAAAACACCCCTCGCTGACTTTGGTGGTCTCTAACATAACGCACTGCCCCCCAGGAGAGGTGACAGTGACTTGTGGACTTCCCTGAACTTGGCCTTTCTCTGGCCTGAACACCACAGTAGTTGGCAGGCTTTCTACTGGGGCTTTTGTGACAACTAGCGGCTTACAAGTCAGGTTCAAGTCACACTTAATCTCACCACTAGGCTGGAACGTTACATGCTTTTTTAGTGGTTCGTGCTTGACCTGATTTGCGGTGTTACCAAGATGCTTCAGCCTGTTTTCTAGCTGTTTTTTAAGGGTCACAATCTCTGCATCACTGTTCCTAGCTAGAACATCTGTGCAGAACTTGACTCCTTCTTCGGTAGATCTCAAAGTCTCTTTGAAACCTTCTTTTTCCTTTGCCAGAGTTTCTAGCTGTGCCTCTTCCATCTTAGCTAGCTTGTCTATGACGTCCTGCTCTGCCTTGTCCAGTTTAGCCCTCAGCTGTACAAAATATTCCCGGATTTTGGTCCTCTCCGCTTGACAGTTTGCTGCGACACACTTCATTTCTTTCCCGATGGTGTCCCTTGTGTTCTTCAGGGTGTCGGTTGTGTCCTGGGTTTTCTGCACCAGTGTCTGTAGCTCATACTTGCACTTCTGAGCCAGTTCACTGATTTTTCGTGGACTGTGCTTCCAGCCCTCTCGGTGTTCAGTGACGGTGCAGTGTTGGCACACGAGCTTGGAGCAGGGCGCGCAGTAGAATGTTGTGCGCATGTCAGGGTGTTTTGAACAGTACTCCGCTCCTGTGAACTTTGCCCTACTGCTGGGGTTTGTCAGGTCATCCAGGGTGATTATGTAATGTTCCTTCAGGGCTGGTGAGTTTGTGTGTGCTGTTACACAGTTCCCACACAGCAGAAGCCTACAGTCACCGCATGTCCCCTCCACCTTCGCCCCAGACTTACACATCTCACACTTGGCTTCTTCGCTGTTCTGTAGCATCCTTGAGTTCAGCAAGTTCTTGATGTAGAAATTGGTAGGAAAACTGTCGACCGAATCTTCACCCTTTAGTGTTACCTGGTTCTGGCAGGTAGGGCAGGTGAACAGGCTCTCTTCCTTCTGTGCCGCTACGAGACACGTGGCACAGACAGAGTGAAGACATGGCAGGACTCGAGGGTCGTTGTAGGTGTTCTTGCAGGAAGAACAAGTGAGGGATTCCTCCATGAATTCTTCTTGTAGAGAGTCTGGTGAAGCCATTGCTCTTGAATTTTGGTCCTCAGAAATCCCACAAATTCTACCCAAAGAGTTCGAACGGAAAAGGACTTCAGCATACATGTAGCTGGTGTGTTGCGCCAAAGGACGGTTATACTTGCTATACCGATACAGATCAGTGGAAAAAATGGTGCCCAACACAATCTAAGCTACATCTAAGATAAGAGCTTTTCAGCGATTGGTTCAGGGTAAAAAATATGCAAACATTTTATTTGATTTTGTGTAGAACCTTTGACTTGTTACACTGGCAAGGCCAAAGGCCTCACACACGGGCAAAGTTTAAAATCTGGCACAATGGAAAAATCCTATATAAGTTCTGAGTTTGTATGTCACATGTTTCTGTTCAAACTTAAGTATTGATTTTTTTACCTCCACCAAAGAGGGTATGCTTTCAGCGCTGTACGTGGTTCCATTGTTTGTGTGTGGCTGAATTAATTTTCATGATACATGTACTTGGTATGCAAGTTTTGGAGCTCCTAATGTCTATTTTTTAAAAGAAAAACAATGCTATAGAAAATGGCAAAAAACTGCTCCATGTCACTATGATACAACAGAAACAACCTACATGTAGGTAGGTGTTAGTAAAACAAAGAACAAATTATTGAATTATACGTTCTGTGATCTTTTGGTCTCAACAAACAGGACATTGTCAACAAACATGACATACATTTAGGTACATGTGTTAGTAAAACAAATGACAAGTTGTACATTTATTACAGCCCCCCTCCCCCATGTTAGTTGTTTTCCCAGCTCATGCCAGTTTGAGTTTTTTCCAGGCCGGTGTTGTATCCTTCTCCTTGGCTTCCTGCTCGTCTATCTCCTGTTCTAGTGTCTTCTCTGCTAGCTTGGGGTCAGGCTGGGTTCTGTAAGGAGACAAGACATGTATACTGTCACAAAATATCAACAAGAATGTCAGTATTCATGGCGTTCAACCTTGCATGTTACGATATAACTTTTAAACATAGATAGCCAATTTCCAACTGCAAAGAAAACTTTTGAGAAAAAAAGAACTTTGTACAAGTACTACAAAAAGCAAGACGACTTCAACAAGGGCTATCATCCACCAGCAATCATGATGTTTATAACAAAACTTCACTTTGAAGGGAAGCTTCTAAGTGCAAAAATCAAGCTTAAGACTTCCACTCACAATTCAACAATTAAGACTCATATTACCATCCTCTACTTATACAACAACACAGAAATAATCTACGAATGAATATACAGTACTTGTCTTATATGTATTTGAACAAGGTAGAAATCTTACATTTTATACACATGTCCGAGGTACACAGGGTTTTCCTCGGCTTCTTTAGCGTGACGTAGGATCGACTCCCGTGGGTTGGAGTCATCGATGATGTTTGGTGCGATGGTTCGGGAGATGTAGGAAGACAGGGTACTGCCGGTAGCACCAAGTCTGCCACCAGCACCTGTGTAAGGGGGATAGTGATCATTTAGAAGCAGACTATAGACTCGTTCTCATTCAAATGTGCAAAATGCTGTCTCTTTACAACTAGATAGGAGCCAAATCACGGACCTCATCATTGATTTCTTCATTTTCCCACTACACTTACTATATTTTCTAAAGAATGTACCACAATACTACGTTTGGCTGATGACTTGGAATAAATTATAGCCTTGTGTTTGGAGAGATCTGTAACCTCTGTTACCCCAGATTTCTGTAACCTCCGTTACAGCTCAAGTATGACGGTGGTGAAGTTTAGATAGAGCCTCATGTAGCACAAGAAATTGCTAGGTTTCTAAGGGAATCAGCAAGGAAAAACTTCATTTCATGGAGATAACATTGGAAAAGATAATGGCAGAGAAGTAAAAGTAAGTATAATTATATTAGTATATACGTACCAGCTCCACTGACAGGCAGGTCAGGTCGGTGAGACCGGACGGGGTCAGAGCGATCCTTCACCAGCTGTTTCCACGCCATCCGACCACGCCGGTTCTCTCGGAATATCGGGAGGGCATGAGCTGTAGAGGCAACAAACAAAATACATTAAATCCTCAGTAGTTGTAAGTCTGGCATTTGTAAGGTACACATCAGCTTTGCATGTATGTATGTTTTACATCAACAGACCTACAAGGTCTTAAGCTACATGCCTTAAAATATAGAGTCACTTAATCCTATTCAGTCTAGCATTCCACAGTCTCCTATTTCTCGCTAACTGTTCAAAGGGTAGGTGTTCACAGTCCATCAGTAGGGATCCAGCAGGCTGGTTGTCTCGATCCTCCGCACACATAGGCTTTCTGGGTGCACCTGACAAGTCATGCCTACAGATTCCCCTCCCAACATCAGCTAACATGACTATAAAATATGTATCTCGCATACATGTAGTGGGATGGGAGTGAGCAACTCACATGTCCTACCAACCATCGTTTGTTTTAGTTGCTTTACATAATTCTTGTTGTAATGTTTGTACTTACGTGTGAGAATCTGCTCATGAACCACAGTCTCCACCTGTTTCATGCTCCTCTTGGTCTTCACAACACACTGTTTGGCTCCCCTGTGGTCCAACACAAAAATATTCTCTCACTGATGAACTTTCATGATAGGAAACAGTCATGATGAAATCATACTACATGTACTCAATCAAAAGGACAAAACAAAAGATACTGCAAGAACAAAACCTTAATAAAAACTGCAAAAAAATCCAGTTGTAGCATTGTACAAGTGCATTTCTATGCCAAGACTATAGCATACAGTAGAACATAATGGAAGAATTCATTCATATAAAACAACAGAAAACATGATAAAGTTTAAGACAAGGACCTCAGTGCTAAACATCAGCTTAGCTGCTAAGGCTCTGTTTGGTAAAAAAAAACTTTGCATATGCACAGGAATATACATGTATAAAAGAATGAGAAAAAAAGCTTGTGAAAACTTGTTTTACATACTTGTGGCTCTTGTTGGGATCGTAGAAGACCTTAGCCTTGCCGTTGCTGCAGCCCACAATGATCTGGTTTAACCTGTAATGCCACAGGCAACGGACAACACCCTGGAAAACAACACAGCACAAAATGTCAATGATAGCAAGTATTATACTGAGTGTGGTATGTGTATGACAATATCATTAGATTGACTTTTAATATGTATGATTGTGGCTGTTTTGAATATTTATACAGTCATGTAAAACATCTTTTCTTTTGCCATGTGAAACATAGTATCAGTACATGTAGTCAAGTGAAATGTTTTCCAACTTTGTGCATGTACTATAATTATATGTCATTTGAACTTACTGTGCATAGATGCTATATTAGAATATTGTCTGTATTGTTCCTATCAATATATTTTGTACTACAGTACTGGTCAATTAGGTGCTATATGGTAAATTAGACCCAGAGTCTAAGAAGAAGAACTTACAGTGTCCTGCAGTTCTATCTCGTCCACCGTCCTGAATGTCTCCCTGTCCAGGAACACCAGCTTGCCGTTCCCCTCTCCTTTCTTCACCTGTGTACCCGTCACCACCATCTTATCATCCGGGCTGAACGTGCAGTCAGTCCTGAAGTAAAGACATTCATTTAGTTAGTCACTCATTTATTCAGTCATTCATTCATTATCATCTGGGTTGAACGTGCAGTCAGTCCTGAGACAACAAAAGATAAATACAACAATTAAGGTTAGACATCCAGGTTGAACATGACATGATATAAATCAAGAAACTGGATATATACATGTACTCTTGAGAGTCAAATACACTGTTCTAGCCAGCGTCAATCTTTCTGTCATTTGACGAATTGACAGTATTTTGCCACTCATGATCGACTAAAATTCTGCCCAACCAGTCATCTTTGATGGACAATAGTCAGCATGTAAACTTTAAGATATGAAAAGAGAAGTAGTGTTTCAGACAGTCAAGATTTCAAAATTTTGCCCCAAGAGTCCCCTAGGATTGGCGTGCTTTTGGCACAAAATTTCAGGCTGGCCAGAACACTGATCAGACGTTTCAGTTAGTGATCTGAAAAGAGTTGTAAGTACATGTAGTGGTAAAAGCTGTGCTTGACATACATTGGGTAGAAACACTGCAGTTTGGTGGCGACATTCAGCGGTCTCTTGAAGCTCCGGATGTCCCACAGTTTCATAGTGTCATCTCCTAAAGTAAGAGGCAATGGAAAAATCCTTAAGCCATGGGTGATCAGATCCAATTTTCAAAGGGTACACAGATTGAACTTCTCTATTCAATCGTTCACCAACCATAATATGAAATTATTCACAGTGTACACTGGTTCCTTACTTTGCTGAGGGTTGAATGAAGTTATTTTGACTTGATGGTATAAACTCTATGAGCTACACTGTATTTCTAGGTTGTTGGTCTGGTACTCAATATTTGACTTGAAGTTCTTAAACTTGTGAATCCATACCTCCTCTTGAGAGCAGAGCTTTGTTATCATATGAGAAGCTCACACAGGTGATACCAGCTCCATTCTGATGGGCTGTTCTCTGGAGGAACTTAGTGTGGACCTGGGACAAGGGAGAATGGATAAAACGATAAGAAATTGACTCAAGAACAAAAACAAGATGTGGGCAGTGAGGAAAAATAACAACACTTAGTAGTAGACAGTGGAGTGCAAATACAAATGGATGAATCAAATTATAGGTAGTGTCTAGTCACAGTTGAACTTACATTCAGGTTAGCATCCCAGATTTGTATGGACCCATCCTGCAAGGCAAAATGTCATGTTATTGGACAGTATAATGATTTTGGATGTACTCTTAATCACAATTCAAACTCTATACCATAGAATGCTATACACCAACTTTTGAAAGGCTGGCTGATATGTGTATGCATTGCCTGATACACATGGAAAGAATAGCTGGTCCAAATCTTTTGAAAACAATGACGGTACACCTTGATGTGACTAAGGTGTACAGTCAAGAGACCAGATCATGTGTAGCTTTACAATTATCACACTGATTATTCCAAACAGACAGGCATTATTACAGACATTATTACAACAACAACAACAACAGACAGGACAGAGGCAAGTGGCGGGCTGCCATCAAGCCTCAGCATCAGTGTGCAAGCACGTCTAACCCTCGGATGATGGAGAACAACAGATGACAAACCAGTGAGACTAACCTCACATCCCCCCACGATGAGTTTCCCATCCCTGCTGAACCCACATGAGGTGACCCCAGTCTTCCTGCCCTGCTGAGATCGTGCCTTGAAGGCCGTCTTGTGCTTCTTACCCTCCGACTCTACGTCCCAGATTCGTACCGTGCTGAAATACAAACAAACAACAAATTTTACAGGACGCTATATGTACTTCAATACATCATACTTTAGACATTAGATGCATTTCAAAAGAACCATGCTATCTCTGGCTGTGATACTTGGTAAGTGAAAATCTATCTTAATATTGTTCCTTGATACGCTTATTATAACATGAATCAAAGTGATTTTGATGCAGTACTGCTTGCTAACTGAGGAGGTTGGCTTTATGTGGCCAAAAACACTCAATCCGGCAACAGATGTCCAAAGTCAGGGATGGTTGCAGCAAGTTTGTAAAAAAACTACACTACAGGTAATCTTTAAATATTATTATTAAGATTTGATATCTTAAAGAAAAGTTGTCAATCTAAAACTTTGTGCAGTCTTACCTGTCATCTGAACAAGTCAGGAAGAGTCCCTTTGTTCTTGGGTGCCAGCAGGCACAATTCAAGGAGGCTACATGGCCCTGTAGTGATGGGAAATTTATTTTTAGTTATTCATTCTTTTCTTTGTTAGTTGGTTCAATCAGTCAGTCATTTCTTCAGTCAAATGTCAGTAATTCAGTCCTCTGTTTTTTTTACTTTGTTCATTCATTCAATCAGTATTGCATTTGTTGTTTATTCTTTTCTTCAGTTATAGTAGTTTAACCTTCTCCCTGCTGCCTGACCTGTAACCATTATTGGGAGCCAAATGGCTACTTCAGCGCCACTTTACTAAAGGTTAAAAAGTAGAAACTGAACTGAACTGAAAAAAGTAGACAAACAAATCAACAAACAAACCTTGGTCTTATACTATTATGATACATTGTAGTTCGTCTGTGTTTGAAGTTAAAAACTTTTGATCCAACACAATAAAGTTCTCTCACCTAGGGGGGTCAGTCTACTGAGGAAGACCAGAGTGACTTAGGTTGAAAGCTCTAACTTTAAACAAACCTTAGTCTTAGCCATGTCCTGTAGATACTGGTCCCCTTTAGAACATTCAAGCACCTCAAAGCCGTCTCTGTCGTAAACCTTAGCCTGTGAGTTTCCTGCTGCTATCAGGATCATGTCTCCTGTTATGGTGTAGGCCAGGGACCTGATGTTGTGACTGCAGAGGAAAATATGATATTAGATCAACCAAAATGAAGATCATTCCTCCCACTATTACATGTATATTCGGTTATGGCATAGGCTGCTACATGTAATACATTCAACAGTTACCTACACAAACATCATTCCTCCCACAAATAAAAAGTGCATTGAGGGCATTTAGAAAAGGTACACTCAAGTCTAGTTACCAAGGTAAGAGTCATGTGTAGTCATATGTCAGTCATATGTCAGTACATCTGATTTGAACTTCTGTAGCTCAAAACATAAGGTGGCAAGTTGGTCTTGTGGTAACTTAGAGCTGTTGAGAATCTGTAGGTTCTGGGTTCAAATCCAAGGCCCAAATGTTCTGTCCTTGGAAAATGCACCTAACACCAATTTCCTCACTCGCTAAGGTCAAAATGAGTACCTAGCATTGAAAAGGGACTTCATCTCAGGTGTCCTGTGTTTGAGGAGAGCCACAACTTGAGTATGTTAAAGATCCCACCACACATATCGAAAACAGACTGACCATTCGCAGGGCTGAATCGTGCGGAAAGACTGCAGACTGGCGTCCATGGCAGCAAAGTCCCAAAACCGCAGGTCATAGTCATAACCTCCTGTGATCAGCCGTGACCCCGACGGGTCAAGGGCAAGGGCTGACACCTGTATATATAAGTTCAAAGATTCAAAGTACATGTAGACAATTTAGCAACCCTTAGAGATATCTGAGGACTTTTTCTTAATATTACTGCAATTGTGGGTATATGTCTGTCAAAACTGTGTGAAACTGAATTGTTAAACCTGTATAACCTTCAATGCAACACACCTGTCCAGCTTTGCAGGCATGTAGTGGCAGCAGATCATGTCATATTGAACAATTTGTTACAAGGTATGTATTATGAAGTAAGTTTAAACTGTAATTTCCAACACAACAAAAATTGGACTCACCCAAATTTTTCGACTGTACAACTCCAGTCTTTTTCAAGGAATGAGCAATCCACCGCTTCCGTGACGTCACGCAGATAACACACGTGACTCCGTGAGCAGTGGATCATAGGTTGCAGAAATAATCCTATGATCCACTGCTCACGAAGTCACGTGTGTTATCTGCGTGACGTCACGGAAGCGGTGGATTGCTCATTCCTTGAAAAAGACTGGAGTTGTACAGTCGAAAATTTGGGTGAGTCCAATTTTTGTTGTGTTGGAAATTACAGTTTAAACTTACTTCATAATGACTTCTACCAACACAGATGAACTTTCAAGATACAAGGTATGTACTTTTACCTTAAGTTGCTGTTTTGAGCTATCTTGAGGTTAAATTTGATCAAATTAAGTCTATATACCACACTTTATAAAAACTAACATGTTAGATAGAAGTCATCATGCCCTTTTGCCATTGTACAATATCATAGACATCTGTACAGAATTTTACAAACCGTTTTGTTGCCATGTTCCAAAGTGATCTCATGACTTGCAGGTATTCTCTTATTCAGAGGCTGAAAGAGAAAAGGAAATCATTAATTCTTTAAGAGTTTTTTTTTTACAGTTATGATGCTTCAACTTACAACAACACTACCTTCACAATATTCCCCTATTCTTATGGATCACAAAATCCTTACCCCAGTACATAGCTGTTCAAAACATTTCTTACATCATGTGCACATGTCTTTAAAACACCAATATGGCCAACACTAGATGACATCATACTATTCATAGTCACATGACTACAAAAATGCTTTATAGTGATTGGTCAAGACTTGCAATGACTCACATCCTCCTCCTCATCACCACCATCATCATCATCATCCTCATCACTGTCCCCGTCAGAGTTCTTGGGAGGCATCGGTGGACCAATGAACTCTTCTTCTGGTTCTTTCTTTATGTCTCCCTTTGGAAATAGTGATATGTATAACATTGTAATATCTGCTGTAAAAGGAAAAACTACATGTACATGTACTGTTCTTGCCTTACATGTACCAGTAGTATATGCTAGATACTCTCCAAGCAGAGGTTGGTGGGGACAATAGTAACCTTTCTATTATATTCCCAGTCTGTTTTGACAGAAAACGGCATATGATAGAAAGGTTACTATCGTCCCCGCCAACCTCTGCTCTGGTACATCTGCCTCATGTTACCAAAATGCCTACTGTCTATATCAGTGTACAAAATAAAGGCACTTTAGACTTTTCTTTAAGATCAAGCCCCTGGGGATTTTCGTAACTCTTACTTGAGTAGGTGGTAATGGTGGTCCTATCATTGCCTCATCTGAAGAGTCTGAATCATCTGAGTCTGAATCGGGTGCTGGTTTCTGGCTGGCTGAGGAGGTTGAGGGTTGGGGGCCAGGGCGGGGTCTGGCCATGGGAGGGGGCATCCTGTCCTCATCTGAACTGTCACTGTCTCTCGCTGCTGCTCTTTCCTCTGTGATAGGACAAGAACAAAGCACAAAAGTCAAGTCAAAGTTCCTTCCCGTACCTATACATGGTGCTTAGGGCAGCACCCATCTCTGTTTCTGTAGCCCCTGGGCCACACAGTTATGCAGCAGTGGCTATACTGGTACCGTACTGTATTGGTGTGTGTTTACCTCCCATACTTAGTACGGTTTTCCAAATACTGAGTTAGCACTGAGCTCAGGATGGCAATGCTGCATTGTAACACAGACAGACACATGTGCAGCTGCTAATAATCCAATTGCTATTGGGATTAGCAGTATGAAAGAAGAAAAGAAGAAGACGCTCTTACCGAACACCTTCCGTGACCTTTCCTGGGCTGTTTTTCTGGTCTGTTCAAGTATGGAGTCAAGGTCAAAGGTCCTCGCCTTCTTCTTTGTTCCTGGTTGTCAGATAAATGAATAAAATGATGGAGATAGTCAATAATAACAATGCGAATATGATGACAGAAAGCAAGGAGTGCAGGCGCTTTAAATTGAAGTAATTTCTAAAGAGAAACAATTCCTAATTTGACTTTCAGCATTGGCATTCAACTCTACTGGACTGCAAGAAGTACTTAGAAACTTGTGTGTATATAAAGATCATTGTAACTTATGTAAGCCTACAGCGTGATTTTATTTTAACAAAGAAGTTAGGGTTTAATACAAACCTCCGAAGGAGGAGAAACCCATGACCTTTGACATGTCTGTGTCCTCATCCATGTTGTCTGAAGTGAGAAAAAATGAAATCTTATGTCAATATATGGACAGATGTTGGCTTTGCTGTAGTGCATTAGTCAGAACACATTTTTGCTGAACTTACCTATACTGTTGGGTGTTGACATATATTGCTGTATGGGAGAAATTCCCATTGTTAAATTTATTAATACTTGCATGCTTTCTTGAGGAGTGTTGCGTATAGCTCTAATCTCCAAGCAGATACTTCTGTGGTCGCAAAAGACAGTATCAAATTGGCCAGGCAGCCATAATAAAGTCCAGTGTTGCGACCATCGAAACATCTGCTTGGAGATTATACTTTGATACTTTATATAATTCTTGTGTGGAAACCTTCTTGTGTGGAAACCTTCTTGTGTGGAAACGACTACAACACCGCATGATTCCTTTTCAGCACAGATCCACCCAAAACAGAGCTATAAAGTTAACGTTAGGTCACGACGTCTCGCCTGCGTGACGCGTGAGCAACAACAAACATGGGGAGGGGGGCAGGCAGAAAACATTTCCGAAACGACTTTTGGCTCCACTGGGAGAGGAACTCGTCATTTTAGAGCACAATTCAACATTTATCTATCAAAAGACTGTTTTGTACAATAAACTGGAGACAGAAAAGTACTAAAAAGACATACAAACCTTGATTTTCGACGCTGTCGTCGCGTTTTTGTGACGCCAAGCTTGGTTGACCCCTGTTGACCTCTGAATGACCTGACCCTCTTGAGTATCCTGATGACCCACATAGTACGTGTGCTTCCTGATGACCCACATAGTACTTGGTGTGTCCGCCTGTACCATATCACTCACGTATGGATGACAGTGTGTTTGGCCCAATTTTTGGGAACATTACGGGCTCATACCTTCTGGTTTTTCATTTAATAACCAAATTTTTGTGATTGGACAATGTACTAGTATTTGAATGAAAATTGAATGTTTCGGTCATTCAGTGGCATATCATACTAGCCTCTCAGGCTTCGGCCGGAAGCGGCAAACTGTACTCTCTAGCAGACCAACTCCTCTAGCATATTATCTCTCTCTATTTCAGTATTTGGCCAATTTCTACTCTTTCCAGTCGCCTTCCAAAGCCTGGTAGAGGCTAATATTATACGGTGGTTCAACGGTCAGTACTCGAAGGACAGCGAGTCCAAAGTCCGTCCGAGCGCACAGTCCCGTGACACACCTGCACACACAGAAACACACCTGTCCAAGGCAAGATGGGCCACCTTACGTTACCTATTCACGTCTTTTTCATACTCCTAACTGTATGTTACGGTCAAAAACATTGCTGCTACCCCAACCAGTACGACCTACATGAATCAGAAACTGGCTGGAGCTATGGACCAATAGGAGGGACGTCCTCTTACACTGGAACTCGGCGTGTGGCGTACGATTTCGTCAGCAAGAAGCTGGCGATCGAGGAAACAACCGACTCTGGAGGCGTGCGACAGTATTATAAGCAGATCTACGACTATCCAGAGGTATGGCGTGTATAAACGATTATCTCCAAGCAGATCCTAGGGTGGCAAAAAGACAGTATAAAATTGGCCAGGCAGTATTCATTGGCCAGAGAGGGCCCAATACGCCACCCATGGCCAATTTGATACTGTCTTTTGCCACCCTAGGATCTGCTTGGAGACTAGTGAAACGACATGTACAGGTCTTCAGATTGTCCTCTACATGTATATGGGTTGGTATGTTACGTCACACCCGCCATGTTGGTGGGGTGGATGGATCCAAGATGGCGACTTTCTGAATGATTTTGAAGTAGGAATTATAAGTATTCTTACCCTGATGTTCTCTGAATTCTCTGAATATACGTTGGTAAATCCCATGCATTACTGTTACTGTTGGAAAATCAACGTGTTTTGTATGTTTCCCATACAATGACTTAATCCATAGAAATGCTTTGATCCACCAATATGGCGGACATGAATTACGTCATAGTCACCTGACATTGTAACGTCACTGAAAGCTTTTTCATTGGCTGTTAATATATGTAGCGTCACCCAATCGACGTAATGTTTTCATAATTAGCTCTTTTAAAATTAATTCATGGTGATTTTTCTTCAATTTCTGTACTTCAGGGTGCCCATTATCTAATCATGGGGACGGACTGCTTTAAAACCAAACTGACAGGGGAGATGAAACAACACTGTATCCCAGGTAGGTCCATATTTTACCTGTCATTTACACTTAATACTTAAAGAAAGCGTCAATTTTAAGTTCAGTAGAGCCAATCTCCATATGGTTTCATAGTTGGGAAGACTGGAACACAAAGTACTTCATTTCACAAATTCTTAGACAATTTTTTTGTTGCTTCTTACATACAATGTATTACTTATGGATACATTTTGTACATTTTCATACATGTTTTCCATTTGTTACCTCACACTTCTGATCATACACTGTTACTTTTAAGTTAGATCTTATATTTAGATCTGTCGTTTTAGTCAGTGTTTTGTAGCAGTGTTTTTGCCATCTACCCACAGGACAAGCCCAGCACCTTGGCTCGTACGTGTACGGTGGGGTAGACTCCAGTTTGTTGGTGGACTCGTTCCTGTTCCAGACGATGGGAAACATGACGACTCACAGGGAGGTGACCCGGGTAGGCTGTCTGCCTGTACGCGAGCTGCACACGCACCTGGAACCTACTAGTAGGTTTTGGTATAACATCGAAACAGTTATTTTGGTGGCTGCACGAACACTTTCAAATTGGCCAGGCAGTATAATCTCCAAGCAGATCCTAGGGTGGAAAAAGACAGTATCAAATCGGCAAGACAGTATCATCGAAACACAGTATCAAATTGGCAAGACAGTATCATCGAAAGACAGTATTAAATTGGCAAGACAGTATCATCGAAAGACAGTATCAAATTGGCAAGACAGTATCATCGAAAGACAGTATCAAATTGGCCAGACAGTATCATCTCCAAGCATATCTTAGGGTGGCGAAAGACAGTATCAAATTGCCCAGGCTTTCTCCATTTGCCAGACGGTGACCATTTGCCACCTACTTGGCTGGAGTAAAAATACTAGTAGATACCAGAGGCCCAACTTTTGCTTGGATTTGGAGAGAAGGTATCTTTTGATGTATCCAGAACTGTGTTTTATCCAGGACCATTGAGAGGCACGGTTCTGGATAGTCCACGCGTATGTTCTGGATGGATGGTCCACGCGTATCCAGAACGAAAATCTACTTGTTTTGAATTTTCCCTGACAAGAAAAAGTAGTAACAATCAACCCAATGCAGTTTGAATTGATTATTTCTTCCTCAACAACTTTTGTGTTTAATAAGTTTAATTTATTTTTCTCCAATTCCCAGACAAGACGATAACCATGCAGTCTATGACGTATGAAGACGTCATCACCACTGCACCGGACCCAAGTGTGTTCACCCCTCCTGTTCCACCCTGTCCGCCCAGGCACCAGTTCTCACAGGTAAATATCCACTTCCTCAATATACTTTTGTCAGATACAAACTTGTAATATGAAGCCAGGTGATACACTGTTGCATGAATCATAAATGCTAATTGGAATGTTTTATGTTTCCCCATTTCTATGCCCTTCCTTTTCTTATTCAACATTGGATTTCGCTGTTGTGGGAAGATTTTTCTAAATCGTAGTTTCGTTGTAACTGTTAGAACAATGTTGTTTTCTTTTTACCAGAATATCCAAGACTCTCAACTCAAGCAGTGGATCGAAAAGACGAAAAGGGAGCAGCGAATCTCAGATCCTCCTCACCTCTGACAGGCCTCTCATCTGCAACTAGTGTCAGCACACCACAAGTGCACATGAACATTATCAACATCCAAGTGACAGTATAGACTTAAAAGCGTGGGACTGTGCGTTATAAACACAAACACTGTCCTATATGGTTACACCAATAACTCAAATAGATAATAAATAAGTTCAAATAAATATCGACAACACAACACTCAACAGTCCAAAATCTAGAAGCCAAACAATTTGCCGTTTTCTGTAGCCAAGAAACCATCTACGCCATTTGAACAGTCGCGCGTGTCAAGTACTGGTTTAGCAAGGTAAATACTAAACATGCCTTGACCCTTGGCAAATAAGGTCAAAGACCGCTAGGCGAGCGTGGTTATTGCTACAATCGATATCAATAAACGTTCCATCGAATCTGCCGTAGCAACCGTAGAATTGGAATCAACGTTCCATAGAATACTGGCCAGCAACCACAGGTTACAAGTGTACTGCCTACTTTATCACTTAAGTGCAATTTTGCGAGGTTTAATTTCTTACAGATTAATCAAACTTTGAACAGAGAGAATTTGAGTTTTGTGGTACGCGAGGCAACAAGACTAAATTAAGTTTTCAAACCATAAGATTAAGAGCTAAATTTTGATGAAATTTCCAAGACGTGTATCAACGTTAATCAAATTGCTTTGTGCGTTTTGTATCTTGAAGATCTCCGTGCACTGATTTGTCACAATGAAGGTCAGCCAGTGTTTTATGTCCTTGTCGGACCATGCATGCTTAGTGACGTCAGCTCAGGTGTTGCATAGAGACGCCCCCAGGTCACGCTCTATATATAGCTAGTGCACGAGTGATTGCTCACTGAGAGTGCACGACTCGGTACAGTATTTGAGGGGGACGAGACAAAATGGCTTGTCGGGGGCGGCTTCGGCAGGAATTTCGGCTCAAGTCGTTTGGTCTGGATCACGGAGAGTGCCACGACTTTACCAGAAGCCCGGTAATACCTGGTTATGTTTGTAGTACGATCGTAAACTATAGGCAGTCGTGGGGTAGTCGTAATAACGTCCTTGGCCGTACGAAATGTAGTTGTCTTGCTTACATGTTACGGGAAACGTTATTGTCTTAGATTCGTGTGGGCGTTTGGGTATGTCACACCCTGCTTGAAAATTCAACGACATCGAAACCGTAAGACCCCCATCTTTGTTAAGTTACAGAAGATAACAGTACGAAAACAGCACAACTGGAGTATAATTGTAAATATGTACATGTAAAGAAAGGCGAAAGGCGTCATTGCAATGTTGTAAAGGCGAACAAAGAACCGTATCTTGAACCCAATTTGATAAAGAGCTGCAGGCTACACATGCCTTCCTTGTTAAGCACAACAGTGGGTACTTGTGTTTCAGACTTTTAGCTGATTGCACCATTGTTTACCAGACACTGGCGCCTGTACATGATACTAAGGTGTGAACAGGCGACACGCTTGAAATCTGCCAAGTCATTAGCGTTATGTTTGAACTTGTGAATATCTGAAGGAAGTGACACTGAAAGGAGTGGCGGATTTCACTGGAAACGTCCGGATAACATCTCTGTAATCTATCCAGTAGTAGACTTTGAATTCCTATGAGTATTGTTTACCTGGATGTCTGACCTCCATGTGTGTGTGTGTGTGTGTCTGCGTGTGTACATGTGCGTGTGTGAGTGTATGTGTGTGTGCGTGTGAGTGTGTGTATGTGTTTTCAGTGCAATTTCTATATGCTCTCTCAGAGGGCGAGAGAGTCAGGTCTGCCATCTCTGATAGCAATGTTGCTGTCTGTACAGAGACATTTTGCATATCAATTGAAACATTTACCTTTCTTTAATATCGTCTGCATGCACTGTCCTAACTATTATAGGTATGGCTGAACCTCTGGGAAGAGTCCTGGCTATGTTTAAAACTTTTAAATCTGTCCTTAACATATCTGTTTTGGTCTTACAGTGGTTCACCAGCCCAGCACCGTTTGTCGTCTACCGTACAGTGATATGCCTGTACCAGATCTGTACCTATGCCACAGCCCACTCGCTGTACGGCATCAGCCCCAAATCGCTGATCTACCTTACCGAACTGGGTTACATCATCCTTACCGCGCACTCCATCGTCAGCGCCATTCTCTGCTTCCTCGACTTCTTCGGCAGCCGATGTTGCACGAAATCACCCGAAGACCACCCGAAAACAGCCGAAGATCATCCGACTTTTCCCGACGAGGGCTTCTCGGCAACGAGGTCTACCGACGCCATACACCAGACGAGCCAATCGCTCACACTCCCTTGGTACTACAAAGGGTACTGGGTCTTGTACAATGTGGCTTTCAGCACTGGGTTGTACATCACGATTGCTTTCTGGGCACTGCTCGCGGATGACGAAGGTGCCTACAGTATTCTGTTCCATGCCATCAACACAGTTGTTATCGTGATTGAGGTGTTGGTCACCGGTTTGCCCTACCGTCTGCTCCACCTCGTCTACCCGTCGGCCTTTGGGTTTGCGTACATGCTCTTTACGGTAATGAAACAAAGTTTATTGCAAATTCAGATGAAAGTTCATCTGTGTTGGTAGTTACATGTTTAAAGTAAAGTTAAAACTTTTGGTCCAACACAAAAAATTATCTCACCTAGAGCTTTCGACCAGTCACTCTGGTCTTCCTCAGTAGACCATTGCAAGTTCTTACCCGTAGGCTAATTGCAGGTACATGTAGCATGAAAATAAAGTATGGACAATTTTGTTGAATAACAATATAGTATGTGACTACTCTAACTACTAAACACTAAACTGTAAGTTATTGGGTTGGACTTCTTTTACCGAGACAGTGGAAGACGAATTTTAATGATCCCACATTTTCTATAATGTGTGGGTTTTGTGATGTTAAGAGGAGAGTAGTTTCCTTTTGTCTGCACACGTGGAGAACTTATTTTTAGGATGGGATGGAAAAACAAAACAGGTCCTTTCTTTCGTGATCGTAGAAGAGTAGCCAGGCAGGCTATGCTGTCTATATGCAATAAGAAAATAGCACATGAAAGCTCCCAAAGACCATGAAGACCACCAAACCCCCCAGTTTTTTGCATGCTATGGAGGCTAGTACAAATGTAGAAGGGGCAGTTTGAAATAAAATATGTTTCGTCTTCCACCTTGTTTGACATGCAATATTTACAAGTTCTTTCTCACACAGGTGATCTACTGGGCGGGGGGCGGTACCGACTTCTTCGACAGACCCTGGATCTACCCGGTCATAGATTACGGAGGAAACCCGGCTCTCGCCGCCGGTGTCGCCGCTGGCAGCGTCTTGGTGGCCATCCCGCTGTGTCACGTGATCCTATTCGGTCTCGCGCTTGCTCGCGAGATGTTGTCAGGTCTCGTAAAAGGACGCATGCGCAGCGCATCCATCAGTGTTCGAATGGAACAGCACCGAACGGAAGAACGTGCATAAAATCTATCATGAAAGTTCATCTCTGTTGGTAGTTACATGTTCAGAGTTGGTCCAACACAAAAAATTTTCTCTCACCTAGAGCTTTCGACCAGTCACTCTGGTCTTCCTCAGTAGACTGACCCAGTGAAGCAACCGCGACGGTGGCCGACATAGTCTACGAGATACCTTTGACACAGTGTCGACGTCACACTTCAAAGAAGCCACGTGACAAGCTTTACTGGGTCAGTCTACTGAGGAAGACCAGAGTGACTGGTCGAAAGCTCTTGGTGAGAGAACTTGTTTGTGTTGAACCAAAAGTTTTAACTCAAAACGTGCCTGAAACCTCTTCAACGTGTCTCTTTTTTTCTGTACGATTTTAATTAGCGTGACTACTAAAGTAGGTTTTTTATAAGTGGTGGAATTGAAAAGTGTGTTGTAGTTACCATTTGAAGGACTGTCTCGTGGAAAATGCCATAACAACTTTTCAGTGGATAGAAAAGACGAAAAGGAAACAGCAAATCTCAGAGCCTCAACTCTAACAAAGCTCTCATCTGCAACTCCACAACTGTACATCAACACTATTAACCTCTAAGTGGCATTAGACTGTGCGTTATTGTAAAAAAAATTCAGACTGTCTCATATTGTTACACCAGTAACTCGTAATAAGCAAGGACGTTCTTGTAATAAGGAATAACAGACCAAAACCCAGAAACCCAAGCAACAATCTACACCGGTTGAACTGCAGCACGTGCCAAGTATAACATGGCAAAATAAACATGCCTTGACCCAAGGCAAACAAGGACAAACACAAGGTCAAAGACCGCTACAGTCAATTAACGTTCCATCGAATGTGCCGTAGCAACCGTAGAATTCGAATCAACGTTCCATCGAATACCGGTCAGCAACTAGAGGTTCCAAGTGTACTACCTACTTTATCACTGAAGTTCAATTTTGCGAGGCTTAAATCCATACAACTTAAACTTAGAAACTTTGAAACGTCGAAATTTTAGAACTGATAGAATACCAGTTTCATGGTACGCGAAGCGACAAGACTTAGATTAAGATTAAGAGCTAAACTTTGATTAAATTTCCAAGACTTACATCAACATAATCAATTGCTGTATGTGTTTTGTATTTTCAAGATCTCTTTGCACTGATTTGTCACAATGAACGTGAAGCACTATCTGTTTTATGTTCTTGTCGGGCCATGTATGCTTACACCCCCATTCCACTTAGACGGCGCTCTCTCTGCGACCTGAAATTGGCCAAAGCGCGGAAAGAGCGCCAAGGTCGCGATGGGAGCGCGATGAGAGCGCCATGAGCGCCGTCACCCCAGCGATGGTAAGGAACAGGTCATACGGACATACCATCGCCATGAGAGCGCCGAGAACGGCGATGCAACGATGAGCGCCGTGAGAGAGCGAAGAGAGCGCCGCAAGAGCGTGAAGCGAGCGCCATGAGAGCGCGTAAAGGCCCCAACATTAATTTAGATACAAAAACGTGACCTCGGCACTCTCACGGCGCTCTCTCCGCGCTCCGAACAATTCCAGGTCGCAGAGAGAGCACATAGAACGCACAGAGGAGCGCAGTGAGAGCGCCACTAAGTGGAATGGGGGCCTTAGTGACGTCAGCTCAGGTGTTGCATAGAGACGGCCCCAGGTCAGGTCACATGTTACACTCACGTTCTAGTGCACGTCTGGGCACAGTATCGGAGGGGGACGAGACAAAATGGATTTCCGGGGGCGGCTTCGGCAGGAATTTCGGCTCAAGTCGTTTGGTCTGGATCACAGAGAGCGCCACGACTTTACCAGAAGCCCGGTAAGACCCTGGTTATGGTTGTAGTACGATCGTATGTAGTCGGGCATGTGTCGCATGACATTTTAGTTGTCTTGTTTACATGTTAGAAAGACGTTGACTTGGATCCTTGTCACTGTTTGGGTCTTCCGCAGCCAGCTTAAAAATTCAACAGCATCAAAATCGTACAACTTTGTAAAGTTGCAGAAGATAACCGCACGAAAAGAGAAAAAACTAGATTGCATACATGTATATGAAAAAAAGAGCAAGGCGTCTTTGTAATGGTGTAAAGGCGAACAAAGACCGTAAGTAACTCTACCTTTTCACCCATTTTGATAAAGAGCTGCAGGTTACTGACGTACCTTCTTTGAACAACATTGGGGTACTTAAGTTTCAGGCTTCACATTGTTTACCAGACACTGGCACTTGTACATGATACACCGGCGTGAAGTTCAACATAATCTGCCAAGTCATTTCTATCCTTATGTATATCTCAAAGTTTAAATATCCGAAGGAAAATGTACATGTGTGTGTGTTCATGTTTGTGTATTGGTCTGATTTAGCTAGCTGTCGCCGCGCCGCGTGCCTGAGAAGCTGTGTGTCACACCGAAGGGCGGTTATTTTTTTTATACATGTACTGGTAGATACAGATAGGGTTATCTAGGTTGAAAGGGTTTTTCATTCTTCCATGTATCTGGCTTTTACCTAACCTAAGCGCCGTTGTTCTGATCTTGCAGTGGTTCAGGAGGCCAATACACTTCCTGGTGTACCGTGCGGTGATATGCCTATACCAGATCTGCACCTACGCGACTACCAAAGCGCTGTACGGCATCAGTGCCAAGTCTCTGATCTACCTTACCGAGCTGGGTTACATCATCCTCACAGCGCATTCAATCGTCGGCGCTTGGCTGTGCTTCCTGGACTTGTACGGAAGCCGATGTTTCCCGAAATCACCCGAGGTTTATCCGACTTTTCCTGACGAGGGTTTCTCGACAACGAGGTCTACCGATGCCATTCACCAAACAAGCCAACCGCGCACACTTTCGCAGTATTACAAATGGTACTGGGTCTTGTACAATGTGGCTTTTGGCATTGGGGTGTACATCACGATTGCATATTGGGCACTGCTTGCTGACAGTTATGGCCCCAGCAGTATTCTGTTTCACGCCTGTGGTTGGTGGCCAATATTCTATGGAAAGTTGATTCCAATTCTACGGTTACTACGGCGCATTCGATGGAACGTTTAGTGACGTCAGCTCAGGTGTTGCATAGAGACGGCCGCAGGTCAGGTCACATGTAAGGCCCACGCTCTAGTGCACGTCTGGGTACACTTATCGGAGGGGGACGAGACAAAATGGATTCCCAGGGACTTCGGAAGGAATTCCAACTCAAGTTGATGCGTCTGGATCACGGAGAGCCCCACGACTTTACCAGAAGCCCGGTAAGACCCTGATTATGGTTGTGCTACGATCGCAAACTGTGGGTATTCTTGGTGTAGTCGTGTATACATCGCACGACACTTAGTTGTCTTGTTTACATGTTACGGAAGACGCTGCCTTAGAGTTCGTTTGTTTCGCAAACCGCCTTTAGGCGTAACACACCAGTTTTGTACGTGTACGTACATGTACAAGCTGCGTAAGACCGGACTGTAAGGTTTGAGCCAGGAAGGTCCCCTACTCTTTTCGATAAGTGCGGTGGGTGGGGTGTGGCTCTCCCCAAACACGGGACCTCCATTTAACGTCCTATTCAATGGACGTCTCTAACGGAAGCTAGGTACTCATCGTGTTAAGTGCCTTTCCCAAGGGCACATGATCGGTGACATGGGCAGGATTCGAACTCGCGGTCTTGTGAGCCGAACACGCTACCGACTGCGCCTCAAGACCACACATTAGTTAGATCCTTGTCACCTGTTGGGTCTGCCACAACCAGCTTGAAAATTCAACCACATCAAAATCGTTCGAATCTCTTTCTAAAGTTGCAGAAGATAACCGTACGAAAACAGAAAAAAAATAGATCTCATAATTGCATACGTGTATATAAAAAACAGAGCAAGGCGTCTTTGTAATGGAGTAAAGGCGAACAAAGCCGTTAAGTAACTCTAGCTGCAGGCTACTGGCGCACCTTCTTTGAACAACATTGGGGTAGTCATGTTTCAGGGTTTCCATTGTTTACCAGACACTGGCGCCTGTACATGTTATACACCGGCGTGAACATGCGACACGCTTGAAATCTGCCAAGTCATTTCTAGCCTTATGTGTATCTCAACGTTTAAATATCCAAAGGAAAGGGTGTATGTGTGTCTGTGTGCATCTTTGTGGACATATGTGTGTGTGCATGTGTGTATGTGTGTCTGTGCCCATTCCTGTGTGTTAGTATACGTGTGTATGTGTATGTGTGTGTGTGTGTGTGTGTGTGTGTGTGTGTGTGTGTGTGTGTACGTCGTTCGGTGTGATTTAGCTAGCTGTCGCCGCACCGCGTGCCTGAGAAGCTGGTGTGTTACGCCGAAGGGCGGTTATTATTTTTATACATGTACTGGCTATACCGATACAGATAGGGTTATCTAATAGGAGGTTGAAATGGTTATTCATTCTTCCATGCATCTGCCTTTTACCTTAAACCTGAGCGCCGTTGTTCTAATCTTGCAGTGGTTCAGCAGCCCAAAGTGGTACTTGGTCTACCGTACAGTGATATGCCTGTACCAGATCTGCACCTACGCGACTACCAAAGCGCTGTACGGCATCAGTGCCAGGACTCTCTTCTACCTTACCGACCTGGGCTACATCATCCTCACAGCGCACTCCATCGTAGGCGCCTGGCTTTGTTTTCGCGACTCGTACGGCGGCCGATCTTACCCGAAATCGTCCGACGATCGTCCGAGTTTTCCCGACAATGACGTGCGGACCACGACGAGGTCTACCGACGCAACTCACCAAACGAGTCAACCGATCACTGCACTTTCGCTGTACCACAAAGGGTACTGGGTCTTGTACAATGTGGCTTTCGCCATTGGGTTGTACATCACGATTGGTTTCTGGGCAGTGCCCGGAGGCAACGTAGACCCCCACAGTATTCTCTTTAACGTCATGAACTCAGTTGTTATCGTGATTGACGTTTTCGTCAGTGGACTGCAGTACCGCCTGATGCACCTGGTCTACCCGTCGGCATTTGGGTTCGCGTACATGGTCTTTGTGGTAAGAAAAGAAAGTTCATTATGTTTACCGACGGAAAACATCCTGTTTTTGCTGTATTTCTTCTCTTCTTCCGTTCCAAACACTGACCTCTGGCTTGGTCAATGACCTGAACCAGACTGTCTCTCACCATGGTAACTGGTGTTGGGTTACATAATGCAATTTTATAGTACTAGTAGGAGGGATTTACTAGCTAAGGAAAACATATTGTTTTAGCTAAGTTTCCTCTTCTTCTTCTTCCCAACACTGACCTCTGACTTGGTCACTGACCTGAATCAGATTGTCTCTCACCACGGTAACTAGTGTTGGGTTACATAATGCAATTTTATAGTACTAGTAGGAGGGATTTACTAGACTAGCTAAGGAAAACATATTGTTTTAGCTACGTTTCCTCTTCTTCTGTTTAAGCACTGACCTCTGACCTGGCCAATAACCTAATTTGTTGACGTCTCTCACCATGGTAACTGGTGTTGGGTTACATAATGTTGCAATTTTATACTAGGAGGGATTTATACTTCTGTCTGACAATATATATGAATGTGTTTGAGTAAGAATTAACAGGGCAGACCATATGCGAAGGTAAACATTATGCGTTCCTAGGGGGGGGGTCCGGTTTTTAAAAATGAACCTTCTAAAATGGCATTTCGTGCATTTTTGAGAGGATTTCCAAGAAAAAAATCAGAGATAAATTTTTATTCAATGACAAGGGGAGCAGTTTTTCTACGATTCCAGTCCATCTTTTCAAGAAAAATCTTGGACCTTCACATAAAAAGTGGACCAAAAAGTGGAC
>NW_017804298.1:540518-563024 GCF_001625305.1 Branchiostoma belcheri | reverse complement strand
CCGAACCCCCCCCCCCCCCGCCTGGCTACGGGCATGCTTTCTAATTGACAATGACAATGATGTTTATTGCATATTCATGCCCTTCCGGGCTAAATGCACTGGATGACATAACATATTGGATGATACTAGTTACTAGTACATAGGGAATTGTATAAGAAGAAACAAAACAAACAGCTACTGTATACTATAATTCATTTAACTCTAAAGCTTACAATAGCTAGCTTACTAGTTTCTTCTCTAATTGCAAGTTGTTTCTCACACAGGTAATCTACTGGGCGGCGGGCGGTATAAGCGTCTACGGCCGTCCTTGGTTGAGGGGTTACCTCGATTACGGAGATCATCCGGGTATGGCCGCCGGTATCGCCGCTGCCAGCGTCTTGGTAGCCATCCCGCTGTGTCACGCCATCCTCTTCGGTCTCGCGCTTGCTCGCGAGATGATGCCAGGTGTCGTACAAGGACGCATGCGCAGCAGAAATTCCATCCGCGACGGCGGTGTCCCAATGGAACAGCACCGAGACGTCTTCAACGCCTGAGACGTGTCTTTTTTTCTGTACGACTTGTATACAATGACAATTGTATTAACAGTTATACGCTGTCTAAGGAGACGCCAAAGCCCTCTAGAGAAAGGACAAACAACAAAAACCCCATTAATCCAACTCTACGGATCCGAGCGTACTAATCAGTAATTACAGTATCTTTGGCTATGCCTACGGCGCCTACAGACAACTGCTGTTGGCCAATCTAGATATGTCCATAATTGCCCACCTGCATAAAAGAACTCTTAACAATACATTGGACGTCAACAGGCTATTATAAATGGTTTTCCATCAATCGTTCTTGTCAGTTCAAAGGTCGTCAAATGTTGACAATGTAAGAACATCTGAGCTTTCATTTCTCTAGAAAGTCCTGAAATAGAAGAAATCTTAGTTTACGTTTCTCCGATGTTACCTTTCGTCGTGTAGAATTCCTTACCGGCATGGTTGTCGTCGGGAAACTTTGACGGTTTGTAAGATTTTGGTTCTGTAAGAGGTTTCCCCTCACCCATTTCTTGTAGGAGGTGAACTTCACATTTGTTTGATTATGTATATTTTTATGGTCAAATGGTTTCTTCTTTCTCTTCTGAATACACATATTTTCGGTGTTAAAGTAAGGTAAGGTGTGATGATTTAGGCAGTAGATTACAGAGCGGCCATCAGAGTCGTGATAATTACCCCCCGCCGTTGCATCTTTACAATAAAAGGAATGATAATTGTATCACCTTCCCATACGTTATCTATATTATAATAGGGAAACGCCTCTGGACATGCGAAACAAAACACATACCCCATTCATCAAAGTCTGTGGATCTGCAGACCCTCTTTGGCCACGCTACGGCGGTATAACACTCCCGGTTTTCAGAAGTTTTTCCGTTTTGATCATGGTCCCTTTCATTTAAAGCTGATCCCACTTCCTTTGATATCAATGGACGTACCAAGAACTGGGTACTAGTCTTGACATAGATAAAGAGTGATTCGATTCAACCTCCCTTTAGAAGGGCTTAAATAACAACACAGAAGCAAAAACTTAAACCAGTCACTAGTTTTATTATCCTTCATATTCAAACACTCACAGTTCCATTGCTTTCTAATGTAACGTTACCTAGCGTACGCGTACATGTCCGGACATTGAGGAAAATGTAATTAAATGATAATTCTCACTAAAATTCCCTGCTAAGATATGATTAGAAATAAGGTTGAAAAATCGATGAATCGGTGGTTCAAAGATTATGCGATATTTGAGGAATTGAAAAGAAATAATAATAAAGATAATAATAATATCAAAACCCAATCACCATTCCATCTTTTTGTTTAGTATTACTACTGCAATTAGAAAACATTTAAGGTGTAAATTTCAGCTGAAAAACGACCAGAGTTGTCCCAATCAATATTGGCCTAAGCAAGTTAACAGATGGGTTGTTGAAACGTAGACAGGTACATTCCTTTGTATTTGTGAATCAAAAAACTTAATCACCCATGTCTTTATAACTAATGAAACAATTGAAAGTCTTCTGCCTCAGCCGCCTGGTCCTGAGCTTCCTGCAGTTCTGTAAGAAAAAGAGAAGGAAACAGAAGACGTTAGAAACACTAAGAACAACCCAGGACGGGTCATGCTCTATTTAGTCTTCTCTTTATTTCGATACCCTTTAGCCAGCCTGGGTCTCCCCGCTTCATTGTCGAACACTCTACCACTACGCCACCCGACGCCACCCTGTTACTTCTTAGATATAGGTGGCACATTTATTTATTTATTTATTTATTCTTTGCTTCAGGCCAGAGGCCCATATAAAAACACGGACAAATGATAAATAAAGAAATAATAAGGTCAGGGTACCTTCTTCCTAAGCCACCTGGTCCTCTACTTCGTCCAGCTTCCCGGGGCCAGGTGGGCCAAATTGGGCATATCTGCTCTCGCACCTCCTCAGGCAATCACGCCTTTTGTCTCGTTGGTCAAGTCCAGGGCAACGCTTCTTGCATTGACGAAGCCCCCGCGTCTCCATCCCCACATCTGCCACTGCACACGCAACAAGACAGGGAAAAATGGGATGTTAAAAACACTGACGGGTACGGGTATTATCATGAAAGTTCATCTGTGTTGGTAGTAATCATAGTAAAACATTGAACTTAATTCCAACACAAGGATTACAGAGCGATCAAATTTTCGATACCACTGTCTTCATCGGGATAATTAATTAAGAGGCATAAAGGAGGCCATATATATCAGAGCCCTTCAGCCTTCCCTTAATAGAGATGGTGGACGATATAAAATCCCTGGTACTTTTGATCAAATGCTTACGTCACATATCAGTAAAATCTCGTGTGAATAAGGTCACGTGTTTATAAACCGTAACTCTCGCGAGATCACGTTGTGAAGTGATTGGTCATTAATTATCCTGATGAAGACGACAGTGAGCGTACCCTCTAGCCCGTCCACCAAGTCCTCTAACTCGGTCAGCAGGCCCTGCAAGTCGTATGGCGGTGGCATCTCCTGTCGTTTCGCGGGGAGGGCGGCGGCAGCGAGCACCAGGCAGCCCAGGAACAGGAGGCACACAGACAGCTTCATCTTGCAATTGTGTGTTGAACTCTGAGGAAAAATAATTCAACAGATACGGTCAGATGTTATGCATGTAGTAAACATACGCTTGCTTGTACACGACACTGTAGTCTCTTCTTTAAAGAATCCTGATGGCTCGAGCGTGTTTTGGGAGGTCACTAGTACTAGGTAGATTTTTTTAAATTATCACTTTCACCAAGAAGGTTATCTTTTCAGTGGGGTTTTTCCGTCTGTCCGTTTTTTCTGTCCCTGCAGAAGGCCTATAGGCGCGGCCAAAGAGGGGCTGCAGATTCACAGACTTTGATAAATGGGGTATGTGTTTTGTTTCGCATGTCCTTAAGCGTTTCCCTATTATAATATAGATAACGTATGGGAAGGTGATACAATTATCATTCCTTTTATTGTAAAGATGCAACGGCCGTAGGGGTCGGGGGGTAATTATCAGGACTCTGATGGCCGCTCTGTAATCTACTGCCTCAATCATCACACCTTATCTTATCTTACTTTAACACCGAAAATGTTAAAATTCTGAACAGAAAACAACCATGTTACCATAAAGATATACATAATCAAACATTTGTGAAGTCCACCTCCTACAAGAAATGGGTGAGGGGAAACCTCTTACAGAACCAAAATCTTACAAACCGTCAACGTTTCCCGACGACAACCATGCCGGTAAGAAATTTTACACGACGGAAGGTAACATCGGAGAAACGTAAACTAAGATTTCTTCTATTTCAGGACTTTCTAGAGGAATGAAAGCTCAGATGTTCTTACATTGTCAACATTTGACGACCTTTGAACTGACAAGAACGATTGATGGAAAACCATTTATAATAGCCTGTTGACGCCCCATGTATTGTGAAGAATTCTTTATGCAGGTGGGAAATTATGGGCAAATCTAGATTGGCCAACAGCAGTTGTCTGCAGGCGCCGTAGGCGTAGCCAAAGAGTTGGATTAATGGGGTTTGTTAAATAGTTTTGTCTGTTCTTTCGAATTCTCTAGAGGGTTTTGGCGTCTCCTTAGACAGCGTATAACTGTTTATACAATTGTCATCCCTTTTACTGTAAGGCTCCGTTTATAAATTTACATGTTCGTCGTTTATATGTGTCGGGCGTGGGGCGACGCCCACATTAAACTAACCCTGTCCCCCCTCAAATACGTTTTACTCTGTGGATGTGTATTTCTACAAAGATAGAAACTATTTTGGGGGGCTACCAAGAGAATTTTTTTTTGCTGCCGAAAACTCGGCCCTAACGTTGGGCGGCAGTCGTATTTTTGGATCGTCGAAAGGTACCAAATAGATCTCCCATATCCAAGTGGATCGGTGGCGATGATCGAGAGAGTGCAGGACTTATTTCTGCCGAAAATGTTTACTAGTATTTGAGCTAACAAATTAACACATGACCTATGGACAGTGATTCAGCCGTATTGAAACTTTTATCTTCAAACTTACGATAAAAATATTGACCTTTTGTAACAAAGATTGTATGGACCAAGCGTTTAGGTAAAGATGAAGGCACCAGACTGACGGCGAATTGTTGCAATGGCTAAACTTCTTGAAACCCACATTAACTGGCGTATAAAAAGGAGTTTAAGCGAAGAAACAAACGAAAAATGTGACAGTTAAAGATATGTGTGGCTACATGTACTTACTGGATTTCTTTGTCAGGTCACGGCGAGGGTGGCGTCTGGAGAGCTTTTCTTACTTCTTCTCTGATCTGCAGCCGGGTGGAATGAAAAAGTGCGCAGGGATCTCGGCCTTTTTAACTGCTCACATGTATTAACTATGCCGATTAAAATCTAACTGTGGGGATAATTGCTATTACGCCAATCAACTGCCTGTTGTCTGCGTAGTGGGCGTGCCATTCTTTTTTTCAGCCCTTCTGAAGGGAGGTTGAATCGAATCACTCTTTATCTAATATGTCAAGACTAGTACCCAGTTCTTGGTACGTCCGTTCATATCAAAGGAAGTGGGATCAGCTTTAAATGAAAGGGATCATGATCAAAACGCAAAAACCTCTGAAAACAGGGAGTGTTATACCGCCGTAGGCGTGGCCAAAGAGGGGCTGCAGATCCACAGACTTTGATGAATGGGGTATGTGATTTGTTTCGCATATCCAGAGGCGTTTCCCTATTATAATATAAATAACGTATGGGAAAGGTGATACAATTATCATTCCTTTTATTGTAAAGATGCAACGGCCGTAGGGGTCGGGGGGTAATTATCAGGACTCTGATGGCCGCTCTGTAATCTACTGCCTCAATCATCACACCTTATCTTATCTTACTTTAACACCGAAAATGTTAAACTTCAGAAGAGAAAGCAACCATTTGACCATAAAGATATACATAATCAAACGTGTGAAGTTCTAAGAAACTAAGATTTCTTCTATTTCAGGACTTTCTAGAGAAATGAAAGCTCAGATGTTCTTACATTGTCAACATTTGACGACCTTTGAACTGACAAGAACGATTAATGGGAAACCCTTTCATAATAGCCTATTGACGCCCCATGTATTGTGAAGAGTTCTTTTATGCAGGTGGGCAATTATAGACATACCTAGATTGGCCAACAACAGTTGTCTGTAGGCGCCATAGGCGTAGCCAAAGTGTTGGATTAATGGGGTTTGTTAAATGGTTTTGTCTGTCCTTTCGAATTCTCTAGAGGGCTTTGGCGTCTCAACCGGGTATACAATTGTCATCCCTTTTATTATAAGGCCCCGTTTATAAATTTACATGTTCGTCGTTTATATGTGTCGGGCGTGGGACGACGCGCACGGCGGTTTTCCTGTGGCACCTCCTCGATGTGCCACAGTATGTAGCGGCGATGCCTGCAGCAAATGCAGTAGAAAACCTGTCACAGATAAACATGCTCTGCGTAACACATGCATCGGCTGTTTGTCAGCAACTGGGCACTCTGGTCCACCTACGTACCGTGTGATGTTATGCGGCGCATCCCGCGTCCGCATTGAGCGCAAACACTTTGCCCACATTAAACTAACCCTGCCCCCCCTCAAATAAGTTTTACTCTGTGGATGTGTATTTTAACAAAGATAGCGAAACTATTTTGGGGGGCTACCAAGAGAGTTTTTTTTTTTTGCTGCCGAAAACTCGACCCTAACGTTGGGCGGCAAAACCGACATTCTGGCGGCGGTGGCCAACGTGGCCCATCCCGCGCGAATTTTGCCCGAGGTGTTCAAGTTGCTAGGGCGTTGCTAAGGGGGGCGTGACTTCGGGATCCGTCTAGACTATTCTGTGTACCAGTACAACAAGTCAGAGTGGGGTCGTTTTGCGCAACGGCAGAGCGTTCGACTCCGACCCAAGAGGTCCCGACTTTTAATTCTGCCATGCCACCAATCTTATGTCCTTCGGAAAATGAATGCACTTTACACGAATTATAATTATGCCAATTAAAATTTAAGAGTGGGAATAATTGCTATTACACAAATCAGTTGCCTGTTGTCTACGTTATGGGCGTGCCATTCTTTTTGTTTGTCATAAGTTACCTTTGTTTGGGGTAGGCCCTTTAAAAAACCATCTAGGTTTCTGGCTTACCCCGCATATTCTTTGATTGTTATTATTTGATTGTGTATTTTTTAATATATGTGCAAATGGTAAATAAACAAATAAACAAATAAACAAATTCTGTGCCAGCTGTTCTGAGCATCTTGCTACATCATACTACATGTACCTGGCACCGTGCCAAAGGGTTAGGTTCATGACCTTACCTGACTCGGTGAACCGAAAACTTGAAGGACGAGAAAACCGTCGACCTTGTGGCAGACATTATGTCTTGTGTGGGAAGAATCAAGCGAGAATTTCGGCTTAAGCAGTTTTTGCCGAGTCACAACAATCCCCTAGACTTTACGAGGACCCCGGTAAGTGCATTTAGTAGTTTCCTTGTGACTTAACTAAGAGAAAAAGACTGAAATATTGAGTGAAGAGAGTTGTGTAACCATGCTGTCCAAATTGGTGTCAAAGTTGGGTTGAAGGAGTACCAGTCAACCATTGTAGCCTTCACATGTTCCCAGATCTGCAGACAAGGTGTAAATATCTTTATTCACTAAAGACATTCAAGCTAGTAGCACTAGGATTACACTGAACTAGAAAGACCCTATGGGATAATTAATTTCAACGTGATATGTGAAAAGAAAAATACAATTCTGCTGTCACTACGGACGTGCGTACTGCGGTTTCCACCAGACTAAACACTATGTCACTACGGAAGTGCGTACCATAGTTTCCATTTTCTATAGGAATGCCAGGAATAGACCAGAAACTGAAATGGTAAATATTTCGCCAGAGAGGTTTGCCCACAAAAAGGCTACAGCCGCACCCACAAATTACTTCTGCAACGTTAATTCATTTAAGATACAAGGCCTCTTTATGTGCGGGTGGCGTTACCCCTCAGGCAGGTTGGAAACTGTGACAGGTTTTGGCAAGTAATTCGGCCTCTTTAGCCAAATCATTCTTTTGTCTACCGTTACCACATGGCAACAAGGCCCTGACATGGCAATGAAATGATCTGCCAGTCCATTGCACTTTCCCTTCTTATTTTCTAACGATAAAACAGACTCGTTTTCCCCTTTGAACATTCAAAAAGCGTAGTCGACTATGAGTCAAGGGTCAGGGACGGAAAACATGTAACATTCTCGAAAGTGCCCTCTAGCGATATTGTCAAAAATAACAACCATTACTTCTAACACAAAACTCTTGCCAACAAAATGACATTATTTTATATACGTGTGGTGTGGTTTGTAGCAAACTCTGTTATCTTTTGTTTTCCAGTGGCTGAGCAACCAACTGCCCTTCCTCATCTACCGTGTGGTAATATGCCTGTTCCAGATATCAGCGTACCTCTACACCTTGCTGTCATTTTACACCACCGGCCCGAAATATCTGTTATACATGACGAACTTGGCCTACATAGTCCTGACAGCTCACGCAACACTGAGTGCAATACTCTGTTTGGTCGACTACTTCGGGTCGCGACGACGTCGTTCCGAAGGCGGCCCGGAAATTGCCGAAGACCGGCCGACGGTTGCCGATGCCATGCCGATGGCAATTACCACGACGAGCAATCGCTCATATGGAACGAACGCGCCGCAACACCCGACATCTTCAGATGTTCGCCTTCCCTGGTACTACAAGTGCTACTGGATCTTATACAACGTAGCATTCGCTGTTGGTCTCTACGTTACCGCAGCATTCTGGACACTGCTAAGGGGTGCTAGAGATGCGTATAGCGCTTCCAGTATCCTGACCCATGGAACCAACTGCGTTGTCATAGTGATAGACATTCTAATCAGTGGTCTACCGTGCCGGTTCCTCCATTTTATCTACCCGTCATGCTTTGCGCTGGTTTACATTCTTTTCACGGCCATATATTGGGCTGCCGGCGGCACAGATATTCGCAATCGGCCTTGGATTTACCCGGTACTTGATTATGGAGGAAATCCAGGCCTAGCGGTTGGAGCTGCCGTGGGAAGTGTTCTTTTGGCGGCGCCTCTGTGCCATGGAATCGTGTTCGGTCTCGCGTTTGCTCGCGATACTATGCTAATGAGGTTGGTGAATAAGCGACACCTGCCGAACGGCGAAGGCATTGCATTGGAACCTCAGGCAGACCAGCGGGTCTAAAGTTTTCTAATGTTGTGTCGGAAAAGATATCGTCTGCAACGGTTAAAGATGACGCCCTTACCAAGTTGTTGGAATTTTTAGTAATAGATGTCATTTTAATAATATCTTTTAGTTGTATGCACATCAGTATATTACATAATAATCACTTTGTATGTTGTTCAACATCTATTATTAATATACATGATATGTCACCTAGTTGACATTATGTGTTATTTGTAATTAGTAAGATCTTTTTCGATTGGTAGGTATAATAAGTTAAATCATGATTAAATGTCATCTAGCATTTACAAGTTTTATAATTAAGTTACATGTAAGATAATTAAGTGATATATTATAGAATCATTTATGTTTTCTGTATAATTCACATACTTAATTTAGAAAAGTCCTGGTGCATTTTATGTCGACCATTGTAAGCCTTTATATAAATATATCTTTCAGTCTACGGGCAAGTGCAAAATCGAAAAAAGCGCTTTTGAATCACTAGTTTCCTACGATTCTCTTTAGTAAAGTGACTTATAAAGGTTTAGTTGTGCGAATCTCCTTCTGACTTTAAATGTCTAAAAACGCTTGCGCTACGATTCGCTTCTCAAGACGCAAATAGAACACCAAGATGGCGGCGGCGGACGCGCCGATGACGTTGCGATGACGTCACACCCTACATGACGTCGTCTGCCGCGTCATCCGGACCCTCCGAGTCCAAGTGTCCCTCGTCCTGCTCGTCCCCAGAACCTTCGGACACTGGACAATGAAATAAAAAAAATAACACCAAAAATGTCACTTTTGCCAATAGTACCTTTACAGGTTTCTTGGGAATATTCGAAGCTTCGGATACAGTCTCGAATATTCCAAAGCTGAAATAGCGAGCTGCGGCCGTATGCTTGTGGAGCTGAGCTATGCTTGTTGGCTAGTTCAGATTCTAGATACAACACACACACACACACACACACACAGACACAGACACACACACACACAGACACACACATACAGATACGCACACACACACACACACACACACACACACACACACACACTCACAGACACACTCACACACACACAGGCATACACGCACACACAGGCACAAAGAGAGAGCGCGCGCGCGAGAGAGAGAAATCTGGAGAGAGAGAGGTCTCTGAGAAGCATGCAAGACTTGGCGTGGAAGTCAGATATAGTTCAAAATTATAATATTTACCCTGTGCATCTGACGAGGCTTCTGGTAGAAGGTTGTTGGCGTCGGTAGTAACGTTAAAGAGAGGGCTGGGAGAGCCAGGCGGACCATCAACACCCGGCTCCCCAAGAGGCCCAGGAGGACCGCTCGGTCCCGACTTTCCACGATGGTGAAGTATATCTGAAATTTAACAAAAGCAAATACTATTATAAGACTGCAATATACCAAAGGAATGCACCTCTGAATATTGCTTTGGCCATCAGAGAACGTAGTAACATTAAATTCAGCACCAAGGACATCTCGACGTTATATCTAATCATGATAGAATAACAAATAAAATTGTCTCAAACCAAACTGTTTGGTGCCAGGCAGGAGTTACTCTTTATCTTTTTAAGGCATCTACACTGAAAGCTAATGGATTAGTAAGAGCAAACACCTGAACTAGCAAAAGCAGATGTCTGTATTAGTAAGAGCAAATGCCTGGGTTAGGGAGAGCAACAGATGCCAAAAGCTAACGAATTAGCAAGAGCAAACTAACCGGTGGCCCCGCCTTCAAGTTTTTCCGGAAGAATCTGTCGCAGAGGATCGGAAACTGGAGCAGCACCAAGCAAGGTTTCTGCAAATAGGACCACATAAATACCTCAATCTTTCTCTCTCTCTCTCTTGGTCTCTGCCTGTCTGTCTGTCTCTTTCTAATTCTATCTCTCTCTCTTTTGATATTTGAGTCACAATGGTTTTCTCACTTTAATAATTTAAACCGTCCAAAGATTTCACCACTCGTGACTGAACTACAACTCACATCGCAAACGTGGATCTGCTTAAAACCTTAAAACACCACAATCGTCACTTGAGAATGTTATAAACTGCTTTCTGCCTGCTACCTACTTGTGAGGTTGTGTGGCGCAGCGGTAGCGCGTTCGGCTCGGGACCTAGAGGTCCAGGGTTCGATCCCCACCCATGTCACCGATCTTGTGCCCTTGGGAGAGGAACTTTACACGAATTTCCTCACTTCACTCAGGTGTAAATGAGTACCTAGCTTCGGTAAGGGACGTCTCTCGGACAGGACGTAAACTGGAGGTCCCGTGTTTGAGGAGAGCCACACCTCGAGAACGTTAAAGATCCGGTGTGCGATGGTCCAAAATTCTACAGTCCAAATACTACAGTGTAGCAGAATCATCTTGTTGGCTACCTTAACCCCCAAGAAGAAGAAGAAGACCTACTTTCGAGAGAAACGATCCTGTTTTCTGCCTCCTCTACCCGAACCTGCAGATGGTGAAGCATCGCGAACATCACAGCTGCAAAAGCGACAGAAATAAAAGGAAAATCAAACTGCTATATATTATCAACTCAAAAAGTAAAATCAAATCGCAACTATGTAAACAAAACATGATAAAAAAAACAAGGGAAAAAAACAAATCAGGGGATAGTAGTTGGCTTCTCAATAGTAGCTAGCAACATCAAGATGTAACCATTCAAGATGGCGGACGATACCTATGTCATAATCACGTGAGAGCAAACTTGCCTGTGATGCAGATCATCATAGTAGCAGTACCCAGACATGCCCACAGCACGTAGGAGGACTTCCGGACCTTGTAACAGCGACCGCGCTTTTTCCTGGGATTCGGGGTGATATCTGGAAAAGTGTAACACTGCAAGTTGCAATTTTACTTTTTTAGGGCAGGAAAAAATTCTTATTTTTTTTATAAATGTAGTCGTCATCATCATTCTCGCTACAAGATAGTGCTCAGAAGTTAGTACTTGGCACTGATTTAAATCAGTCCTATCTCATTGCATACCTATATTTGTGAGGCAAAAATGCGATGTCACTGAATGAAAATGGTTGCTTGTTTTGTATCGTAGGCTGATTCTAGCTATTTATGGACCAAAAACAAATAAAGAGACGCATCACGTACTAGTAGTTTGTTTTGAGGCTATTTGGCTAACACTTTTAGTATGAAATGATGACGAAAATGTGCAAAGAAATGGCAGTAAATGTCAACATCAGACAGATTTGTGGGGTCGTGTGGCGTAGCGGCAGAGTGCGCGACTCGGAACCTAGAGGTCCCGGGTTCGAGTCCTGACATGCCACCGATCTTGTGCCCTTGCATTGAGAAAGGCACTGAACACGACTTTCCTCACTTCGCTCAGGTGAAAATGAGTATTGTCCTGTGATGTATTTGTCCCCTGTGTTGGTGGCGGCATTAATATAAGTTAATAAAACTTGTTTGTGCCGTCACCACGTCTGGTCATTACATGTTGGAATAAAAAAATATTTCCCCATCCAGAGTATTTTTGTTTCGCCGCCCTTCTTAGGGAGAAGGTTAACCAGGCTTTCATAAGACAATCGGATATTTCCCCATGTAATCCTCGGTTTCCTGAATTGAATGCCCCCCTCTAATCCCTGTTGGCTACCCGTAAGATTCTGAGACTTTTGACATCCAGTGATTCTGCCTGCCAAGCATCCTTCCATGCACCCACACGTGCTGTAAACCTACATAATCTGTCCAGACAAACATACAAAAAACACAGGTCAGCTACCCAAAACAATACTTTAAGTACGCGTAGGTGAATATCGACAGTGCGGATCAGTCCTATACAATGTTACTCAGTATTTTATATACATGTAACATTGTTGGTATGTACTTAGGTACATGAACATAACTAAAGATTAAGTGTACAGTCGAAAATTTGGGTGAGTCCAATTTGTTGTGTTGGAAATTACAGTTTAAACGTGCTTCATAATAATTTCTAAGAACACAGATGAACTTTCAAGAAAAGATTGTGTGTTTAAAAGAGTTTGTAATTCCTTGTTTTTCGCGGCCTCTACCTTTTCAAGATCCTTGTAAACAACGGTTACATATTAATGGTTTGATGTAATATAATCAGCAGCAGCCGCATAACTGTCTGACATTTTGCTTACACCAAATTGTAGATATTAGTAGCCCACCCGAATAGTCTGGGAACACTCAAGGACACTTTCGAAAACAATCATACGCCGGGTGTTCTGGACACTCCACGCATATCCAGAACCAAGCCTGGGGCAATTTTTTGCCATAGGATACACAGAGACTAACGTGCCTCGTCCTAGCCTAACCCTATCCCATTCAGGCATAGAACACATTTCTGCATATGATATGTTAGGGAGGACCAAAGGCAAAATTGGTTACATCTACCATTTTTGGAAGGCTAAAGTCTTTGTTTGTGATACCTATTTTATTATCAATTTTCTTGTAGAATGTGGTAGTGTTAGTAGGTCCTGAAAATTGCAGTCTCCTATGACATCGGGAAGTCAGAAAATTGAATCCTCAAACATACTTCCCAGATCATTTTTTGGCCCATTGTTAAGCATTGCCATTGAACTGAAAAATGGAACCAAGTTGCATCATCATTTTAGGTGTATTTTACTAAACAAAATCAAAATTCAGCCTAACTTTTTGCATGTGATATTGTTCAATGTGGTTAATGATTGATATAACACAATGACGCTTATTGTATTATTATTATCATATGTGAAAATTTGATAAGACAAGTTTTCTTTGAAAGTAGTTAAAAGTGGAGGTAAATAGTAGGTTATGATATAATGTTGTATTTTATATGTGTAAGATGACTCAAGGAAGAGTAGTGGTGTGTTATATATCTCACTAATTGGAGATTCCTTAGATAAACAAACAAACAGACAAACAATCATGTCACGCGCGATTTTTAAAGGTCGACCGATCGTCCTAGGTCACCGAGTCCCGTCAAATGTAATATGATTGTTATTTTCAGGCAACAAATTCTCTCTCGACGCTCGCGATTTAATATCTGTTGTCCTTCGAGAGCGATAAGGCAGTTTCATCACATTGTGACGCTACTAGCTTATGTGGATCTGCGAGGCTGCCTGAGATCAAAGGACCTTGCTCAGACAATCTGTTTGTGAATGTGAATATTTATCATCTTGCTATTTTTCCCTTTTCGTAAGTCCTCGCTCCGAGACAACAACTGACGAGTGGGGGCGGCCTAAAGGTCTCGATTTTGCTGGCTTGTGTTCTCTTTTGTTTCACAACCACAAATATTTCAGTGTCGAATTTCAAAGATTTTGCTCTCTGTGGCCTTCGTCAGGGCAAACTGAACTTGATGTGTGACGTTTTGAATGGTGACACTTAATGGTACGCTAAATGTATATGTTGCGTGCACACACATACACTATACACAGCTGTGCAAGTACACAGACACAGACACACACACACACACACACAAACACACGTGTACATACATACACACACACACACACACACACATACACACACACACACACACACGCACACACACACAAACACACACTGTGACACACACACACACAGACACACATATATACATACACATACAGAGAGAAACGCAGACAAGACAATACCTCCGTTTCAAGATTCCAAAAAAGGGTCAAGGAAAAATGAAACCTACCAGCCCTCCGGGCGTACATCGGGTTGCTGATCATGCCGGCAGTTCCGTCGACCACGTCATGCCAAGTCACCCGTGCCGCGTTCAGTTCTCCTGTGGACAGTTTGTACTTATTCATTATGTTGGAGGGAAATGAGTGACCAGTATAGCCATTTCCTCGTATTCACGAGTATGTATATGTATATGTCTATGTATATACCAGACCCTATGGCTGAAGAGCTACGTGACTAAAGTGAAGTGATATGTTTTTCATAAAAAATGCACTATTCCGTTTTAGGGTGGATAACGTGTTACATGTTCCAAAAATGCTGCACTAGTGATCACCTCTGCATAAAGATTATCTGGCAAATAGGACCAATTTTTAGTGGGATCGTTGACACAACCACGTCTGTAGTGACCACCTGTAAACAAATTTTGCCGGTCCCCAAAGTGGTCGTCTTGGACACTTTTAATCCTATTATCTCTCTCTTCACGGCTAAGTTTTCGTGAATGTTCAAAAAGGACAACTATGAGCCGTCTTTAAAATGATAACCAAATAGAAATTCAATAAGCAATAGATATATTAGCTAGTCTTAAAACTTTTAGAAGTGGTAGCCTTCATACATGTACTAGTTGTAGTCGTTTTTCGTTTTTGTTTCTCGGACCTACATTGACCGACGAAGAAAAGGCAGATTCTGTTGTCTTCATTACTGGAATAAAATCTACGAACTATAATCGTCGTTATGATTTGTGAACTTTGGTTAAGGTCTTATCACATTCATCATTACGACAGAAACATGTGAGCCTCTTTAGGGCAACCTTGGATCTATTGTGTAAAATTTAATTCTTTAGCAACTGAAAATCTGGTTATAGGTCATGGTGGCTAGTTTTACCTTTACCTCCCAAAAAAATCATTCGACATGAAATAGTTAGACGAATGTAGCCAAGGCATTTCGATTGGTTTACACGATCTTATTCCTCCTGCAGGTGAGATTTTTAAATTCATCTTTATCACCATAACTGGCATAGTAACAAGAAATATGCCCATGACATGTACCATTCTATACCTTTTTGTATTGTTCTGTCACTTTCGTAACTTCTACACGTATGCGCGTAGCACAATTCACAGGCCATCGACCCTCTTACGTAGTTTGTTTGCCCCAGGCTCGTGGCCCAAATCCATACAAGAATAGCACGTAAAATAATTCAAAAGCGCACAAAAACTACCTAAAAGGCTGTATCCTACCTATAAACTGAGTTGGTGTAATGCTGCAAGCAAGAGTTGTGACAGAAAACATCCGAGTGGACAAGTAACTTTACAGTAAATTATCAGAATTTTTGTTTACATTACATTCATATATGTTTTAAGCGATCTATTAGTGCCTTATTTCAAAACAGTATCTGCTTAAAGACATTTAAACTCAAAACAAAGGTAACATTTCATCAGGTTGGTGAACCATGTAACACCTTTAGTGCACTATGCACCAAGTAACATCTAGCGCCAGTGCACTGTAAACCAGTACGTCAGAATGGACCTGATGAAGATGACAGATGGTCATCGAAAAGTCGGCTAGTAAAAACTAAATGGTTTTGATCAAAGAACTTTGCTATTCAAAGGTAAAATTTGTTCTTACCTGTTTTCATGGCTGTACCGTGGCTAAACCGTCCCGCTTCAGCGAACATCGTGACTGGCTGATGATTCCACTGTCAGACAGGAATCTACTATTCAGACAAATCAACAAGTCATTCATAAATTCATAGATCTGCGTGGACGTACCGGCTTGAGGCCGGGAGGTCGACATTTGATACCAGAAACATGCACTAAAGACATCAATATGCATGTACATATCACCTCAGATTGCTGCGAAGCTAGTGGTTTGGAGCCAGGCCAGAAAATGCAAGCAAAACAGACAAGAAGGTTGCGTGAAATTGCAGAAACAATTGTTATCGTTAATAAAAAAAACTGTCACCCTGACTGACGAAAAGTTGTGGGTGCTACTTGAAATGTCTGACAGTTTTCAAAAATCAGTTGCTTGAGTAACAGTTTTCTTGTGTATCTCATCTACTTGATGTCTAACATTCATCGACGCATTGTTCTAGCTTGTCGTTGTTGTTGTTTTGTCTTCCTTGTGATTGAATGTGTGCCTGTGTGTGCTTGTACGTGTCATACAGTTAGGTCGAGGTTGGGAGTGGGCGGGAAGCCACATCGAGTCAGCCGTGTGACGTTATAGTGTAGTGTCCGCCAGACACCTTTGCAGGCTGAATAAATAGTAGAAATCGGCCTAAAAAGAATGTAACTGACCAAGGGAGTTAGCCGGCCATAGAGGCATATGCAGGCAAACTAGACCCTCTATGGCCAACCAACTCCCTTGGCCAGTTACATTCCTTTTTATGCTGATTTCTACTATTTATCAAGCCTGCAAAGGAGTCTGGTGTAGACTAGTTATAGGGAACCTTGATGTGACAAGGGTTTTACCTGCCTTATCTGACCCCGAATCGAACCCTGTGTTTGTCAGTAAACAGCTTGACGAGGGGTTACCGAGAGGTCAGTTATGCAACAGGTGCCTGCCCTTTGTTTACCTGTTACCGTTGACGGATAGAACCGTCTATTAGGTGCTACTTTAATTTCTTCTAGACTCCATAGCATGCTTGATTTATGATCTTCCCTATAAAATGCTCGAGCCGCAGTCCACAAGTAAAAGGATTATGGGGTCTTAGTTTGGAGAACCCTGGATTGAGACGTTTTGTAGCGGTTTGTTTATTCCGTAGTCTGGTGGTCTGGGATGGTCGTTGAGATTGTCGGAGAACTAGCCTCCATAGCATGCCAAAAACTGGGGGTTTGGGGGATCTTCATGGTCTTTGGAAGCTTTTATGTGCTATTTTCTGATTGTACATAGACAACATAGCCGGCCTGGTTGAATTACCCCCGTTTTTAGAAATGGCTAATCAGAAAACAGCCGAAGACGACCAAACCCCCAGTTCTATAAGCCTGCTACGGAGGCTAAATTTCTTCTGAATCAGTAATATACTTATTTCCATACAGGATACACTTCTTTCCAGACCTATCCTCAGTCACTGATTTAAGATGCAGCTTCGATATTACATTTCTGTCTTTCCGAATGACTAAATCGCACGCATAGCGGTCCACCCGACTGGTTAGCCCTGATAGAAGGGAGGGACTGGTCTCCAGAATCGTGCTTTATCCAGAACCATGCTCTGACACACTGTTATGGACAGTCCACGCGTATCCAGAACCGTGCTTGGGGCAAATATTGTACGTTCTTTGAAACTATCCAGAACCGTGGCTGATCTTACCCTTAACCCATTATTCAAGCACAGAACTAGATAGATAGACAAGGTTCTGGAAACATAGGGGCCAATAACCCCCCATTGTACAGGTTGTGTAACACCGCAGGCTACGACTGCTTCTAAGTGGGTCACATACCGTCACCTCTAGAACCGCATGTCACATGACATCGCCGCAACGCAAACTACTACTGTAACAACACGAAACCTTCACATGACGTAGCTGAACCCCCTACAGGCACCCAAGATGACTTGCAGACAGAGAATGAGGAGCGAATTTCGCCTGAAGTCGTTTGGGCTGACACACCACGATCCCCATGTGTTTACAAGGACGCCGGTAAGCTTGCTGTTGTTGTCAGATTGTCAGAGAAAGTTTGAAAATCATGTAGTATGTAGGTGGAGGGCCAGGGAAATGACCTAATGCATTACCTAAACAAGCAGGGCAGGTAGACTATAGATACAAGGAGGCCCAGTGACCACAGGGAACCAGAAAATGTCGATAGTCTAGACCATGTAATGCCTAACCAAACCTGACTAAGGGCTAGCTCTATCCGTTGACTTAATGGTGCATGAATCTGCTTTTGTTAATACGGAAACCGAGACACAAATACAGAGGGACATAACCAATGACTTGAATCCCTTGGGGTGAAATGATCAAGTAAACATTCTCATGCACTCTTCCATTCTTTGTTTCAGTGGCTGAGTAACCAGTTGCCATTCGTGCTGTACCGAGCCGTAGTGTGTCTGTACCAGGTGGCAGCCCTCCTCGCCCTGAACCTAACCCTCGCCAACAGCGGCCTGAAACTTCTAATATTCCTGACTCAGTGGGCCTACATCGTCCTCACTCTCCACATAGTAGTTAGCGCGGGACTCTGTTTCGCTGACTACTACATGTACTACAGCTCTCGTTCCCAACGTGGTGAAGCTGCGTCAGACGACAACCACCTGTCGTCTGACGTTGCCATAGCAACGGGTTCTACCGCTCAACTCACCACCACTGCCCAAAATCGCGCCGACCAAACCACAACAACACTACCATGGTACTACAAGCTCTACTGGATCTTGTACAACGTTGCCTTCTGTAGTGGCATTTGCGTCACACTTTTGTACTGGATATTACTGAGGGGCGACAACAGTGCCGGTAGCATCCTGACGCACAGCGTCAATTCCGTTACCATAGTGATTGACGTCATGCTCAGCGGCCTGCCGTGCCGACTGTTACATTTTGTATACCCTTCGACCTTTGGGCTTGTTTACATAATCTTTAGTGTTATCTATTGGGCCGCAGGCGGTACGGGTCTGTATGACTATCCCTTTATCTACCCCTACCTTGATTATGGGGGTAGGCCTGATTTAGCTGCTATTGTAGCTGTACTAGGGGTGCTAGTCGCAGTCCCCTTATGTCACTGTATAGTATTCGCTCTCGCGTTGGTTCGCGAGACTTTGGTACGCTTATTAAAGAAGCGACAGTTACGTAACAGCCAGAATGTTGACATGACTCCTCTGTAGGCACTAAGGATTCACCTTGTGTCACTGTGACGTTTCGAGATCTCGCGTTGGCTCCCGAGAGTTAAGTGCGCTTAATAGGCGTAATTCGCCTAACACTCAGGATGTTAATTCTGTAGTCAGTGATTATGCGTACCTAAACGTAACATCAATATCAGGTACAGGAGGTATGATTCTGCAACTTTAAGAGAACTACCCTGCTGAGAAATTGCAAAATTGAATTGAAATCCAATTGAAATCAAGACTACGCAACGTTGTGACTCGTCGACACACTACAACTGTCTCTGAATAAAGAATCTATTTGTATGTTCATGCCCATGGGGCTAAATGTATGATGTTAAATGTATATTACTAGTATATACTGAGTAACATAGTAAAAGAATACCCCAGAGCTCTATATTGATTGTACTATAATACTATATAAGTCTTCAAGATTTCTTCTCTTTTTATAACGCAGCTGAAGACAAATTCACATGATTTTACACTTGTGTCGCCATTACTGGTAGTTATGAGACAATTGAATATCCCTTTTTTGGTTCTACCTTTACACATTATGTCTAAGGGGATTCTACTCGATAGCGATTCGCATTCAATAGCAACACAGGCGCACGTTGTAGGAGGTTGTGCACGACGCCCGCATGTTTACTGTATTTGTTGTACAAACAAACGGCCAACACTTTCCATAAAAGAATTATTTACAGTCAACACGACTCTCAATCAAGAGGTCGTTCACTTCTGTATATCCCCCAACCGTTCAACTTGTTGTTTTTGACAAGCGTAGTTTCTATGACAACCGTTTGGATTGTCCACACAGAGCTACAAAAGCTGCCACGAACACTTGAGTCGACCGAGAGGGCCCCGTGAATGACGGCCCGAGGGTTTCAGCCTTCTTTGGTTACGCTCGGATAATCAAATTCTCTATTCAGACCCTTGGCACCATTGTTTACGCGGGGAGCGTACCATTACCCCTAGATTATTGTACTCGTTGGAGCCATCGGATGGTGTTCCTAAACCGTTTGGTAGATAGACCTTGGGGGGTAGTAGGAACACTACAAGGAAGGAACATGTCTTTAAGACTTCGTCTGTTCTTCCTTACGATGCCGACGCGAATTCTGGAGCCTGGGAAAGAGAGTTGGCCCTAGATTGGACTCCGTGATGTGATTAGAGGTATTTATACTTCTCGACAGTGTTTCGTTTGTTGCTCTACAGTTTGCAAAGAGACCTTAATAGGTCCAGTTTCCTGTCGAGGTACGAAGAACGCAGGGGACTTCTGATTCAAACGGACGAAAGAGTCAGTACCGTTGGAACCTAAGGCCTGCTTGCTTGCGTGAATGATTGAGACGTCAAGAGGTGACAGCGAACCATGACATGTCGACCGAGTTGAGTATATAGAAAGGGTAACAAAACGTGTTCAAATACGCGGTCAGTCTTTGATACATTTTTTTCTCTCACAGGGTTTGCAAGGTGTCACAACTCTTGACAAATTTGCTGTTGGGCACAGAAGACGAAGGACTTTCTAGGAAGGACGAAGGCAATTCTTTAACAGAGAAAGACGAGACACTGCCGTACCATGGTGTGTATGTGGATAGACAAGCGGGTTCGTAAGGGCTTCAAACACTGGGGAGTCCTGGTAGCCAGGCGGCCAGAGACTGGCATTTTCATCCCCATAATCGCCACAGTATTACTGGGTTATTTCGGACTGATTCAGGTCGCCGTCGAGGACAACTTCGACGCTTTGTTTACCCCAAGCAATGGCCAAACTCAACAGGATGTGGCAAGGCTCCAAACACTGGGATTCGAACCCTCAGACCTTACACTCCAGGCGGCCGCGAGGGTTATCGTACAAGCGAGCGACGGTGGGAACGTGCTACGCGAAAACGTCCTACAAGAAGTCTTACGTCTACACGACATGGCGTCAAACGTGAGTAACAACAAGGGAGAGAATTTTACGACGCTCTGCCGCAATTCGTCCACAGACGGGACGTGTTACGGCAACAATGTGGTGAGGCTATTGATTACAAATGGCAGTTCCATATTGTATTACCTGAGATACCCTTACAACGGGGCTGACGATAGTAACAATTCGTCCGGACAGTACATAGGAGATGAGTTAGGTGGAGTGTGGCTCCGGTCCGACGAAGTCACCGTACGAGAAGCTAAGGCACTGCAGCTGTCGTACCACTTGAAGGCGCCAGGGGGCCAATGGACTGAGAACTTTCGACAGGTAGGATTTTCCTTGACACCTGATATCCACAATAACAAACAGGCTATTAAGTATAGGGGGAGGGGGATGGGGAGCGGATGACTAAGGATAGGAATAGAAGTCCTGTTTTTATGTGTTTCTGTCTATGTTTGTGCGTGTGTGTAGTGGTATCTAATAGCTGTACTATGGTTTGGGGTGTGGCGAAATGTTCTCTCAACGGACAAACTCCCTTGGCATGCTTATCCCTCTATTTGGCCGAATTCTACTCTTTTAGCTTTCCAGCCGCCTTCCCAAGCCTGGTAGAGGCTATGTAGTGGTATCTAATAGCTGTACTAAACCAAATTATGTTAATGAAATCAAAGTATTTCCCATGATGATTAAAACTGGTAGGCATTATTGCTGCATATTAATGTAATATGGATAAGTTAAACACAAAAGAAACTACTGTTCTCTAATGCGGTTCAGACTGCTGGGAACTTTAACGAGTCTTTTCTATGAAAATAGCTTTACTTTTCCGTGTTGTGGTAGTGTTGTTGTATATACCTGCAGATATTAACCCTTATGCACATTGTCTTTTTACATTTTGAATCAGAAAAAATCATATTTCTTATGAACTTGTACCATGAACCATGTATCATTAGTTCTATATGCTCGTACATCTATAACTGCGTCAAAAAGCTAGCCTCTACCAGGCTTGAGGAGGCGGCTGGAAAGAGTAGAAGAGAGAACAGTTCGCCGCCCCACTGGCCGATTTCTACTCTTTCCAGCCGCCTCCTCAAGCCTGGTAGTGGCTATCAAAAAGCGAGAAGAAGTTGAAAATGTAAATAGTAGATCACATTAATATGTATAGTTTAAGTGTCATTGCTGTATCCTTTCCCTTGTCTATTCATGACCTGTACTTAGCTTGTTAGAGCATAAACGTACAATAAAGGTCATTCATTCATTTTTCCATAGGCCATAGAAAGTTTCACGTCTGATAACATCACAGTCACCTACCTGACTGCCGCGTCACTCAGCACGGAACTCGCGGGAATGCCGGGAAGACTCCTACCATATTTGGGAGGTTGTGCAGGGATGGTGGCTCTGTATTCTGTAAGTACACATTTACAGCAAACATGATCAACATATCTAAATCTATCTGTCTGTCTGTCTGTCTTCTCTCTCTCTCTGTCCCTCTCT
>NW_017804298.1:288062-540310 GCF_001625305.1 Branchiostoma belcheri | reverse complement strand
CAAAATCTATCTATCTATCTGTCTATATACTAGTAGATAGGTAGAGATATATTAGATAGATAAATAGGTATAGATATATATATATGTGTGTGTGTGTGTGTGTGTGTGTAGTAGAGAGGGAGGAGAGAGAGAGAGAGAAGAGAAGAGGAGAGAGAGTAATCTTTATGGATAGATATGGAGATGGAGATATATAGATTGAGATAGTTAGATAGACACATAGATAGATATAGAGAGACGGATAGATAGATAGAGATTTCAATTCAAGTCCTGTCATTCTTTGATGATCTTGCAGCAAATATTAATATATTTTGACTATACACACGTGTTTAATGCACCAACATTAAACACGTGTGTATTAAACACGGGCGCTAAACTAAGTCACAGTCCCATGTTTGACCTCCATGTCGTACCTCTTCCATTTCCAGGTCTTGTCATGCATGATGGTGGACTGTGTTCGGTCCGAGCCGTGGCTGGGCCTTATGGGATCGCTGACGTCACTCATGGCTCTGACGTCAGCAGTGGGCCTCCTGCAGCTCTGCGGACAGAAGTTGAGCATCCTTGAAATGGCCGCCATTTTTATTTTGACAGGTAGGTGATTTCTGTCATAATCGTTAATCATATAGCCTCTGTAAACTAGAAAGGTAACATTTGCAAAGCAAACGCATAATGTTTAATACCTAAAAAACATGGTGTAGCCCAACAAACTACTGCTCGGCTTATTCTTACTCAAACGCATTCATATATATGGTGACCAGCCTCACCAACTTTTCCCTGCAATTTGCAAAATAATGTAACCCAAAACCGAAAGGTGTCTGCTACAGCACCAGTTACCATGGTGATAGACGTCTGGTCTAGGTCATTTGCCATGCGTTTGGTAAACATAAGTACAGGCCTTTGGTTCTTCAGACCTATGATTTTGCAGGCAAATGCACGTACATAGAACAGACAAACTCAGACCCACTCATGTGTTTATGATCTTTTTACTTTATTTCAATCCACAGGCAGCAAAGTCGGTAACACCTACACGTTGCTGTGGGCATGGCGAAGGACAGACCCGACCCTCTCCGTCCGTCATCGCATGGGCGCAGCCATGGCAGACGCCGCGGGCCCCATGACCATTGGCTCCCTGATCGACTACGTCACGTACGCCGTTGGCATGGCAACGTCGTTCCCCGCGGTTAGATCGTTCTGTGTCCTCGCCTTGACCTCTGCGGCGTTCTGCGGCGTGTACCAGCTTATGTTCTTCGCGGCTTTCCTGGCGTTGTCGGGACACAGAGAAGACGGGAACCGACACTGTCTGACCTGCGTTCGCGTTAGAACCTCCTCACAATCGTCCTGCTACGCCCTGTGTTGTGCCGGGGACGGGATGCCGTCGGCACAAGTCGAGAAGCGGCTGTCGGTAATGCGTAACGCTACAAAAGAGGACATGCAGAACCCATTACTGCTGAAACCGTCCAAGGTGATACCTCGAGTGAAAAACGCGTCCCTGCATTCGGCCTCGACTTTCCCGCTCTACCAAAACCAAACGGAACAAACAGACTCACCACAAAACCCCGCGAATAACCAAACAGCAGACCCTTTTCTCGCGGACTTTTTCTCCTCCTACTTCGGACAATGGCTGAAGAATCCATGGATGAAGTTCGTCATCGTTCTAGTCTACCTAGCCTACCTAGGCGCTGCGATACGGGGATGTGTTCTTGTTGCACCAGGGTTGAACCATAACAATCTTGCCGCCGATGATTCGCATATCTCCCTTTTCGCCACCCAAGAGACTGAGTATTTCTCCCAGTACGGACCGAGGATAGACCTAGTCGTAAGGAACAGAGGAAGCCTTTCAGAGCAAGAGGTCCGAGATGAGGTCGAAGCGAAGCTCCAATCGTTCAAGCAAAGTTCGCTCTTTCACAACACTTACGACGCTTGGCTACGCAGTTACACAGAAACTTCACGAGTGACGGTTTTAGCAAAGGAAGCCAGCACAAATTCGCGCCAAAGAGAAATTATGACAGAAGCTCGTCGGATCGCGGCGACAGGGGGCGTAGAGATGGTAGCGTACGCTCCTCAGTTTGCCCTCTATGAGCAGTCAACAACAGTACTTCCCGAAGCTGCTATGCTGATAGGCATTGCAGCTGCCGTCATCTATGGTGCTACGTTTCTCCTTATCCCCCATTGGACGGGAGGATTCGTTGTCGTCATTTCCGGCGCGTCCGTCATGGTGGGGGTCATAGGGTACATGGCATTCTGGGATGTCAAGTTCGACGTCGTGTCGACAGCCGCCATCTTGGCAAGCGTCGCCATGGCAACAGACCTCCCGGCTCACGTGACGTACGCTTACGTGCTGGCTCTCCGGACTTCGAAACCCAACAACCGCGTTGTAGCGGCAATGCATGCTGCAGGCATGCCGATGGCCCAGCCGGCCGTCGCGACCATTCTTAGCGTGGTTCTCCTAGCAGTCTTTCCCGCCGAAACGTACCGCATCTTCTTCAGGATAATTCTCCTTACCGCGCTGTTTAGCACCGCGCACAGCTTCTTCTTTCTACCCGTTCTTCTCAGCTTCATGAGCCCGTGTTTTCCAGATAACACGAACTCGCACCGCAAGAAGGCGGGCTCTCCTTCGGAAGGAGGTAGGACCAACGCCGACGAGTCCGGCGTAAGCGCCCCTTGGCAGGAGCACCTCGACCAACTCGACAAACACATCTCTCTCTGGGAGCAGACCGAGTTCCGCTCGACCATCAGCGACGCGACCCCCTCAGCTATAGGCAGCCGCATGCTGTCGACTTTCTCTTCCCTTTCGACTTCCCCCACGGCAGATTCGCTGTATCGTGGGAGGGGAGAAAGACAGAACAATCGCAAGGCGCCACAGAGGTCGAACTCTATGTTCGAGGGGCCGCGGACTTCTCTAGATCTGTCTCTCTTCGAGACCAGGCAACGGGAGCAAATCCGTCGAATGTCTTCCCGTGACGTCATCATGCCGTCGGCGAGGCTGGCCAATCAGCAGCAGCAAGAGAGGAGTGTCACCGACGGGCCGCACCAATCGCGTCGCTTGTACAAGTACGGAAAGAAAGAAGCGCAGGACTCGATGCGTTACAGACTGGTCTTTCCGCACGAAGATTACTATCGTCAGGCGACGCGAAACGGAAACCCCGTCGTCGTGCATCGTCGGGAAGGTTCGGGCGAGTCGGCGTCCCGGCCGAAGTTTCCCGAAGATGCCCCCGAACGTTCCCGAGCGTGGCTTCACAAGCAGGACTCGCGAATTTCCGTCATATCGAACCCGCGTTCGGTGTCGTCCATAGAAGAGGAACTGATCACACCCAGGGCGGTTGTAGGGCACCCGCTACCCGGCATGCCCAAACGAAACTCTCGCCTGTCACGCGAACCTTCGCGAGATTTCTCTTCACCGCGAGATCACGAACACATGCCTCGTCCAGAAATGAAAACTCGAGACGCCCGCATGTCTCTACCAGCGATCTCACAGTTGCCAGACCCAGTACCTGGTCAGCAACAAGAACAAAGACGATCCATTGACCACCCCAACACTGAGATTCGCTACTCAGGAGACAAGAAACAGAAGATCCCAAATAAACTGCTAAATGCAGAAATGAAGGCATGGATTGGGTGGGTCATGGATCTAAAGCGTCAGGACATGGAGGTCTCTATAATCTAAGAAACATACAAGCTTTTAGCCTTATAGATTTACTGACGAAATTTGCTAAAGATGTCTGAAGACAAACTTCAACTGCCTCTTTCAGTTTTCAGCAAAGCATGCTGTTCTGAAACTGCAATCTATCGGATGCACCATGGCGCTAATAATGTCAATGTTAGAGATTCACTGTATTGTAGAAAGTGGAATGTGGACGCCTTTGGAAAATTGCAGTATCCTTACTTTTGCTGTTCTTGCAGTTAGAAAGTAACTATGACCAACAGATGTTGGTTTTGACACACAATTTGATACCAATGATGAGAAAGAGGAATTGTGTATATATTGTATACATATGCTATGACAATGGACTTGAATAGTTGCAGCTAAAGGAAAGCCATTGGAACTTTTGATGATGTGAAGTTTGAAATAAATTTGAACTTTTAGCCATTGAATATTCTTGTTAGTTACAACTATCTTGGACCAACTGTAATGATCAACCCTCTTTCTGACCAAATTCCTACTGCCTAACTCTGTATCCAATACACAGTTTGCTGCCAAAAAGCTATCTCAGCAAAGAGATCGTTAAGTCGACATTGCCAAAGTGACCAAACTTTATAAACTTTGATTATTCTACAGTAACCTTTGGACCTGAGAAAGGTTTTGCCAACTGTAATGATATTATGGGCTCAACCCATGTCTGTCTGACCAATAAGGTTTTAGTGGAAGTGCCAAAATGGCCAGTCTAGTCGTCACAGACTTTCTAAATGTTGATTATTCTTCACTAACCTTTTGACCTAAGAAATTTTTGCCATGACAAAGATGTCATTAGACATGTAATAACTAGACCATCGTTTGCCCCTTGCCCTCTGATTCGATTTGAATGCATGACCTATGGTATAGAATTTTCTACCAGGTCAACGAGAATTGTAATTGTATTGCATTGCATCACAGACCATTTGTTACAGTTGAACATAAGGTCGATCAAAAGTTTGACGCCTCAGGATAAGTATTCAGAATAACATTAACGATCAAGCAGTGCCTCCTTGCGGATGTGATGGGTATGACAATCCCTCGAAAGGCAGAACCATTCAAAAGCATAACCACGAATAGTACATGCTAGAACTATGCACAGGTAAAATAGAAACTAAAGGCGGAAAATTACTTTACGTGCACCTAATTCTAAACGCTGCCATTTTCCAAAATATGAATAGAACGCCCGATAACCAGTAAAAGCATCTTTCTATACCATTTAAAAATTGGCAGGTATGTGATTTAAAACGACGCTAGCTGTACCATTAAAATTGTCACCGAATTTCAATAGACTACACTAAGAAGCTATTTAAGTTTCTGGCAAAGTTTCCAGAACCGGATGGAAAAAGCGATGGAGGCAATTATCCAATGCCTAGTCTTATAACACGTGCAGAGCCTGAACATTGCTGTTGGAAAGTTCCCAAGTACAAATGGGAATAAAGTTTTCTTCATTGCTGTTAGGAAACGTTGATGCATATTGAAATTCAGTTGGAGAATGGGATTTTGTAGGCTGCAAGAATACTGCTTGCCCGCTAATCTTGGCCAAGAGTCTGTTGAGAAAGTTGGCCCTTACTCTCAGTGAGGAAAGATTTTCAGAAGTATATTTTTAAAGTTTCTAACCTTTGGAGGAGAAATGCTGTTCCAGCAACCCGAACTTAGTTTGGTGCCTAGAAGTTGCCATTCAGTGAGCAAATCCAATAGAAAAAGTGACTAGAATATGCCTCCAATGACTGTCAGGTGCCGAAACTCGAGAGCAAAAGTAGTTTCAAAGAAACGTATCGCACAGAGGTTGGTGAACTTCACAACCAAATGATGATTAAAGGCATCTCTGTCTTCCTCTGGGACTCTATGATTTCTACACCCGACTGCTTGTCTCTTTGTTATGACGTCCAACATGCATCATTCACTATACTGCACTTAACATCAAGAAACTCAAGGTGACTTCAACCACGAATTAAGTTAAAACCAAAGTTGAAACTGTTCCAAAACTACATCAAACTATCAAGTGCTAGAGTGACATTTGGATGACCATAGCGTAAGTGAGTAAACCTTGCTGTAAACATCATATGTAAATCTACCATTAAGGCTTCAACTTAAAGTTGAAACAGTCTCCAAACTCCATCAAACTATCAAGTGCTAGAGTGACATTTTGATGTCCATAGCGTAAGTGAGTACACCTTCTTGTAAACATCATATGTAAATCTACCATTAAGGCTCACTTTAAGTTGCAACAATTCCCAAACTCCATCAAACTATCAAGTGCTTTAGTGACTTTTGATGTCCATAGCGTAAGTGAGTAAACCTTGCTGTAAACATCATATGTAAAAATTGACCATTAAGGCTACAACTTTGAGCTAAGTGCACATTGCTGTCGCTCTGGGATGCCATTATCTCACATATAGCATCAAAGTTTAAATAACCTTCACCTTATTTCGTTCTGATGCAGTAGGTATGAAATCAGAGCGGTCCTTACACTGTATATAGTCGATAACCTTGCTTCGTACCGCTCGAGGGGTTTACAATGAATTTAACATTGGACCCTGTCCAGCAATGCTTTTAACGTCATATGTATAATCTTCTTTGGCAATCTCCAAAAGTTTGCATCACACCTGTCTGATCTTTACGCACTTCCTGAAGCTTTATGTACAGATCTATGTCATGAGAATGGCCTCTGTAACCAACTACATTCCTATCCCTTTATGTGAATGAAAATGGACGAATCCCCCAAAGCTAGTCCTTTTTCGGGGGCTGTTGTTTTCAAGTGACGCAAAAAAGGTGTGTAATGCTCAAGAGAAAATTTCCTGAAACTTGATATTCAGATCTCTGTCACGAGAATGCCCTCTATAACCCACTACATTCCTATCCCTTTATGTGAATGAGAATGAATGTATCCCCCAGAGCTATCCCTTATTTCGGGGGCCGTTGTTTCCAAGTGACGTAAAGGCAAAAGTAATGCTCAAGAGAAAAATGGCAAACAATTTGTTTCATGGCATTTGGGAGCTCTCGTCGTATGTTATAATTATGTTTGGGCGCCGTGCAAAAACGGCAGAATGGCGAATGACGCCCGGCCTTTTTCGCAAAGCTATCCCTTATTTCGCTGGCCGTTGTTTCCAAGTGACGCAAAGGCAAAGCAATGCTCAAGAGAAAAATGGGGAACAATTTGTTTAATGGCATTTGGGAGCTCTCAGTCGTAGGTTATAATTATGTTTGGGCGCCGCTCAAAGACCGGCAGAATTGCGAATGACGCGCGGCCTTTTTTCTCGGTGAATGCAGGCAGTGATCTTATTAAGATTGCGCCTGGAAAAATCGCACCGTTCAGTGATGTATGGTTACAATCAAGGGCTATTTCAAGTGTAAAGCATGTACAGAGTTTACCGGTAATGTGTTCTCTGTCGGGGAGCTCGACATTTCTACATAACAGATAGCTTCAGTGCACAACAGTTGTACAGGGTACAATGTATGGCACCTACCATGATACCACCTTATCAAAAAGATACTAATTGACACTTATTAAAACCATATCTAATATGTGTAATTTGTCTTCAGTGTTTGCCTGCTCTAGATAAAGGACCCAGGCGCCTGATTGGAACAAGTAGGAGATACACTAATACCGGCATAATTTAAATCATGTAATATGGGGGATCCTAATAGGTATATTTCATCAATTACTATTTTACATTCAGTTCTCCCACGCTTGTTAAGATCCCCGGGTTGCCTGTTGTTCATACATTATGAATGGTTGCTATTAGGGCGCAGTCACATAAATTCGTCATGCGGCTTTTTGTCACAGTGTAGGGTTTCCAGGCAATCTGTGACAGAAGGAACCTTTTCAGGCAGACTGTGACAGAAAGGACCCCCTAGGAAGATTGACAGCAACCTTCGTCACAAGACTGCTGACTTTTTTACGGCGTGTTAACTGCTCAAGAATGTCAAAAAGCAGTTACTCAAGCAACTGGATATGCTTTTGGACCATATGAAACTATTGATAGTATGTGCTTATAAACCTGCATTTCTCCTCTGCTCTCAGTCACTGACGAAAGCTAGTGAATTAAATACGAGCTGAAACGTCTGACCAGTTGCTTGAGTAACTGCTTTTTGGTGTATCGTATTACTTGGATGTCTAACCTTCATCGACGTGTACTCAAGAATGTCCTTCTTCAAGTTGAAGAATAGCTTTAACCACGCTTACAGTCAGATGTGCAAAGGTTAGGTGTGACAAGTCGTTCTGTGTGTAAATTTGAAAGCACCATGCACCCCATAACAGATGCCACCGGATGTCTGCAAAGCTGGTATGTTTTAAAAGCCAAAGGGCAGTCATACTGGATATGCTGATACTTGTCCTTAGAGCAGTTGTGACGTCATTCAAGGTTACGTTCATCCCAAGGTGTTTCGTTTATGACGTCACGGGATTACGAGGGTTGCCCTTGAAAAATTCATTTGACTGTTCATGAATTCTTATCTTAACTTTCTTGGCACTTGCTAGAGTTCACTACTCAATGTTAGCTGGTATGTTACGCCAAAGGGCGGTTATACCGGCTGTACAGATAAAGATACGCATAGCCAGTAGGGTATACATGTTATGCGTATCAGTTAATGTAATGTTTTGTTTTAATTGTCAATCAGATTGTTTGAATTTCAATGAGACACTATCTGTATAATCTATGACGTCATGGAGTCTCTCTGATTGCCGTTGTAACATTCTTTTGAATGTTTATGAAAAGTTATCGTAACTTTGTGAACATGGGCGACAGAGTACGCTATTCAAGGTTATGCATAGGTCGTGGGGTATTCCACGTATCTGCAACACAATCAGATTTTATTAATTCCAATGAAACATTATCTCTCTGATCATGTGCTGAACTACAAGAAAAGCCCTCATCACCATAAAATTAAGCCCTGTTTGTGATAATGAAGTGATACAATGCTAGAGTACGCTATTCAAGGTTAGCATAGCCCGTGGAGTATCACTCAATTATTTTCCACGTATCAATCAATTAGACTGGATTTTCTGAATTCCGATCTAATCTAGAGACACTATCTATTTGATTGAGTGCTGAACTACAACAGCAGTTGCCGTCACCATAAAATTAAGCTCTTTGTCATGATAAAAATAATATAATGCTAGATTACGCTATTCAAGGTTAGCATAGCCTGTGTAGTATTCTATGTATCTGTGTGGATGATTCTTTAATTGACACTCAACCAGATTTTCTGCATTACAACGAGACACTATCTCTCTTGCTCTGATCCTGTGCGGAAGTACTACAATAAAAGCCCACGTCACCATAAAAATGAAAAATGCTAGAGTACCCTATTCAAGGTTAGCATAGCCTGTGAAGTATTCAATAAGTTAATGTTTTCTTTTAACTGCCACTCCAGATTTTCTGCATTACAATGAGACACTATCTCTTTGATCATGTACTGATCTACATCAAAGTTGAAGTAGCATCCCACGTCACCATAAAAGCTATTCAAGGTTACACAAAATCCGTGGAGTATTCTATCAGTTGATGTTTTCATTTAACTGTCACTCAATCAAAGTTTCTGAATTCCAAGAAGACACTATCTCTCTGAACATGAGCTGATCTACAAAAAAGCCCACGTCACCAAAAATGATAAAAAGTTGGAGTATGCTTTTCAAGGTTACACATAGCCAGTGGAGTATTCCATGTATCAGTGGATGATTCTTTTAGCTGCCACTCAATCGGATTTTGTGAATTCCAAGAAGACTCTGTCTCTTTGATCATGTACTGAACATGACAGCCCACGTCACCATAAATAATAAAATGCTAGAGTATGCTGTCCAAGGTTAGCATGTGCTGCCCATGGAGTATTCTATCAGTTAATGCTTTCTTTTAACTGCCACTCAATCAGAGTTCCTGAAGTCCAGTGAAGCACTATCTATCTGATCATGTGCTGATCTACAAAGCCAACAAAGCCACAGCTTACGTCATTATAAAGTTAAGCCCTTTTTGTATGGTATGGTAGAGTACACTATTCAAGGTTACGCATATACGCATAGCCCGTAGAGTATTCTACGAATCGGTTAATGTTTTCTGTAACTGCCACTCACCCAGTTACTGAATTCCAGTGAGACACTATCTTTCTGATCGAGTGCTATACTGCCGGCAATAACAACCCACATCACTATAAAGTTATGGAGTAGTTACGTAACTTATAATCTTATCTGTCTTTTACATCTGGACGTCCTCAGAAAACCTTTTACTTTATTTCATTTTTTCTTATCCCTAGCTGTATCAGTTATATAGTTGAGTAACAGTATCAGGATGCCCGTAGGAAACACAAATGTGACGGTTTGACGTACTTCCAGATTTCCCTAAGCGTGAGATAGTTGCTGTAGACAATAGGATATTGCAAAATGGCATCCAACGTAAACAGAGATTGAAATTCTGATTTGTTGCTAAATTAATGGTTTATGAATGGGTCTATCATGTAGCTTAAATTTTCACACAACATAGACTCGAACAGAGTAAAGAGACTCTTTTTACACAACCAAGAATGTTAACTTTTTGAGTAAAGTTACTTTTTTTTTACACAACCAAGTCTTTCATTCAGCCAACGTTTCGGTGACCGTCTGTCACCTTCCTCAGGGCAATTCTGACTGATTCACATTGCATTACAGCACATTCAAAATTGCCACGAGGAAGGTGACAGACGATCACCGAAACTTCGGCTGAATAAAAGACTTGCCTGTGTAAAACTTGTCTCTTTACTCAGTATCTTACCAACCTGATGAAACTATTCACGGATAGACTCGAACAGTTTAAGCCTTACTTAAAGATCACCACGTTTCATATCTTGTAGCAGGGATGCACACCTTTGAGTTTATATGGATAAAATGAATAAGCAAATACAGGAACAAGCAGACCATGCATACGCTTCAGACAATATTCGTGGTTGGAATTGGTCATGGTAATATCACCCTAATCCGTAGCCCGGGCAGCATCCGGACTAGCTTGTATCTTGTATCGGCAACGCGCCAACCTAAAAGGTCCAGACCTCTCTCTCCTGGTAGAAATTCCTTCACCTTCACATAATACACATTTTCGTATTCTGGTGGGTTCTGAAAGGCAGATTTTCAGCTTAGGTCGGCAGAGGTTGGCTTTCCCCTGCTTAGCTAGTCTGTTTACCTGATATCGCTTGACCCTGTAGCCCTCCCATCAGTACCCCGTCTCCCGTTTTCCGAGTCCCGGCTTTCATGTCGCCTCTTTCAAACATAACAAAGTTGCTTTTATGTCTCCAGGGAGCCAACCTGGCTACCAGGCTGCGTAGCTTTAGAACGTTTTTTTTAGAAATATAGCGAGTATGAATGCCACTGAGAGATGACAGCCCACCCGAAAAGAATGGCTGATGACCGCCAGAGATAGAGAACTTTTGAGGACAGTCAGACTGTCCCTACAACTTCCAGCAACACGCCAACAGAACTGAGTGAGTGAGTGATTTATTGATTGATTGATTGATTGAATGAATGAATGAATGAGTGAGTGGGTGTGAGTGAGTGAGTGAATGAATGAGAGTGAGTGAGCGAGCGAGCGAGTGAATGAGTGAGTGTGTGAGTGAGTGAGTGAGTGAGTGAGTGAGTGAATGAATGAATGAGTGAGTGAGTGCCATTGATAGTCATAAAAAGTGACTTGCCCAGGCTTCCTCTGTAGTCTGGTAAACAAGGTAAAGTCCTAAGGTTAGCAAGAAAACTCTCTTCGTGGAATTTTGTAGTCCGAAAACAGTCAAATATCTATATATAGATGTAGAGGTCAGACGTCTACGCTTTCTAATACAAGATTCACTAAGCGTATATTAGAAATGTCAAGGTTATGACGTACTGAATAAGCCCCTGACGTCTCAGGTACATACCGTAACCAAATGAAAAAAGTTTTACGGCGTTGTATTAAGGGTTATCATCCACTGTAATTCCGGTAATACTAAAATCCCTGCGGATGAGAAAGACACTACGTCAAGAAGGGTTCCTTTCCATTATGGCGTAACAACTTCCGGGATCGCCAGCCAGTCCTAAGTGCTCCTGCTCCAGATGCTGCCCAAGCTAATTGACACGGTAAGGCCACAGCATGTAAATTTTATGGATGACATCCTCCGCAGACTCCACATCTAATGCGAGCGGGCGAAAAAAAAAGGCGGGCCGAAAAAAAACAAAGTTCCTACATTTTGCAATTTTGACTCAGTCATTGTACAAATAGTTTTTATTCAGTGGGAACATCACATATACACAACCAGCATCACATATCACTGCATCAAAGTAAGAAACAAAACATTAAATCAGAGAATTTTCTTGTCTCCTCTATCAATCTCTTCATAGATATTTGCCATCCACCTTCCGGCATGGCAACAGACATCTTTGCCCATTTTCGGCATGTTGACCACTGTCAGAAGGTACCAGAATTTCTTGGGTTTTTTTTCCAAATCAGGCGAAAATTAACGCGCGCGCTGATGTCATCCATCAAATGTACTTGCTGTGGCCTAAGTAGAAATAATGGAGAGCCGAGGAAAGTTACGTCAACGTCTGCACACAGAGAATAGGGCTTCCATCAAATGATTAATCACCAAGCTGCTTTCTACATCATAGGGCTATTTAAAGATATGGCTCTGTTGATGGATGGTCCATGTTCATGGTCATGGCAGAACTATATACCACAAAAAAGGAAGTAGAGAAGTGTGCAGAAAACACAAGACAAGATCACGTCAATTTCTAGGGAGCAAACTATATAATGCCTGGGTCAGAAATGCATGGGATCTCTTTGTTGCCAGACCTATTTGTTGTGCAGACGGATGTCCTGATCGAGTGAGTCTTTTTGTGTGGGCTGTTGGTACTGTGATAGCTGCGTACGTTTTTCCTTAAGGTCCACCATGTGACCAAAGTCATTGTTGGTGGAGCGTGTCCTCATGAGCAAGCTTTCAGCAGTTTTGTTTTCCTTATTTAGTTCAGTGTTGGTAGAGCCGGACTACACTGCGCCTTCTCCTAACTACATAATCTGGAGTACCCTCTTTCGATTGACCTTTCTAGTTCGTTGCCCATACTCAAGCGCTGGTCTTTTCAGGGTTATATACACTTGATTCAGGTCAACTGCACGAGTTCCCTGGATTGTGATTAGTCGTCGATAATGGAGTCTAGACGTCTACGAGATGCTTTCGTGGCCATAGAGGTTACTTGCTCGTTGAGGGCCAAATGCCTATCCAATATAAAACCAAGGCTAAGGTCCGCCCTGTGACCAGAGTCCTTGCTCGTGGAAAGAGGTCGCGAAGAGAATGGTTCTCCACAAGCATGTCTTTCAGAAGTATAACTGTTTTCAGCTGTTTCCCTTTTCCTTTAGTGTTGGTAAAGCAGGTACACTAGCTTTGGTACACCTCCACCAGTCAGATAACCCGTAGTACCTTCAGTTGCACTCTTTCCATGTACCTTTCTTGTTACTTGCTGCAGCCCACAAGTAATACATGTCCATACTCATATCAGAGTAATGTACACTTGAATCAGGTCAGCAGTTTTGCGATTAGCCTTAGATAATGGAGTCTACGAGATGCCTTAATGACCATAGAGGTCATTTGCTCGCTGAGGACCAAATGCCCTTCCAGTCTAAAAGTAAGTCCCTCGGCTAACCCCACAAGATAGAGACTAATCAAAAAGTCAATGGCAATCCCAATAGGTGACCTGAAATGTCTCACCAATTATTGATGAAGCATTTGTCTAGATTCGTTTTAGTGAATCAGAACCTTATTCAAAGCAACGTTACTAGTTCATGTTGGATATACGTACGTGCCCCGTATGGGAAATTGAAGAGGTATCTTTTTAGACCGTGGAACAGAACTCTACTTGCCTACGCGTTCATGGATTACTCACCAACCTGTCTACATGAATAAATGCAAGTCATGTCATTTCCGTACTTCCTCACTGATACATCTGATCGGAATAAATGTTAAACCATGCCCGAATCAAATCAACAGTCGTCGTCAAATGGATTTCCGTGTCAACTAATCTTAATGAACCTACTTCATATGCCACAAGACGGCCCAGCCTCAAGTGGAGAATACTAGTGATTAAGTGTTGTCCCAAGGGGAAGGATGTAATATGCGACTTGTCAACAGCTTTTCAACGGCTAAACCGGAATCCAGATTTGGGCCAGTATCAGGGCAAATGTGCTCCGGAAGTTTTTCCCACAGACACCCTGAGGGGGCACCCGATACACATAGCGTTTACAATAGTAACTGGATAACTGTGTTCAGCGTTAGTCAGTAGGTATTGTGCTGAGATGTCCTTTGGCGTTACTCTTGGCCACAGTAAAACTGTCACCAGCGTTTATCTCAGGATGTGGGGAGGACATCTCAGCACAGTATATACTGGCTAACGCTGAACACAGTTATCCAGTTACTATTGTAAACGCTATGTGCATCAGGTGGAGGAGGACACTTAAGTTCCAGGACCAGTAATTGTTACAAGCATGTGATAGCATCACCGTTTGGGGTAAGTTGGCCAAGCGGTACACAAACATACGCTACCTACATGTAGTGAACCTGCCTGCAGTCATGTTGTGCAGTAAGCTTTCCTGACGCAGAAGGGATATGTGGATTAAAAAGATGATAAGACAAGTCATTTCATAAAGGTTATACGAGATAAAGGAGAAAAGCTAAAGCACCTCGAGGCAATTATTAATAAATGTCAGGAACTAACTATAACGTTGAACTTTCAAACACCAGACTGCTGGCAATGATGCTCATACCCATAAAGATAGAGATAGTGCCCATAGAAGATAGTTATTGTCATGCTCTTTGAAAGAGTGCCAACATCTCTAGCTCTGCCAATGCAGTAAGATAACTATCACAGGTTCACAATCCACCCTGTGGCCAATTTGATGGACTGAAGAAGATAAACGCACTGTTGGCATTCGTTTAAAAGTATCATGAAGAAACTCCTGCCCTTTGCAAACGTAGATGTGCATGACTTTGTGATAATGAACAGTCGTCGGTGCACCCTCAGGGAGTGACCGTTATATCTTGACTCTCTTTAACCCGTTAAAGAATAATTTAGGAGTTCTAGATTAAACGCTAAAGCTGGATGTTTGCCCAAGCATAAGAAATAGATCGTAAGGTCCTGATATAACATAACATTGCAAACGTGCTCCTAATTTTTAAACGTATGGATCTCGTCGATCAGAGAGCTCAAGAAAGAACTAGAACTTCCAATGGTTATCGGGTCCACGGAGCCGCGAAATGTCAACTAGATAAATTTGAAAGTGACGATACTACTTCTAATCAACCGATGTCTTCGTGAGATTTGGTCTTCAAGATATCAAGAAAAAGTTTTCCATAGTTATGCCTCAACAGATAAAAGTGTCAACAAAGTTACATTACCTTTGAAGCTAGCTCACTGCCTAGAGGCATCGACTAATGCGACTCATAGTAGAGTTTGGAATTTACCATATTTGTACATCAAGGCCAACCCTCATGAGAAAAACACTCGGGAGAAATCGAATCAGAATCCCGAGTGCCAAGAACACAATTACATGGATGGGACGATTTAAGACGTGCAAAACAAAACCCTTGACCCTCAGCATTATTTAAAGTGTCTTTGTTCTTAGATAGATTTGGTCTTCAAGATATGAAGAAAAAGTTTTTGCATAGTTAGAAATAAGTGGATAAAAGGGTGAACATTGCCTTTGAAACTATCCTGCTGCCTACAGGCATCAGCAATCGTGGGCCCTTAAGGCATCGATCAGCTAATGCATCTATATATCTCAATAAAGTAAAAGTTAGTGCGACTCCTTATGGCGTTTTAATTTACCTTATTTGGACATCAAGGCCAAACCTGACGACGAAAACAAGGCTTCGGGCGCTCTGGGGAGAAATCGAAGTGCCAAGAGCACAATTACATGGATGGAACGATGTAAGACGTGCAAAAACAAAACCCTTGACACACGGCATCATTTTAAGTGTTTTTGTTCTTAGATAGATTTGGTCTTCAAGATATCAAGAAAAAGTTTTTCATAGTTAGAAATAAGTGGATAAAAGCGTCAACATTGCCTCTGAAACCACTCTGTTGTCAGCTAATACGTCTGTATATCAATAAATTCAAAAGTTAGTACAACTCCTTGACTAACAATCCCGAGTGCCAGGAGCACAATTACATGAAAGTAACGATTTAAGATGTGCAAAAACAAAACCCTTGACCCTCAGCATTATTTAAAGTGTGTTTTTTCCTACATAGATTTGGTCTTCAAGATATCAAGAAAAAGTTTTCAACAGTTAGAAATAAGTAGATAAAAGGGTGAACATTGCCTTTAAAACCATCCTGTTGCCTACAGGCATCAGCTAATGCATCTTTATAACTCACTCATAAAGTCAAAGTTAGTGCAACTCCTTATAGAGTTTTAATTTACCTTATTTGGGCATCCAGGCCAAACCTGACGACGGAAACAAGGCTTCGAACACACACGGGAGAAATCGAAGTGCCAAGAGCACAATTACATGGATGGAACGATGTAAGACGTGCAAAACAAAACCCTTGACCCTCAGCATTATTTAAAGTGTTTTTGTTCTTAGATAGATTTGGTCTTCAATATATCAAGAAAAAGTTTTTTCATAGTTAGAAATAAGTGGATAAGAGGGTGAACATTGCCTCTGAAACCACTCTGCTGTCAGCTAATGCGTCAATATATCTCAATAAATTCAAAGTTAGTGCAACTCCTTAGTGTTTTAAAATAAATTGAATCACAAGTGAGTGCCAAGAGCACAATTACATGAATGGGACGATGTAAGACGTGAAAAACAAAACCCTTGACCCTGTGCATTATTTAAAGTGTTTTTGTACTTCTAAAGTCTCATCGAAAGCTTAAGAAGTTCGACTGGGACTCATAATGGCCTTCTCGAGGTGTAAATCTAATTTTTACAACCGTCCAATTTCACTGCTAGTCTAAGGCCTTTAAGACAGGCGTATTGCATTCTTCACTGTAATTGCCGTACTGGGGTATAATAGAAATAATGACCACCCTCAAGATACACGTTGTAACACAACAGCACTAATAAAACGTATTTTAGATGTCGATTCTCAGGTGCCACATGCATCAAAAACATGTATAGGCTACTAGTACTCCCAACACAAATTTTCAGCAAGCTGGCCCTTTGCATACTAAATAGTTTAAGGGACTCCAAGCAATTTCTCTCTGCCTGCTTCGTGCCTCTGCGTGCATGTATTAAGATAGTGCTAAGCCACATAGTTAACGCTCGTGCAACAGACATGCCCTAAAGCATCTGTAAACAAATGTACCGTATAAGGGGGATTAGAATCTTTTTGGTGTGGTATATATGTTTCAATTTGGGTAACTGCCAAGTGCAACGAAACGACCGCAATCAAGTTTGTAAATACAACTAGATCTGGGCAAAAGTTAAGTTTAGTAATAGACCTTTTTTTATTTTATTTACTTCAGATTCACCTCAAAACAAGGCTCGTGAGAGCCACTTACATGTTTTGGGGGACAGTGATGACTGCGTGGTCAGATATTTGTTCACCCTTGATTTAAACCGTTGGAGGTTGTAATTAGCGGTGAAACATTAAAGGCTAAAATGCCTGGTTTATTCACTTTTATTAAAAAGTCAACATCAAGAGACACCGGTACAATACTTCCTTAGATAAATGGTATACTAGTAGATGAAGGATAACACGTAACACACGCACAAAAGCCCTTCAGTATTAGATCCATATATGAATAAGGTCCCACCCATTTTCTATTCTATTTTCTATTCAAAGTCACAGTCAGCCTACTGTGACTTTGAGTACGCGTAGGTGGCCCAGAAGTCGAGTGCAGTCTGCTGATACCACACATAAATACATACACATACATGCTGATACCGTTTTCCGTAAAGTTTAAGTTGCCGCAACGACGACATTAGCAAACCCAACACGGCTCACCGTGTGAAGCCATTAACAGCGCCTATCCTTTCAGTGTGACAGGCCATTCAGCAGCAAGGCAATTACAACTCCGCGCAGGCGGACATTCCAATGATATCTACCAGTGATGAGTGATGCAGACTGCCCAAGCCTTTGACAATCGCTAGCCTAAAGAACTGTCACAGACACACCTGACCGACCGTTTAAGAAAATGCCAGAGCGGCGTTTATTCAGGCCTGTCAGAAAGTGGCGTGTTTTCCGAGATTACGGGGTCCCCTTGGCACCTCAATTTGGCATTTAAAATTGCTTGCTTCCGCGGACCGTTTTGATGGATGGCCTCCGACGCTGTTGCGCAAATAGAGTGACACTCTGTCCTTCGCTTTGGCGACGGTGGTTCAATTGTACTGGGCATTTCGTCCCGTTTTCGAAGCTAGAGCTGGACATGCGTGGCGTCAACGTAAGCCTTAGTAAAGCCTTGGGAACAGATCAGGCTATGACGAGCTGCAAACAGAGTGACACTCTGTCCTACGCGTTGGCGACGGTAGCTCAATTGTCGGACAGTACTGGGCATCATTTCGTCCCATTTTCATCGCTGAAACTAGGCGCACATGGCGTCAACGTAAGCCTTAGTAAGCCCTGGGAATAGATTAGACTATGACGGGCTGCAATTCACGTCATGAAAGTAAAATCCCCACAGGGCTTCGTTGAAGCCGTAGACTTTCGTAAGCCATTGGTAAATTAAAAAGTTAGTCACCATTTCTCAATGCCCAACTGTTAAAAAAACTAAATACTCCCATTACTTAATGTCTTCCCTTATGCCAGGCTATTTCTGTTCATGTTTCTGTCAAAATAATTGCAATAAGAAGACAATTATAAGATTTACCATTACTTTAAGCGTAAACAAAACAGTCGAATATGCACTTCAACATTCAAGTATCATTCATGGACTTTGAACAATATCAATGGCCCAATGTATCTGCGGATAAAAGATAAGAGTAGAGTAGATGGCGATACAAATGGATAGTTAAAAGTGCATATCAAATAAAGCATCTACAAATCCGCCCATTCGTGCATGCATTCATGTATAGTCTTATATCAGTTGCGGAAAGAGGAAAACGATTGTAGATTTAGGAATCGAATACTAGTATGTGCTTGATATGCATGCACCTTTACATGCTTCAGGCGTCGTCTTTGCCCACAAGTAATGAATCTCATAAAACATTGAAACGTTTGGAATTAGGCTCATTCATATTCGGCGATATATTTTCTTCTTTCATTTCAATAGTTGATTGCTGCATTTGTTTGACTTGTAATGTGTTATACATGTACATGAGCTGTTATTCGCCACAAGTTGTTTGAATGTCCTTTGTTGAACCTGTTTTCTAAATTCCAAACAAAAAAATATTAGGCTTCTGAAATGACTTTTGAAGACTTTTGAAGGTACTTTACCGTATACGAAAAGTATAAAGAATAATAGGACTGTGTGTAACAAGAAGATTTCTCATATCCTTTTGCTTTTAGGTTTGGATCTATTCAGCGCCAGAATGTTTCGCTTGTCCATGAACCTTGCCCCACTGGCCATATTTAACTGCGTTCATCGACAAAAATCCTGGGGGTGCTAACTAAATAGTCATCCCCAAATAGCACACCTTGGTCTTTTCGCTATTTACATGGCCCAATTTGTTCAATTCCAGCTGTTTTAGCACGTTGCCAAGTCGGTGTCTAAGTCGAAATCGTACTAGGTGTCAGAGAGCAGTCGATATAACAAGTTTCCGTGCTTACATGCAGGATATCGTTACCAAGAAAAGTTGGCAAAGTTTCTACACCTACGTGGAAAATAGATATTTCCTAAATTGATGTAATAGGAAAAGTATTTTTAACTGAATAGGCCAGGTGCCCAGATTTTAAGGGCAGTAGCGAAGACATAGAGGCCGTAGAGATACTGCGTTGTTCGTTGTACATTTGCACTTGTGTCACACTGGGTAGTATAGGTCACATTTACATGTGCAAAGAGGCCCATAAAAGCTTCGAGAGATGCACTGAAGAAAATAAACGAGGTGTACCTAGAGCTTTACTTCGTTACCGAAATTGGGCACCAAGCAGCGAACGTTCGCTTGCAGACTAAAGCAATTTAGCTGCAGGTTGACAGTTAGTGTCAACAAGGACATTCTACAGCTCCTTGTGATGAAAGCTTCTTGGTGTCAACAACCTCTTGCAAGCAGAAAGGGCGATGACGTTTACTATCTATTTATTGTTTGCGCGAAGATACAAAATGCAAAGTGGAGAAAATTGAATAAAACCTGGGAGCTAATCTATTAGGCTTATAATAACCCTCCTCCTTTAATCATAACAAAATAATAATCACAAATTAACTGAAATACTGAAAATGACAAACTAGGCAAATGACAAGAAAATGATAAATTATAAATGCCAATTAAATCAAAAACAAAATTATAGCAAAAGAAGCTATCTAATGGAGAAGCTAAATAACACTTAATTGATCTAAAAAAGGAAGTATGCCAACTAAAATAACGTAAAAAAGACTATCTAACAGAGAATTAAACTAGTTGAATGTTGAATGGTCAAACCCCCTAATAGCATGGTAAGAACAGTTTAATAGAATAGAATATATTAGAATAGCAGTTACCTTGTTCCTCTTACCTGTTTATGTATTGCATATCCACTGTTTATCCTGTATGTATACCAACGTTATTAGCTTTAAGTAGAGATAGAAGATTTAATAAGTACATCGTACACGTAGAACTTTATGTTAGCATATAGTTTTATATCACCACATTTTTCTTTTTTTTTCTATAAGGTGTCGACTTGCATACAGGAACCGAGATAGGATCGCAGCAAGGCGCCTGCTTCTCTCCCAAAGCACGAAAAAACTAACTCCGTTCAGAACAAATCACAGCTTGATGTATGTATCGTGTCTTTGGTCGGGACGGAAGCATTTATTCACGGGTTTGGAGTCTAGATTGAGGGCAGAGCGAGAGACAGTTTTGACAACTAGGAGATAGGGACTAATATATAGGTAATAGGATCGCCTTACACTGTAATAGATTGTGTAATACATGGCAGTTCCTGCAGCTGAACTCATTCATATCTGAGCTGTCTACAGGGCTCGAAATTAAAGGTGGTCCAATGGCCACTGACTACTATAATTTAGACTGGGACAACTAAAATTAAAAAGACACTTTGGGCCATTTTTGGGACAATAGAAAAATAATCAACATCAGAATGTCAGCCCTTCCTTTGTTTATGAGGCACAGGTCCAGGCTTTTGGATCCGGAAAAGTCCCCCCGAATTCCCTATCTACACTGCAATTATAGTGCGCCTTGGAGTGAACATATTAAGCACAGTTCAGTTCAGTTAAAAGCACAAAATACAACTGACTTCATGTTGAAGTCATACAATACCTCCCCAAAAAACAGGTTGGGACAGAAACTTTAACAGTTCATGGTCACTTCGGGACAATTGAAATTTCTTTTTGGGACAGTGCTGGGACGAATAAAGAAAAGTTAATTTCGAGGCCTATGTCTGGTAGGGACTGTTGGAGAGAACTGAGATCAGTAAATGTCACAGGAAGATGAAGATTCAATTGAGTCTATTTCAGATAAGAACGGTCCATCTCTTGGCTATGATTAATTCATCCGTTTTTATCGCATCCTACCTTTTCTCTTAATGCAGAAGAACTCAGGGCTATAATCTATCAGGGTTCGCCTATAACCAGCTGGGTATTTCCTAATCAGACATCTAATGCGGGATGACGTTTTCCCCCAGGCAATGCGTGTTGTGAATATAGTGTAGACAGTGGAGGGACATACATGTAGACACAGGACTTTGAGTTTTGTGACTTTGTTTTCAGGAGCAGTAATCCTATTTTAACCTATCCTAGTAATCCTATTCGGTGACCCATTGGATCACTGCGAATGTTGTGGGGTCGTGTGGCGCAGTCGGTAGCGCGTTCGGCTCACATCCAAGAGGTCGCGGGTTCGAATCCTGCCCATGTCACCGATCTTGTGCCCTTGGGAAAGCCACTTTACACGACTTTCCTCACTTCACTCAGGTGGACATGAGCACTATAACTTACATTTCCATTCCCCTTATTTTGTGTCACACACAATTATGACTTTGCCACTGTGCTTTCTTCATCTTCCTTCTAAATATATTAAGCATAAAATATCCTTGATATTGGCCTTGAAACTTTCAAGGCCATTTTAACTCTAATTTCCCTGCAAACGACAATACAACGTTAATAGACTATAAGCTAACGACACGTAGGTTAGAATTCTACTGGCACAAAGACATTGGCGTCCTCTACAATCATTTTTGATGAGCGCCCACAGTGAGTGGGTGGGCACACGACGACCAGGTTGTGGCCCCAATATGTTCTGATAATGTCCAGACTGCCCCTAAACAGTAAGCCTTTACACCTTCTCCAACATCTTCAAAGAAACTCATTACCGAATTAAATGTCGTATTGCACCCATTGCTGTCCACTTGTTACTCTTTTGCCCCAGTGGGCGCCTTGGCAACTGTGTGTGGGCGTACTGGCAACTGGGAAAGATCAAAATCTTCACCCTTCCTATAGTGTTAAACGAGGCTATTATCAATAGCTTGTGGTAAAATCATATCAGTCGTGATGATCTTGAAAATGATGACAAACGACCATCATCGTATTCATGATAGCTTCGATGGTTATTACATTGTGATATGCACTACGTCTTATACAAACTCTATACATTCTGCTCAGAAAGAGTCCAACTACTTCCGAATAACTGTTCATAGCAAAATTAGTCCAGTGTGGCAAACTCTAGAGCTTAACAGTTCCCGAATGGCTTCGTTGCTCCGTTGATCATTACGTAGCCATTTACGTAAGATTAGCTAAAAGACCGAACACCAGTCAACCATTGCTGAACCACCCGTCCACACACGAATGTTTTTACCATCTTCAAACAATCGGCTGCCGCAGCCGGGCAGTTGTCGACGTTGACAAACACCAGCCGACCTTGCTCCCGACCTACCGAGCTGGGCAAAATTCAGGAGGTCATATTTCGCTTATATAATATATAACTTATATAACATGTGTTCTAGGAAATTACGAAAATCAAAGAACCCTCAACTCTTTGCAAGAAAACATGTTGACATGTTGACGAGACCTTTTCTGGTTCTCGAAAAACAGACGACCATTTAAGGTGATGAGTTGGAATGAGATAGAACATAAACAAGGCTGTATTATTTCTACTTGACGCATCCAGAGGACAAATCACGTTTCAGTCTATTCCGATCGTCAAAGGCACTGCGGGAGACTTTGAGTCGCTCTGCGTATTGAAAAAGCTGCGGCAAAAAAAAACAAGATCAAAGGAGGCTCTATAAGGTGACTGACAGAGTATGACGAAGATTGTGGCCTTGCAACGTTTTTTTTTAACAATTACAATTAAAAGTTACCCTTCAATCAAAAGACGGTATATGAGAGGCGCTTTAGGATTTTGACAAAGTACGTCAGATTTGCGAAAATCAAAGAACCCTCAACTCCATGCAAGAAAACATGTTGAAGAGACCTTCTCTGGCTCTCGAAAAACAGACGACCTTTTAAGGCGATGGGTTGGAATGAGATAGAACATAAACAAGGCTGTATTATTTCTACTTGACGCATCCAGAGGACAAGTCACGTTTCAGTCTATTCCAATCGTAATGGGCACCTGCTGAAGACTTTGAGTCGCTCTGCGTATTGAAAAAGTTGCAGCAGAAAAACAAGATCAAAGGAGGCTCTATAAGATGACTGACAGAGTATGGCGTACATTGTGGCCTTGAAACGTTTTTTTTTACAATTACAATTAAAAGTTCCCCTTCAATCAAAAGACGGTATGTGTTAGGCCCTTTATAGGACTTTGGCAAAGTACGTCAGATTTGCGAAAATCAAAGAGCCCTCAACTCCATGAAAGAAAACATGTTGAAGAGACCTTCTCTGGTTCTTGAAAAACAGACGACCATTTAAGGCGATGGGTTGGAATGAAATAGTACACAAACAAGGCTGCATTATTTTTACTTGAAGGATAAGGAGGACACATCACGTTTCAGTCTATTCTGATCGTCATAGGCACTGCGGGAGACTTTTGAGTCGCTCTGCGCATTGAAAAAGCAGCAACTTCAAAGAAGGCTCTAGAAGGTGACTGACAAGGGTATGGCGTATGAATAAGAGTAAAATAGGACAAAAAATAAGGCATTGAAAAAGCTGCAGAAGAAAAACAAGTTGAAAGAAGATTCTAGAAGGTGACTGTACTGTAACGTACCGAGTAGAAAAAAACTTGGCCTTAAAACTTTTTCTACAACTAAGAGTTTTTTTAGTCTTGTACATGGCAGATTACTGTAACAAGGCCTCAACTAACCTAAACTCAGACAAGGTAAATGTATTTATCAATGTCGAATTGTGTATAGGTTTCTACTCTCAAAATACCTCGACGAGGTAAATTCGTTCATCAATGTCGACTAGCGAAGCCGCGTAGTTATTAGTTATACTTACTGAAAGGATACAGCTTGACAGGGCAAGGATAATTACAAACTAACGCTGGTCTGATACAGTATGAGTTTCTAGTTTTCTACTCTGCCTAAGAAAATGAATTTATCAATGTCGAATAGTGGGATTAATCTCGGAGTTACTGACTGGTGATAGACAAATGAGTAATGAGTAAATTTTACAGTCCAGTAGGACTCAGGTAATAGATTTCTACACAAGAATACCATTCTGACAATGATGTATAGGTATGGTTAGGTCATTTGCTAAGAATGCCTGAAGAACGGTTGCCCAAGTTCCTGCTGGAATGGACTCCCAACTATGGGAAAAGATCTAGAGGTAGACCAAGGAAGACGTGGCTGGCATGTGTACTGGAGGATGCCAGGACGACCATGTACCAACCCAGTCTGACTCTAGAGGATCTGAAGACGATTGCCCACGACCGCCAAGTATGGCGCAGGACGCTGTGCAGACGGAGGGACGACTTTGACGCAGGCCACTCACAGAGATGAGGAGACCTACTCAAGTACAAGTACAATTAGTACAAGTAATGATGTATAGAACGCTAGGAGTTCATTGACATTTCATTCGATTCAGCAACGTACATCTTACAAATACATGGGCGCTAAGGCAGTTACAAACCAAGATGAGAATGTCAGGGTCAAAGGTGTGTATATTTGGCATGGATCAGACCACAGACAACTACCCGTTTCTTTCCACGTCGGTTCTTCTTGATAGGACTTGGGAATCGCTCGCGTCTCAAGCCTACTTTCTTCTTGAGTGTGTGTCTCTAGACGTTCTTTGAGATTTCATGGATTCTTTCTTGAGTTCTAAACTAAACGAAGCAGCTTTGACAGCACCCGTGTCTTTCCCATCTTTGTATTGCTGTAGATTTGAAGTCATCGCCCTCCTGTGAGGCCTCAGACTACCTCACATGTCATCTCTGTTTACCGCCTTAACTGACGGGAGTGTGGGCGTGCTTTGAAGTCTCATATATTCCCTCGTGTTCTGAGCACGCATACCTTTCATGTTATTGACAGACGCTGTGGCTAGCGGCCTCGTCTCGCGGAAGGGAATTGTCGCGTGACGTCTCAACAGCGAGCTTCAAAGGCCGTAGCACACAACTTGTTATCATTCAATGCCAGAACAACTAACTACCAACGGAAATGATCAGGAAACAATGCCATACCATCTCCACTGCTGCGATGTCCAATTACCAAAGTCAGCAATTATGAGTAAACATGTGGTCTTCTTTAAGTCTTGAATTTGTGGATTAAAATGACAAAAGAAAACTGTCCTCTTGTTAATTTTTTTAGTACCTCCAGTAATACGTCCGTTGGGCCCCTATTAGGAAATACGTCAAAAGACCTCAGTTTTCATTCAAGTATTTGTGTTTTATCATTTGAAAACTTAAAGGTTACCGGAAGTAAGCAATTTAAAAGAAACCTGCGGCGTGGCCTTCGTCTTCCTGTGAATAGAACGGCTTTAAATTGTGCGTACAGCGTTTTAACTGTCTGTTCAACACTCAAATATCAAAGAGTTGATATGATAAATAACAATGAAATTCCGCTGCGGTCCTATCACGTAGAAAGTCCAGGATAAGTTTAGATGCCTTTGTCTTTATACTATTTGCAAACGATTGAGGGTTTAACTTAGATGTCTGGATGAGATGAGAATACGAAATACAAAGGCCTTCCCCGCATTTGTAGATATTTGTAGAGCAAGGCTCTCGTATATCCAGCATCCCAATTCGCCCTGAAAAATGCTCAGGCACAACTCTGGATTGTCCACGTGTATCCAGAATCGTGACTATCCATAGGCGTGCAAATTTACGTTCATGGATTTGTAGACGCTATCCGATCCTTACCCTAAGTCTTTGATAGCACTGAATTCTGGTTCTGGATTTGATATAACGCTAGATTTTACCATCACATTTAAAAGGATCAAAGGACCTTTCCTTGGTGCTGAAATACCGGTGATTGTGAAATTGCCATGTTAGTACAGTATTTGTCGCTTCCAGAATCGTGCCTACATATTTCTTTGCCTGATTGGGTTATGGATAGGATCAGGCAGGGTTCTGGCTATGATCTGTGTATCCAAAACGTCTATTTGCCCCAGGTGCGGTTCTGCATACGTGCGAACTATCCAGGACCGTTCTTGGGCATGGTTCTGGACAAATCACCGTCCTGGATACTTTTTTCTCCCTCAAAGTTTCCTTACCTAAGAAATACTGCATATGTTGTAGTTTGAACTACCTTACGCCATTTGCTATTGTGTAGGTACAGACGCACGACTGCAGAAGAAAAATTAGTGAATTCATATTTGCCTGCAAGGCTAGACCTACGGTCTACTCACTACTTCCCAGCAGCCAGTCTTATCAGGCAGAAAGCGTTAATGGGTCCCTACAAAAGTTGTTTTTGACGGACGTATAACACACTATCATACAGCACAATCTGTCTACATTCATATCAAAAGAATTCGCTGGTGTGGAACATCGCCCAATGTGCAGGCAAGTGTCTGTATGGTCTCGGTCTTTGTAACATTGAAAAGTGCATTTTTGCGTGCTGGTGTGTAACTCAGTGTGGGGGAAGGCATTATCACAAATTTTTTTAAGTTCTATTTTGTGCACCAAGTGAATACAGGGACATATTGGCTGAAATCCACAATACTTAAGGCCACATGCTCAGGGTCACAGGTGTTCAAACTTTTTTTCAAGAACTATCGTGCAGCACAACTTGTTGCCAAAAAGTATGGTGGGTCATCCCAGGGCATCCTAACTAGATAGCTTTAAAGAACGCTTGCAGCTAGGTGTGCAAAGGTGATGCGCGACAGTTTGTTCGGTGTTATATAGCGGCTGCCACTGCACTGTGTGCCAGTACAATTGCCGGCTACGCAGATACAGATACTGTATATAAGCTGGTGTGTTAAACTGGAGAGCGGTAATACCGGCTATACAGATACAGATACAGAAGCTGGTGTGTTACACAGAAGGGAGTTTATACCGGCTACACAGATACAGAAGCTGGTGTGTTACACAGAAGGGCGGTTATACCGACTATACAGATACAGAAGCTGGTGTGTTAAATTGGAGAGCGGTTATACCGGCTATACAGATACAGATACAGAAAGTGGTGTGTTATATCGGCTATACAGATACCGGTACAGAAGCTGGTGTGTTACGCCGAAGGGCGGTTATACCGGCTATACAGATACAGAAGCTGGTGTGTTACGCCGAAGGGCGGTTATACCGGCTATACAGATACAGAAGCTGGTGTGTTATGCCGAAGGGCGGTTATATACATATACAGATACAGAAGCTGGTGTGTTACACAGAAGGGCGGTTATACCGGCTATACAGATACAGAAGCTGGTGTGTTAAATTGGAGAGCGGTTGTACCGGCTATACAGATACAGATACAGAAAGTGGTGTGTTATATCGGCTATACAGATACCGGTACAGAAGCTGGTGTGTTACGCCGAAGGGCGGTTATACCGGCTATACACTACCGGCTATACCGTCCTTCTGCGTAACACCACAGCTTCTGTATCTGTATACAGATACAGAAGCTGTGGTGTTACGCAGAAGGACGGTTATATATTGCCTATACAGATATCAATGGAAATATACGACTACCACTATTCTGGCATTTCACCCTTCCTTGAATGGTCAAAACAAGCTGCCCACCTAATATTCAGCGAGTAACTCAATAAAATATCACATATTACTTTCAGATTAAATCATCCTACCATCATTGCCATTGACGTCACACAATTGCACATCCTATATCTGATTTAAACGGGATACAAATTAGATTTGGCTGGAAAGAAACGTGCAGGCATCAATTATCAAGAGAGAAGGGACAATTCATAAACAAGGCGTTACAAAGACTGAAAAAGGTAGTCCAACACTTAATTGTAAATGTGAACAAAACTGTACTGTGAATTCATCCTTTATTACATTACACACAGTAAGTAATTAGTTTACGATGCAATGTGGGGTAATAAATGCTAATCTCCAAGCAAGATCTTTCGGTGGCTGCAAAGACAATATCAAATTGGCCAGGCAGTATTCATTTGCCAGATATATAGTTGCAATTTTCCACTTTAGGCTAGCGTGGAAAAAGGGAGCCCGGTAAAAATGCCATAAAACACGCAAAAATTGAGCCAAAGCATAAATCCTTGATTGGAGAGTATGTGTATACGTCGACCAGGAATGATTATACGAGAGTTTTGCAGGAAAAATTCTGTTCCTTTTCTGCTTTGCATTTCCTGTAGTTATGAATATTCATGTGAAAAACACATCCGCTCGGGACAACTTGTTGTGAATAGATCTACGCTCCCTCTGCGTAGCTGTGTTTATCAAAGGCAAGGCCCCTTAACATCAATATTGTGTCAGGTAATATTTTATTAGATTTGATTGCACTTGATTCTAAGAGGATATCATTTTCTGTCCACACCAGACAATTATGAAATATTCTTGACAAATACCAAACATTTTTGACAGATAGCAAATGATTTCGATAACAGCTTGTTTTCCAATATTGCCCTATCAGCCTCAACGGACTTGGAAACAATTGTTCATTTCATATCTTTCAATCTATATCTCTATAACTTGATTTGCCTACCTTGCATTTACGTATTGCCCTTTCATTTGTTGTTCATTTGTGTTGGCATGAAAATAAGTAAACTTAAGTGTGTTTCCAACAATACAATGTATTGATTATAAATTCTGCAATCAAAAAGACAAGACCCCCTAACAACTCCTTGTTTGCAATAGAAAGGCAAGACCCCTTAACGACTTCCAGCAAACGCAACCGAACACAGGTTTGCCCGTTGAGCACCCTGTAGCTGTAGCTACTGCCCATGCCCAGAAGAGTAGAATAAAAGCGCTGAGGCAGAGGGGTGCGCGGTATTCCTGAGACGAGCCTGCCCGTGTGGGGAGTTCTGTGTCGTACTGAGGGAGCTCAACACTGCCACGGAGTCAGGAAAGGTTTGTCTTGTCTTTACCACCTTACCAGCTGATATGGTCCATGTGATGCTTCGTAAATACAAATTCTCGGTGCGGTATAACTAGTAAATTTGATTTACTGTTTCTAAAGTAGATTTTGAAGCTTTATCTACCTTAGGATCTATGTTGTAACGCTTAGTAAATACAAACTCTTGCTGTGGCAGAACTGGTCGTTCTTTATGCAGATTTTGTGGTATCTACTGCATGATCCATGTAGCCCTTCCTTAGTAAATACAAACCCTCGCTGTAGTAGAACAGGTAAGTTTGTTTTGATGTAGATTTTGAGACTTTATCTACCTTAGGATCTGTGTTAAACTTAGTAAATACAAACTCGCGCTGTGGCAGAACTTGTATGTATGTTTTGATGTACATTTTTTGGTTTTATCAATCTTAGGATTCATTTGACACTTTGTAAATATAAAAACTTGCTGCGATGAAACTGATAAATTTGTTTTGATGTAAATTTTTAGGCTTTATCTACTTTAGAATCTATGTAACACTTGGTAAATACAAACTGTCGCTGTGGCATGACTTGTATGTTTGTTTGATGTACATTTTATGGCTTTTTCCCCTGAATGTTTTATGCGAAGCGATGTATCTCTCGAAGAACATATTAAGTGCAGTGATATGAAAGCATTCCAGTGAAAAATGAATGTTTTGTTTTTTTGCCTGAACCCTTACCCATAAATAGTTGGGAAACGCTTCAGATTCAAGTGACTAACAATTTTTTTTACCTAGGTTTCTTTGACGCTTCCAAATGCAATCCACATCTGAGTTGGACTTTGAAAAAACATTGACAAGCATTCGGCATCTAGTCCCTTTGGCGTCGACGCCCATACTTAACTGCAGACTTGTCGTCGCATGTAGAAACAAAATGAGATATATGATCAATTTACCTTTCAACTGCTAGTTCCTACGCAAAGATTATAGTGCTTACAATATATCACAACTAATGGAACTAAACAATACATTCCAGATTTTAAAAGTGAACGTCGTCGATGTCAAATTGCCATTGTCTGGAAAACAGACAGGTATTTTAATTAGTGTCACTGAACAATATTGCTCTTGTTGTATATTTGCAATTTCTTCTTACTCAGCCATTCTCTTGCAAATTACTCTGTGTCTATATTATTAGACAATATAATAAGCCCGTATGTGAACATTATCCCCAGTGTAAGCGCGTCAACCAGGAAAGGTAATTATCCATGTCTTCTGTAAAGACCTTTGTTGCGAATGGTCCCCGAGCGTGCAGACTCCAGATGCGGGACATATTTGAACGTACTAATACCCTCATAGATTCACATTTACTATAATTAGTTTTTTAATAGTGTTGCTACCTGTATACGTCTTTTTTTATTTTGTACAATCGCGTATGTTCCTTCTATTTTAGACCTTGTAATATGTATATCTGAATTTGAATACTTTAATTTTGCAGTTGAAAATCTGTAAGATAAGCCATACGGCTAATAAAGATATCGTTATCAACCAAATCAATCAATCAATTAATCGAATTCACACCTAGCTGTTTACGCATTGAGCTTACAGATTTAGGCAAAGTCCACAGGGTTTTCTTTCTTGTAACCTACATTCCAGACGTTTAGAACCAATCAAAAATGGTTCCACGGATAAAGATACATTTTTCTCTTACAACTCAATTGAAAACAATTCAAAAATGTGAATTTCTTTTCGTGGTAAATCAAAATCTTTGTTACCATGTAATCTGCTGTATATGTATTTTTAAGAGCCCTGGAAGATTAGCCTTTTGGGCTAAAGGTCTTCGAAATATAGAGAAAGAGAAAACATTCAAATTGCAACTCATAATACGCAAGCGATATCATCGAAATCAGTCGACTGCATCTTATTGATTTACTAATACTGATGTTATGAGGTCGTTTACTTTGAGGAAAATGATGGCATAATTGTGCCAGCTGTGCGCTGGTGCGTGAAATTGTGTCGCGACCTCTTTCTTCAGCAACGTCTCCAAGTCTTATTACTGGAAGTAAAAACGTACAAGTGCAAGATTACCGTGTCAAGCGAGAGAGCAATGATTTGTTGCGCCCATCTTAGCCTTAAATATCCCATCTATAATGCAGAATCCATTATAAAAGTTGTAGGGAGGCAAAAAAATCGATTTGGCTTGTCCCACTTTTTCGTGAACGTTCAATTTCAATACCTGCCTGGTTGTGCCCATCCACTTAGGTAGTGTGGGGTGCTTAACGATGCGTTTTACGGTTTAGAGAGTAAAAATAAGCACCACACATTCAAAAAGGAGGTAAGTGCACATAGGGGTTGTCATTTCACCACATTTCATATGTTTTATGTTACTCCTATCTAGTTTGCACTAGTGCGATGCCTCTGAGATGATTGCAAATACTTGAGAAATTTTGTTTAATGCCACGGGTATGAGTACAAAATAAGCATCACACGTAAAAAAAGCAAGTACCTGCACATAGGGGTTGTCATTTGACCATATTTTACATGTTTTATGTTACTCTTATCTGGTTGTTATGACTGCGGTGCCTCTGCGATGATTGCAAAGTTCTGCGTGTCATCTGACAATGATATATAATGTTGAGTTGATCTCTTATTCTCTGGTTCTGCGATGCTTCTGCAACGATTGTAAATATGTTAGACGTTCTGCTTTCTACAGCAGCAATATTACCTAATGTTAGCCGCCGCACCGAATGCCTGTGAAGCTGGTGTGTTACGCCGAAGGGCGGTTATACCGGCTATACAGATACAAATACAGATAGACTTTCGATATTCATGTCTGAACATCGATGACCCTTCGATACTTAAGTTTGCACAAGGGATTGTTTTAACTGCCATCAACTGTATAACCTATTGACCGGTTTCATCCCTGTTTGATAGTTTTTATCTTGGTTGAGCAGTAAAGTTAATTACACCCTCTGCCATTAATATCCTCCAAACGACCAGGAGACCATTTTCGACGTTATCAATTTAGTGCCTGACCGATATCCCTGATCCGTAAGGTTGCCTGGAGATGACAAGTACTTTTTTCATGTGGTGGTTTCGGACTCATAGCATAAATAAAACACCAACATCCCAAAAATTTACAGTCTTATGATATACATTCCCTGCCACAAGGTTAAGATGAAGTGTGGTCAAGAACCAATATATTCTATGTCATTTACAGCTTTTTTCATATCCATGATCCGTAAGGTTGACTGGTGATGACAAGTACTTTTTCATGTGGTGGTTTCGAACTCATTGCATAAATAAAACACCAACATCCCAAAAATTTACAGTCTTATGATATACATTCCCTGCCACTAGGATAAGATTAAGTGTGGTCAAGAACCAATTTTATGTCATTTACAGCTTTTTTCATATCCATGATCCGTAAGGATGCCTGGTGATGCCAAGTACTTTTTCATGTGGCGGCTTCAAACTCAAAGCATAATCATAGAATGAAATGAAAACCTGACCATTGCAAAAATCACAGTCCTATTATATACATCCTACGCCACAATGGTACGATTAATTGTAGTCAAAAACCAATTTTATGTCGACAGCATTTACAGCGTTTTTCATCTAGGACACAGAATCTTGTTGGAGACCAGCCAATCTCAATCTCATAAATTCTTAACCCAAGTAATTTTGCCCACGTCCAAGCGGCAAAACCTGTCAGCTATTATGATTTATTTACGCTATTCAACACCTTGTATACACAAGACGTATGTTCACCGTTGTCAGGGAAGTGAATACGGTCATGCCCGCACCCACACATATACAATCAACGTCTGTAAATCGCTTGCATTCATCACCATTGCAATTCGCACCGCATACAAACTGTTCTGAGAGCATAACTTCGCCCACTGCTTGGTGCTGAAAAGCCTTCCAACAATGGCCCATATCTGCATAGTCCAGCTCAACTGTCATCTTCTGAGGCATTTGCTGCCCACATCTGTTGTGATGCATTCATATGTGGTGATATACTCTATAGAAATTCTTCAAAGTATCAGATCCATTCACAGTTACATGTGGTTTCTAAATCATAGCATCAACATTTGCAAGCATACAAACTGTTCTGAAACGGACTACAACTTCGCCCACTCCGTCCTTGGTGTTAAAATGCATCCCACTAATAGCCCACATCTGACTAGTCCAGCTCAACTGCTATATTTTCCAAGACATTTGTTGCCCTTCTTTGTCCTGACGGATTCCGAATGGGTGCTAATCTATAGTAAGCACAGTCTGTGCATTCTTCAAAGTTTCAGTTGAATCTAAAATCACATGTAGTTCCTTGGCCAATGGCCCATATCTGCCTAGTCCAGCTCAGTTGTTATCTTCAGAAGCATTTGTTGCATGCCTCTGTTCTGATGGACTCCCATTTGGTTATACTCTATAGCCATTCCTCTATAGCCATTCTTCAAAGTACTTTTACAGTTACAAGTAGTTTCCAAGTCCTACCATTGCCATTTGCACCGTATACAAGCTGTTCTGAGAGCACAACTCCGCCCACTCTGTCCTTGGTATTCAAATGCATGCACTCTTTGGAGTTGAAATATCTCCCAGTAATAGCCCACGTGCCTAGTCCAGCTCAACTGGTATCTTTTGAGGCATTTGTGGTCATTCTTTGTACTGATGGATTCCCATTTGGTGCTACTCTATAATAAACGCAGCCTGTGCATTCTTCAAAGCATCAGTTACATTCACAGCTTCATGTAGTTTCTAAATCCTATATGAACATAGACCAGGCCAATGGCCCATATCTGCCTAGTCCAGCTCAACTGTTATCTTCAGATACATTTGTTGCCCGCCTCTGTTCTGATGCATTCATACGTGGTGCTTCTCTATAGACATTCTTCAAAGTATCAGATACATTCACAGTTAGATGTGGTTCCTAAACCCTACATGAACATAGAGCGGGCCAATGGCCCATCATATATGCCTAGTCCAGCTCAACTGTTATCTTCCAAGACATTTGTTGCCATTCTTTGTACTAATGGATTCCAAGTTTTAGTGCCACGCCATAGTAAGCATAGGTTATACATTCTTTAAAGTATCAGTGACAATTGCAGTTACGCGTAGTTCCTAGAACATAGAGAAGGCTAATGGGTTGTGTAATGGTGCAGTCTTTAGGCTTTCTGCCAACATTGTGGCGTAAGACCAACATTTGCCCTTATCCCCAGTGTACATACATGGTATATCTGAAACCGCCCTAGGCCATATGCGCGCTTTATGCTCTCTTTTGGGGGAGGCACAGAGACCACTTTCATCCTTGTTAAGAAGATTGGACTTCAGATACCGGTACTGCTTAAGAAAAGCTTGACAAAGTACCCGCATCTTTGTAAATCCCCGCCAATGACAAGGAAGTAAGCTCCTCAGGATATTGTGAAACCCAAATGGTCTGTACGTCTGCCAGAATGCTTATACACATGTATGAGGAGATAAGGTTAACTGCAATCAAGACCATGTTCCTGGGTCGAGACACGGTGCCAATAGTCATTCTCTATGTAGAAAAACTTTGTAAATTTGTGCATGCTTGTGTATAAAAGAGAGAAGAGATCTTGTAGATATAGACGTAGCACAACAATGTAGCACTTGTTCCTCCTACCCTTATACCTCAGTTATCTAACGTAGTGCATTTAGCCGATGTAGCTAGGGCGCGAATATTTATTATCGCCAGTAGAATCTTCATCGTCATCGTAAGAGTTTCTATCAAGATATGGTACATATATGAACCTATCTAACATAACTGGATCAAGGAGGCTAAGAAAATTAAGACTTTGGCACGTATCATAGTGCGCTTGGTCCTACCAATCCAACCAAATTGATGAAGACTGTTCTTCACCTTCATCTATAATTGATTCGTAAAGCATAATCCACAGGGCCAGCTTGTTAAGCAGGGCGCAGAAAGCTCCATTGCATCTCCTACTCTTCGGCCTTGAAGGCTGATCATTGTGTCAATCAACAAATGGGGCTTTCATATCGGGGCTTCAATCTCTTAATGGATGAAGGGATTACGCCTGAAGATGGGAGTCCGGCCGGGCTTACGCTAATGTTACCGTGTCTGTCGCCGGAGGCTACTAAGTCAATGTTGCTACTAATTCAATGTTACCTAAAGGTTAGACAGAGGTCCAGCGTTTTTAAGGTGTTACGATACCAATATTGATTAGTGTAATGAATAGAATAGTGTTAGAATAATGATTTGTTCTAATCTAATAATAATTGTTATTATATTATTAGTACTATTTGACCAATTACTGCTATAATATTGTGCCATACAGTTAATGTTGTCGAGGGAAGATCCCGGCTTTTTATTTTACGCTAATGTTTTCCTGTGTGTTTCCGGAGGCTACTAAGTCAATGTTATGTAAAGGTCGGACGGAGGTCCAATACATCGGATATCGGAATCCGGTCAACGACCTTCTTTAAGTACTCAATCATCGTTTTTTATCTTGACAGGGACTACTGGTTTGGAAAAACAGGTTTGACCTGAGGTCATACAAGAGTCATCATTCAAAGCTTTAGTTACAGTTACAGTAGAGGAAATACAGTTCCTTGGGGTATTTGTGAAGGTTTACCCATGTTAGCTGGTGTGTTACGCCGAAAGGCGGTTATACCGGCTATACAGATACAGATGTTTTAAGCTTGTCACAACAAGTCTGCAAGTTTCCCGCTCCAGGTCCGCTTTAAGTACGCCATACTATTCATTTCCAACATTATCATGTTAACGCAGATTTATAGAAAAAACGTAAGTTACACTATGGCCTTCTTAGCTCCAACTGTGGTGCTAGGATAATAGTAAGTGCAAGTAAGTGCACGTACAAAACTACGCCACCACACATGATGTAGGAAACGTCACCAAGCGTAAAATACCTTTCATATCATATTTGCATCAGATCAATTCACATTTCTCGGTCTAGCAGGCTGGAGTCGAAGCATGAATGGTGCATTGCCTACTGCCAGTGCCGGCGACTAGTGAATGCAAAAAGTATTTTTTACCGTCTATTCTCATTATTCTTTGCAGACCTGTAACTTCTATAGGTGCATATTCCTTCCACGGAAAGGAAAATTGTCACTTGCCATTTTGTTGATTCAAGGTCTTTGCTACATAGGCGCGCCTATGGAAATGTATGTCCATTAGCTGACTTCCCGAGCTTACGTAACGGTCATCTATAAAACATTGCTTCTAAAGTATGTGGTATCACAGGCTTGACTGTACAATCATATGTGCATTAAATGAGTCCCCAACCTTACGTAACGGTATGCTACTAAAAAACTTGAAATCATATGGGAAATAAGTTATGTAACGGTCATCTATAAAATATTGCTTCCAAAGTATGTAGTAATACTGGTCTTTTAGAACGTCATGTGGTTAAAAAAAAGAGCCAAAACAAGCTAGCAGCAATGAAGCTTGCTTGCAGGCCAAGCGATGTTACGTCAATGCAAATGAAGAACTACAACGAAAGTATCCATCTTTTCCAACTAAAAGCTTGCTTGAGCAGAAGAGACCTTTACTTAAGACGTCATATGGCCATACGCAAAAGTCTAGACATCCTGTCATTTGCAATTGCATCAACCCTTTGCTTGTGTAATAGCAATTCACTGACGTATACTTCTTGGAACGTATGGGGCCCTTTGATAATACAACACAAAAGGGAAATCTTGGCCGACATGCTATGGTATTAGCTACCAGAAGCCTAAATCCATGGAAGCCGCCAGAATTCCCAACTGGTGAAGACGCCCTGGAGAGGGTCGACCATTACACTCATAAAGATAAATGTTTATGCCTGAGAGATTTCCCACCAGTAGAACAAATTGGCCTGGGGAGACTTAACTAGGTTTGACGCCTTGCGCGCGCGACGTTAACAACCTATTTAGGGCAGAATTCTAAGGCTCAGGAAATACAGTCCCATCTTCAAGCAGGTCTTTTGGTATTCGAATGAAAGCTTTTATGCGTTGACAGAATCCATAGAAGACGTCACAGTGAGAAGCGAGAATCCGTAGCTGTAAAATTTAATCTTTTATATCCAACACAAAATAATATCGTGAATTCTCAGTCGATCTCGTCGACCTTCGTCAGATGACTGATTCGCTGATTCACAGATAATCTGGTGGCTGCGAGACACTGTCAAATTTGGCGTTTGGCTGGCGTTAAAAAAAGATATGGGTACAAGAAGGCTCATTAAAACACACCAAAAATAAACCTAAGCCCAAACCCCTGCTTGGAGAGTCTAATTTTCAGGTTTAAAAATAGTTGGCTAACGTTTGTTCTTTGACAGCTTGTCATCATAGCTGGATATCATTGATATAATAATAATCAAGCTTTATTTAGTAACTCATTCCCGAATATTAATTCCAATATACAGATACAATAAATGTCTAGTCTACCTGATGTACATTTAATTACATTACTGGAGGGTATTTTCTTCCCTGGAGGCAAAGGCTAATGAATGTTACTAGTCCTTCGGGTTTAATAATATAATACGTGGGTTTTGCAATCTAATCTTGGTAGAAATGTAGTTTTTCGTAGGTCTTAGTGAAAGCACGGTGAGATTGGAGAGATACCTTTTTGCCAAACTTCTATTCGCACGCTCTCGTCAGATTTGGAGGGGTTCCAAGAGTATGTCATCCATATAATCAAATCAACGTGGCCTAAGTCAAAGTCAAAGTCTGACGTCAAAGTCAAAACGAGCCACTGTCACGCGGCTCTTGCAACGTGACCCACACCAGCAGGGGGTCTACACAACGTGACTGATAGGAAACGAGTTGGATGATTGTGGGTGCCCTGCTCTTACTAGCTTCATCGTCAGTTACTTTGTTTGCCCAATTATACAGTCTAAAGACGTGAGAAAGTCATGCATGCAGAAGCTCTTTAGTGAATGGTACTATTCCCTCTGAGTGAATAAGAAATAAATGTGGGGCGCTCCTCTCTTACTCTCTTAATCAGCACTTTTTGCCCAATCATACAGTCTACAGTTTCCAGCGTTATGCCTCCAATAGCTCCTTAGCAAATGGCAAGTCTTGAATAAGAAATACGTGTGAGCGTGCCCCTCTTACTCTCTTCATCATCACCTACTTTGTTTGCCCAATCTGACGGTCTAAAGCCTCAAAAGTCATGCCTGAAGAAGCTCTTTAGTGAATGGTACGATTCTCCCTGAGTGAATACGAAATACGTGAGGGTGTGCCTCTCTTACTGTCTTCATGATCACTTACTATGTTTGCCCAGTCTAAAGCTGCGAAAGTCATGCATGCAGAAGCTCTTTAGTGAATGGTACTATTCCCTCTGAGTGAATAAGAAATAAATGTGGGCGCCCTACTTGTACTCTCTTCATCATCACATAGTTCATGGAGTTCTAACTCCATGGTTTGTTTGCTCAATCTTGCAGTCTAAAGCCCTAAACGCAATGCATGCAGAAACTCTTTAGTGAATGGTGCGATTCTGTCTGAGAGAAAACCACCTTGCGTCACGCCACCGTTTAGAGCCGTTAATCCCACCGCGCGGTTGGTTCATCCCGGAGGAATCCCCGGCGTGTTGCCTCATACGATTACGCTCCTCCAACTCTCTTCATCATCACCTACTTTGTTTGCCCAATCTAACAGTCCAAAGCTGCGAACGTCATACCTGCAATAGCTGTTGAGTGAATGGCACCATTTTCCCTGAGTGAATGAGAAATAAGTATGGGCGCGCTTCTTCTACCAGACTAACTACGCTGGCTATATATAGGAGAATATTTGCCAGGGGAGTTTGACCGCCTTGTAAGTTTGACTGGCCGCGCAGTGAAAGAAACTACCTCCCCGCGACCGGATTCCCTTGGCTAATTTTACTCTCTTTTCTTGCCGAATCTACGATCCGTATCCCCGTAGAAAGGCCTGGTAGAGGCTACTGCCGTTTAGACTTGTTAATCCCACCGCGCGGTTGGTTTATCCCTGGGAGATCCGCGGCGTGTTGCCTCATACGATTACGCTCCTCCAACTATCTTCATCATCACCTACTTTGTTTGCCCAATCGAACAGTCTAAAGCCTCAAACGTCATGCCTCCAGTAGCTCTTTAGCAAAAGGTACAATTCTCCATGAGTGAATAAGAAATACGTGTGGGCGTGTTCCTTTTACCCTCTTCATCATCGCTTACTTTGTTTACCCAACCTTACAGTCTAAAGTCATGCCAGTGGTAGCTCTGTAGTGAATGGTAACATTCTCCCTAGGTGAATAAAGAGTTTATGTGCCCTCCTCGTACAATCTTCATCATTTTGTTTGCCCAACCTTACAGTCTAAAGCCTCAAAAGTCATGCATGGAGAAGCTCTTTAGTGAACGGTACGAGTGAAAACCACCTTGCGTCACGCGGCCGTTTAGAGCCTTTAATCCCACCGCGCAGTTGGTTCATCCCGGAGGAATCCTCGGCGTGTTGCCTCATACGATAAAGCGATAACGCCGGTGTTAACTGCGGGGGCGTGCGGCGAGTTTGCGAGCTGACGACGTCCGTTCAATATTGCAGAACGTGCGCGTCCGGGATTCTTCTAACCCTCATCCAATATCGCTGCACAAACAATGTTTAGATTGCCTCGCATATCTCGGGAAATTACGCAAGCCGATTTCTTTGTGTTCTACAAGGTTGGTGAACTCTGCTACGATATTAGTTTCGCGCAATTAACTGGTATTAAAAGGATACCTGTAATTTACTGACGAGCAAATTCCAGACTATCTCATCCAAATTATAGGCATAGCTTTCATTGTTAATATGGTATACATTCCATTTCATTTGCTGACGAGGGTTGTTATTACGGCAAATTCCAGACGATCACATCCAAATCATCTTCATAGCTTTTATTGTTAATATGTGGTTTCTACCAGCAAGAAATTATACAGCGTGCAATATCCCATCCACTTAATCGCGTCGAGCGAAACAGGAAGTTTCGTTCGAGCGTTGTAGAGATGATTCAGCCATGACACAAGCGATGCGGGAAGCACAGTCGGTAGTAATGTGCCCATTTCCCGCTTCGCTGACTCCCATGGCCAATTACGTCTCTCTAATGCTGCTGTCGTCAAACTTTTACCAAGTCTTTCCTACCGTGACTCACTAGTTACAAGCCAAGAAGGTTATATGTTTGTGTGTGTGTGTGTGTGTGTGTGTGTGTGTGTGTGTGTGTGGTGTGTGTGTGTGTGTAAATGACTGTCTGTGTGTGTGTGTGTGTGTGTGTGTGTGTGTGTGTATGTGTGGTTTAACACGATAACTCAAGAAGCGTTGTGAGGATTGTCATGAAACTTGTAGGTGGGTAGGTGTTGATGCGACCTAGAAATGATTGGATTTTGGGCCCCCTGGTGGCTTGTTTGTATCTTTTCCTACTATATGATATCAGAAGCGTTTTCATCCCTGGTAAGATAACTGGTCACATCAACTAGCAAGGCCTTCAACGCCTTTGCTGCTGTATGATGAAGTGGTCATAAAGAAGCCATGACGTGCCTTTCCGAAGGGCACAAGATCGGTGACATGGCATGGATTCGAACTCGGGACCTCATGGTTCCGAGCCAAACGCTCTGTCGTGACGCCACACGACCCCACTGCAGGATTCGCAATTCTGCAACTTATTATGCTGCTGTATGATATAGTAGCCATAAAGGAGAACACAATACCTCCAAATATTATCGCCAAGGCAGACCACAATTTTCTGTTCAATCGTCTATCTGTACGAATCTCTTGATCTAAGTAAAAGTTGTCTAAAGTGCCTTTCCCAAGGGCACAAGATCGATGAAATGGCAGGATTCGAACTCGGGGCCTCTTGGTTCCGAGCCGAACGCCCTGTCTTTACGCTACACTACATCACTGTATGATTCGTAACTAATAATTCTAATGCTGTATGATAAAGTGATCATAAAGAAGACAATGGCTCTAAACCTTATCGCCAGGGCAGACCACCATTTTCTGTGCAATCATCTATCTGTACGAATCCCTTGATCTAAGTACACCAAAAAGAGCATAAGTTGGTGATGGTTGTCGACAGTAGACAGACGACCCTAGGGCCTGACAACATCAAAATTGGTATCGCGTCTTGGAAAGTCGTCTAAAGTGCCTTTCCCAAGGGCACAAGATCGGTGACGTGACAGGATTCGATCTCGGGACCTCTTGGTTCCGAGCCGAACGCTCTGTCTTTAGGCCCCACGACCCCTCTGAAGGATTCGCAGTTCTGCAACTTATTCTCGTGCTGTATGATATAGTAGCCATAAAGGAGAACACAATAACTCCAAATATTATCGCCAAGGCAGACAACCATTTTCTGTTCAATTGTATGTCTGTACGAATCCCTTGATCTAAGTACACCAAAAAGAGCATAAGTTGGTGATGGTTGTCGACAGTAGACAGACGACCCGAGGGCCTGACAACATCAAAATTGATATCGGGTCTGGGGAAGTCGTGTAATGTGCCTTCCCCAAGAGCGCACGATCGGTGACATGGCAGGATTCGAACTCGGAACCTCTTGGTTCCGAGCCGAACGCCCTGTCTTTACGCTACACTACATCACTGTATGATTCGTAACTAATAATTCTAATGCTGTATGATAAAGTGATCATAAAGAAGACAATGGCTCTAAACCTTATCGCCAGAGCAGACCACCATTTTCTGTCTGACTGTACGAATCCCTTGATCTAAGTACACCAAAAAGAGCATAAGTTGGTGATGGTTGTCGACGGTAGACAGACGACCCGAGGGCCTGACCACATCAAAATTGATATCCCGTCTCGGAAAGTCGTGTTAAGTGCCTTTCCCAAGGGCACAAGATCGGTGAAATGGCAGGATTCGAACTCGGGGCCTCTTGGTTCCGAGCCGAACGCCCTGTCTTTACGCTACACTACATCACTGTATGATTCGTAACTAATAATTCTAATGCTGTATGATAAAGTGATCATAAAGAAGACAATGGCTCTAAACCTTATTGCCAGAGCAGACCACCATTTTCTGTCTGACTGTACGAATCCCTTGATCTAAGTACACCGAAAAGAGCATAAGTTGGTGATGGTTGTCGATTGTAGACAGACGACCCGAGGGCCTGACCACATCAAAATTGATATCGTGTCTCAGGAGGCTTTTAAAACAAATCGCCCTTGCGTTGTTTCCATTCCATTTATCTCCCTCCCACATATTAGCGGAGCATGAATGGGTATGAGCCCTCCGTGGCAAACACAAGGGGAATATAGATCACTGTGTTTGTCCTGAACAAGATAAAGCGCTTAGGTAGGGAGGCCACCAGCGTTTAGCCTCTTTTGCAGACACCACTGAGCATTTATTTTACTTTCGCTATAGTTTTTCTTCGACTTAACATACTGACAAAAGGGGCTGGATGTCCTAACATCAGACTTGTGAGAAGCAGGATAAAACCGAACAATAGCATGCGAAGTGGCGCAGAATAGAAGTACATGGAGGACCGTTACGTTTGCCGGGGCGCTACGCTCTTAGGAGCTTCCGGACCTGAGTTAGTGAATACATACTAACATCACAGAACCAACATATTTTGGAAGACGTGGAATCTTTCGTCTTCTAGTGTTTCAGAAAAAGAAGTCAATCCTGAAAATTTAGACTAGTACTCACATCCTCTATTATTTTTCACAATTCATGCTACTACCACTAAGCCTGCGGGCATGAATTTGCAACAAATGTATTCTTATAATCATATATACGGTATATCCAATTACACAGCATTTTCTGATTGCACTCTGATTTTCTGATTTCCTGACTCGGATGTTCTATTACCGTTTGACGGTTATCAGATCTCGATAAGCAATCAGTTCCCAGTAACTATCAGAAAAACAGAGTCTTAAAAACATCTGACGACGTCTGCAATCGAGGCTTAGCATCTACTGATGCACCACCACGTTCTTGGAAAGGATGCAAAGCACATCACTGTATTTTATGAGCACTTTGCTTGCTACGTACCAACCTTCGGCATGTATTTACGATTTACTATACTTTAAAAGTCCCCGATGTCTGGCGTCTATCCATCTGCTGCGTACACGATAACGGATATTGCCATGCGGAGGTCAGAGGGTTAAGTTGAGTATGAAAGTTGATGGTTTCAAAATGCAAATGGCACGTTGAAGCGAACGTGTGAGACGCGAATGTTATCTGAAGGTTATTTGAACATTTTCAACCTTTTACGTTGTAAATTTCACTACCAGATATCTGGTATTTTAAAACCGTAAAAGTAGTTACGACTTTTTGTTGGGTATCGAAAACTTTCTACCGTAACACCCGTTGAAAGTGGCTGTAAGACATAAAATACATATACAATACACAATCAAATCGGAATGGCCCAGGAAAATTTTAAACCGTAAAAGTACATGTAGTACCGACGTTATGTTGAATAATAGTTCATGCTTGACAGTATCGAAAACTTTCTACGGTACTATCCTTTTAAAACTTGATGCAGGCTAGATAGGACGAGTAGAGAGCACACTAGTAGAACATATGATACTAAGTTTATTGCAAATCCCTGCCCTAAGGCTAATTGCATGTAACATGGACAAAAGACCATTGAGATAGAATACAAGATAACTATAGAATATACAATATAAAAGATGATTGTCTGGAACTTTGTCTGGAGGGTTGTCTGTATAATATCCAATCAGATCAAAATGGCCTAAGCGCGTTTTAGAACTTGCATACTACAGGGGGTGAACACGGAATGTGGTCCAAAGATGTGATAAAGAACATCTTAAGTACAATGATGTTTGCAGATGACAAATCGTAGGTCATTTACCGGACATAGGTTAATAGCACAGGCCAAAGATTACCAGCTTACTGAAGTGGATTGGTGGTCTCTCTGGACAGATAGGAGCCCGTTAATCACGCTTAAGTTGGTCCTATCAGCCAGGATGGCGCCGGAGATCCAAAGTCTCAACAGGACAGCCAAGATTTAAGTTAACCCCTGTCACACATAGCGGAATATATGGCCTCCTGAACACTGGCAAACTACTTCCAACCATTAGGAGTAGGTGATTAGGTCATGAGCAACTGTGGTTGTGGTTGGTTAGGTCGAGGTCGGCTACTGTTTGGATGTACCAGCCGAATGTTTCAAAATGTTTAAAACTTTCAGATGTTCACGGGAGGTTATTAGGCCATGACTGGCTGGTGGTTGGCTGATGTTCGGGAGTAGGTAAGGAGTAGTAATTTGACTCAAATTTAACTCAAATCTGATTTGAATTGTATAGAAATGTAGGTGTATCCTAAATCTGTTTAGATTCTCCCAAACTTCAGCCAACCTAGGTTGGTGGTCGGGGAAACTTTTTGAAAATGTGACAGTGGCTTTGGACGAAAGGATGAGCAAGAGACATCTAATCAGCAGTGGCGTGCTACTGATGGTAACAGCGAAGTGGCCATCTTGATGTAACCGCCTCAGACTGGTAGAAATCGCCCTGTCAGGAACGGTCTGCCTCAAGGGCCATACGTGCCCGGTGGTTGACCCAGGGCACCTAAAACCAAATGGCCTGCCTAAGACGTATACAACACAGACGAATTCACCTTTACCGACTCTTATTCAGAAAAATTGCACTGTCAGAAGTGGGTTCCCTCAGAGGCCCGGCCACTAAATTGTCTTTCTCACGTAACATTTTTACATTAGCTACTCGGACACGGTGTCAGCAACAGACCGTCTCAAAAGCCCAAACTTGACCGGAGGTTGAACCATATTCCCTAAAATGAAATGGCCTGCCTAAGACTTATACAACACAGACGAATTCACCTTTACCGACTCTTATTCAGAGAAAATTGTACTGTCAGCAGTGGGTTCCCTCAGAGGCCAGACCACTAAATTGTCTTTCTCACGTAACATCTTCCCCTTAGCTACTTGGACACGGTGTCAACAACAGACTGTCTCAAAAGCCCAACTTGCCCAGAGGTTGCCCCTATACTCTCTAAAACAAAATGGCCTGTCCAATACGTTTATAGCACAGACGAATTCACCTTACCGACTCTTATTCAGAGAAATTGGATTGGGTTACTTCAGAGGCCCTACCACTAATTTGTCTTCCTCACGTAAAATCTTCCCCTTAGCTACTCGGACACGGTGTCTCAACAACCCAAAGTTGACCGCAGGATGACCCATAGTCCCTATTATTAAAACGAAGTAGCCCGTCTTAGACGTACATAGCATAGAAAGCCTTTTCATTTTACGAACTCCTGGAGATATTGTGCTCTAACTAAGTCTAAGTAGCCTGCTACCCCAGATACCGAGCAACTTTAGTCTTTCCTCCTTATCCATTCAGACACAGGGTAACATGCTGGCTACAAGAGTCTGCCTCGTAGGCCCAACGTGCTCTGGGGATTGACTATTATTTCCCAAAGTCAAGTCGATACAAGCGTTCTATAGCAATTTCACCCATGGGCACCCACAGAAAAAGAAGCTTAGAGCTTTCGCCAGAAATGTCTTTGAACCCATTCAAGTTTAGATTTCCCAATAATCAGCTTTTTGTAACTTTATCATAGTGTGCAACGCCCTTGCATTTGCACCTCTTCACCCCAATTCCTTATTCGTTTAGCGCACAAAGAAAGTGCACAGGTCGAAGTTGAGATAGCAGAAAAGCCGTCCCAACACGAATAAGACCAATACCCGCATCTTCACGTCGTTTGAGTAGTACAATACACGAGGCCAACAGTGGTGACCCCGGATGATCTTTTGAATAGCGAAACGTGATGACAGGTCGCTCTGAAAAGACGAGGGAAATCAAAGCAGGGTTGCTTTTTCCCAAAGAGTTCAAGTTTTTGAATAGAGAGAACGTGTCTGCGAACTTGTTGCGTGGGGAGGCACACTTGCAATGTATGATTTGCAAAATTGGAGGGCAACATCGGCATGTATAATAAATCACATACTTTTGAAGACATTTTTAGATGACTTTCACTTGAGCATTGCCCAAAATACTTTTTAAAGTTTTTGAATAGCAAGAACGTGTATTGAATAGTTGCGCGGGCAGGCACACTTGCAATGTCTGATTTGCAAAATTGGAGGGCAACATCGGCATGTATAACAAATCACATACTCTTGAAGACATTTTTAGATGACTTTGCCCCAAAGAGTTTTGAAAGTTTTTGAATGGAAAGGACATTTATAGAATAGTTACGTAGGCCGGTACACTTGCAATGTATGATTTTCAAAATTGGAGGGCAATTTCGGCATGTATAATTCAGGAAAAAAGATGTAAGGTACAAGAAGGGCAATTGAGGACAGTGGACGAACGTCATGAGAAGCAATATCAAGTTATGATAGACTTTTATATAGATTATTATCATCATAGCTTCTCGCTGTGGCTCCCCAGCCAGTTCCGTCCTGTTTTGTTGCCTTCCAAAGGTCTTTTTATATAGATGGCCTTCCCATAAGCTTGGGGAGTGGGTTAATGGATATGCGATGTTTGGGCTAGCCTCAAATAAAGAAATGATATCACATACTTTAGAAGCAATCCTTTATGGATTACAGTTACATAAGCATTCCCCCAAAGTTTTTGAATAGCAAGGACAGTATCGAATAGTTGCGTAGGCCGGTACGCTTGCAATGTACGATTTGCAAAATTGGAGGGCAACATCGGAATGTATAATCAGAAAAAAGTTGTAAGAACCAAGAAAGGCAACTTTAGAAGCAATCTTTTACGGATTACAGTTACATAAGCATTCCCCCAAAGTTTTTGAAAGGCAAGGACATGTATGGAATGGTTGCGTGGGCCGGTACGCTTGCAAACTTGTAGGGTACCATCGGCCTGTATAATTCATGAGAAAGTTATAAGAACCACGAAGGCCAAGGTTGGAATGTTGGGGAACTGCATCCAATATACAAACGACATTCACCTTCAAGTTCACCTTGTACCATATATGCATCCTCATCTTACGGCCCATAGGGAAATGGGCATTCATAACTTGACATTGAAGTAGTATATTGCTTGGCCAGAAATGGACTCCCTTTTATACTTCGTTATTACACAGCATGTTTCCTAAATCATACCCAAAAGACACGGCAGTAACCGTTGCTCAGTTTAAGTGTTTTAGCTCTTGGACAGGATCCATCACCCTATCACAAGAAGCGCACACCACGTTTGCTAAATCCTACATCCAAAAGACACGGCAGTTACCATCGCTCAATTTAACTGTTTTTGCCCTTGGACAGACTTCACCATTTTTATCACAAGAAGTACAGTTCATGACGATTTTGCAAGAGGTAAAGTTCGTGACTGGTTGCTAGAATCATGAAAGTCAAAGTTTGTATCATCTTCGGGCTTCGCAACTCTATCCTTCACCTTGCTCCATCATTTTCTTAAGGGTTGGAGTATACATGATGGAAGGCACATTACGAGAATGGTGAATCCATCCCCTAGGTCCTGCTGGAGAATACAGATAATTCATACGTACGTAGTCAGAAGCTGTTTAGTCTCCCACTGTCCCGTCGTTCTGAGACTAACATGTATTTTAAAACGTTTTTGACAAGGATGCCCCAAGAGTGTCCTCTGTTTGCAATATAGTACAGCGATCGCATAATGTATAATATAACCTGGCCCTAAAAAGAAATGTTTAACTAGTGAGAGCTAAAGAACTTACATTTTATGCACCTTAACGACTAAGGCAGCTCAGTCTCCAAGGCCGTTCCTACCCCCAAGGTAGCAATTTGAGAAAGTGCTGCTCATCTGGACTCAACATTAGAAACATCACGACAACCTGGAAATGACATTTACCACCTCAAGTGGATCCTCACAATTCAGGAGAGAGCTGTACTTGTAAGCCTGCCGGATTTGGCGTCAGCATCAAAGTGTAAGATGAAAAGGCACAAAGTTCTCAAGTGACAGAATAATGTGTAATGTGGCCTTTTTGTGATGCAGTGCAGGATCGTAGATTGTCACACTGGATCAGAGGATGGCTGCGACTATAAAAGAGTCCGTCAGTAACTGGTACTGTAGATATACGAGGCGCACTTTGGTATTTTGCAAGGCGCGTCTGCAAATATCCCTGTAGCTTCAGCTCACATACTTTACCAATTGTTCCACCACGGTTGAATTGTCAGGAAAGCCATCCTTTCTACCCTGATAGGTTAGGAAATAGAAAGTGTGATAACCAGTAAATGCCACGCTTAGTGTTACTGGGTATCAATTGAACTGCTGTTCTGCATACAGCACAAAAGTGTTTTTGAAATGAGCAGGTAGTTTGGCACTTATCCTGTTTGAATACTTTTATAGGAAGCGTTGTACTGAAGTCTGTACTGAAACTTAATTTTTCTGTCCTTGAGAAGAAGTATGGTCCCTTTTTCAAAATGATTTCGCTTGTTGCTGTCACTCCATGCTGATTCGAAAGCCTAAACATGTGCACGTGTGGTAAATGGTATAGAGTCAAGAAACATTTCACTCAATTCCAGTTGTTTAGCAAGTTGATTTACACGCGTCGCAATCAGTGTTGTTTGTGTCATAGCTGTAACCGAATCGCAGCGCATCAAATGCCTTACCACTAAGCCGAACGCAGAAGCTGGGCGGATGTTGCTACAATTGGCCAAACTCATCAAGCGGATGCTGATAAGCAATTGCCCACCGTTGATCATGAGGTCCTGTCGTGTTGACATTTTAGCACAGCGGGAGTGAAAATTGCAATAATAATGCAAATTCAATTTTTCTGTCCTTGAAAAGTGAAGTGCTTTTTCTAAAACGAAGTCGCTTGTTGCAAAAACCCCATGCTGATTCAAAGACGTAAACATGTCATGCTGTCAGGCTGACATTTCCGGACACCGTGTGGGCTAATTGCAATGATGTAAATGTTGTTTTTCTGTCCTTGGAAAGAAAAAAAACGAAGCGAGGTCAATCTCCGCAACACGTTTTAGCTTGCAGTTCTCACGACATGCTGATGATTCAAACGTGCTCAAACTTGAGAATTAGTCAAGTTTCTTCTTCTTCCCAGTACGTGCAAACCTCGATTGGTTGAGGGCTCCAGAACGGTGGGGGTGGGGGTATTGGATGGGGAACAGGTCGCTCGTACAAGTTCTGTGTGTGTATGTTGTGGTCTGGAGCTCCTCAATGGGCAGGGGCGCCACTCCCTGTCCGCGACCGAAAGCAGGGTGGCGGTGAGTCATCGAAACTATTTGAAGAGTCTCGCCGCAAGATCCTTCACATTCTAAGTCAGCAACCCTAACCACAAGAACACCTTACCTTCCAATAATTGCTGTAGGTAGCTATCTTAAGTGGTAGAGTAATGGCCATGTGCCTAGTCTATAATGGCAATGTACGGGTTTAAACAGGTAGCAGCTGGGCTTTGCACAACAATTTTCGTACTTAAACTTAGATCCTCTATTTCCTAGTGGGAAGCCTCCTTCAATTCAGTCAGGACCAATTTTGGGCCAAGGCTTCCGCGAGTCTTTCAAGCAATAATTTAACTGTAAGATACCTGTTATTTAAGAACACACCTTAAGTACGTATACCAGTATTCAAGAGCTTTGAGTAGAGGACATATTCTCATCATGTAAATATCTTACGTTTGGGAACGCATCTGTACTACCAACACGCGTTCTGTGCAATCAGAATTGCCCTGAGTTAGGTTACAGACGGTCACCGAAACGTCGGCTAAATACAACACTTGGTTGTGCAAAAAAAGTCCATTTATGTACTTCTTCCCCCAGTTATCTAGTCGAACCTGTATGACACCTGTCAAGTGGGTGCCTCTAATGTAGAGTGGTTGTCCCTTCTCTTTTTCGAAAGGTGTGGTGGGTTCCTTAATGTGCCTGGGGTGTGGCTCTCCCCAAACACAGAACCTCCATTGACAATGACCTTGATGAGTTGAGTTTCTTCAGATTTACAAGTAGTTTGACACTTCAGCTATTCTGCATAAATACATCATTACAATCACATGGTATCTATAGGATAACCAGAATGAGAAAGATCTTTATGTCTCCAAAATATAGGATCCAAGTGGTGAGAAAAACTAGAAAACAAAAGCACCAATTGTTATTCATAGACTTTCTTCACTATCATATCGTGGTGTTCAGATGGCATTTCCCTAAAAGCCTGGGGCAGATATCTTACGCAAGAATGATTGTTGCGTCTGTGAAGTGTAGGATTTACCAAACGTGGCATGAAATGAGTCAGAAACAAGCATAGCGAAAGACACCACACATCACTAACACGCTCTGAATACCTCCTACAGGCCTAGTCGTATGTTCAAAGGCGTTAAGCTAGCTCTGTGACAGTTACTCGTTTTTTTTATCCTCAACAAATTATGGCATTTACGCAAGAGTTAGCATGACAACCGTGACTTTGAAATATCAACCTGGCGTGTAATAAAGGAAATAACAGGTTTAAGGAATCCTCCACTGTAATCCATAACACTACTTCACAATCATGTTGTGAGCATTCCCTGTGTGCTGGGATACACCTTCAAGAGCTTGAATGATGACAACTATCTAAGAGCAACAGGCAAATAGCCTGAACAGGCATGATTGTCTTGGTTGTTAGATTTATCAAACGCGGTGCTGAATAAGAATAACACTCAATAAAGCACCCAATCTTGCTATGGTAATTTTTCACTAAGACACTGTGATTACCCCCTATAGGCTTGGTGGTATGTTCAAGAGCCTGATAGATAGAATCTGCTCAAGCATACACAAAAAAGACAGATACACTGAGCGATGGTGAAAGTCTTGTGCTTTTGATGTAGGATTTAGCAAGCATGATGTTTAAGGATGAAATATAAGAAGGAGACCATCTCTTGTCAAGGACAAAACTTCAAAATCACGTTGCAAATAACCAGTTATTTCCCTACGGCCCTGGGTATACTTTCATGGACTTCTATGATGAAATTTGCCCCAAGCAACAGGCAAATACCCTGAGCGAAGACAGCTGTCCTTGCTTAGACATTAAAGATGCATCAAGTTGTGGCTTGTGCAAAGTTAATGTGAAAGTGATCTAGAGCCAATTCAGATCAAAAGAACTCAATGTACAGTTGGGCTACTATTCAACTGGTCGTAACAGAGGAGACAAACACCGTGTGCAGGTTCCTTATTGTACAAGGGCAATGAACAGCCTAAGGACCGCAACCCTTTCTAGTAGCGTGCTATTTAGCGAGACAGCCGGGATTCGAACTCACGACCTCTTGGTCCAGAGGCGGGGTCACTAACCACTGGACTACACACCCTGTGGTGTGTGTGATTTGTAGTAGGAATGGCAACTATTCATTCTACTTCACTTATTCTACCAGACTTATATACCATGAAGCTCTTATCTCTTATCAAGTTGTGCAAATCCCCATACGGGCAAGGTGTTGGATGTTGCAACCAAATTATGCATGAATAATCTCCATGGAAATGGTCTTGCCACAGGCATGATTATAGATAGAGATTAAAAGCAAATGTAAAGGGGAGGATTGTGTAGACATAATTCCCTAAGCTGTGCGTGACAGGCCGACAAATCACCAATTCAACGAGCTCTTGTGTTTCAATGTGGCTTCAAACTTTTCTGTATCTGTATCTGTATAGCCGGTATAACCGCCCTTTGGTGTAACACACCAGCTTCCCAGGCACACGGCGCGGCGGCAGCTGGGTACATTACCCCGAACGACTTGTTACACCTAACCCTTGAACATCTGTGAACATTGTTTAAAGCTATCTAATTATAATGACCCTACTCTGCGATAGTTCTAGGAAATGATGAGTTTTTGAACACCTCAGTCCTTGGTTGATAACTCTGGTACTTGAAGGCGTGACCATTTCTTGTTATTTTCTGAGCGGGTTTTAGGAACTTAGTAGTTAGGACGTCCACCAGTGTATTAGTCATTTTGCACATCATGCATAGTCTAGACATTGTTCGTCTGTCTTCCAGTGACACCCACCGTAGGTTTCTTTTCATTTCCGTTACACGTTCTGTGTTTCAGTGCAGCTTCAAACTTTTTTCTACGTGGTTTATGGCCCTTCAGGCATGTTATTGGTTGTCTCGTGGGTTTTACGTGTACCTCTACTGATGCGTTTACGTTTACAGACCTTGGAGACTCACTTTAAATGTAAATCAAATTGATTTCCGCTACCCTTTTTTGTGGTTGCTCACCTACTTTGCGAACGATTAGTCGTAATTCCCTTCCGTGAGTGGACTTAACGGATCGATACTACACTTAAGACAGCCACTTTCTGAACCGTTGAGACGTCAAACGCCAGTTATCAAGGACAATCATCGGCGAGCAAATACCAGAAGACAACTTATTTCCTATTCGTAACACTTGGCAACTCAATCCATTTAACCTGTCGAAAGTTCTAAGAGCCCATTACTTTCTTTTTACATCAATACCCTTTTGGTCAACGAATAACAAGGGAGTTTAGAACTGCATGTATTGAGAGCGTCTTTGTATAGCCGCAGAAATTATGAAGCCCTCTTCTTGAGCAGGTGCTATGATTGTCTCATGATGATCAAAGAAAACACAGTCAACTTATTCCCTCGTCGAATCACTTCTGCATTAGTTCTGTCAAAACGTCTTTACTTTCATCTTACTTTCCATTTTCATCTTGAGGATCTGTCAGTTTAAAACTTTTAAGTGTCCATTAATGTCTACACGTGAAAACATTTCATCTATCGAAAGTTCTTAGAGCTCTTTACTTTTTCTTTACATCAATACTCATTTGGTCGACCAATTAGCTTCTTTAATGTGGCAAAACAAATGGTACTTAAGACTCCACTTTAACAGTTGCAACAGTTGTCTCATGACAATCAAAGAAAATTTTAGTCGTGAGGTAATGGTAGGGAATTCGGCCTGGAACCCATGGGTCCTGGGTTCGATTCCACCTATATGCCAGACGTTGAGCCATTGGGAAAGGAACTTTACACAACATTCCAAAAAAATTCCAGTTATTGCCGAACAAGAAGAGGAAGAATACACACGCAACTTATTCTCTCTTCGCATCACTTCTGCACTGGTGTTCTGTCAAATTATCTCTACTTTAACCTTGTCTCATTCTCATCTTGAGTTTCGGGAACTTCAAAACTTCTAAGAGCCCATTGATGTCTACACGTGAATACACTTTCACAGAGGGAATATCAGGAAAGCAAAACACTTCAACAATTATAGAACACTTGCTTTCTTATGATTACAAAAAACTCAGTCACCTTCGCGCTTGATTCCACATCCGCCCATTTGCTCTGTTGTAATTTCGCACAGGTTATTAACTTCTTGATGCAAGTTTAAGAGATGTGAGTGGTGAGTTCAAAGCCCTGATTTCACGTGGCAACACACACGTGTATTATCTAGTGCGTCACGTTGACAGTTATAATAATTGTCTCACAACAAATCAGTCTTCACTTTGCACGATAGTGACAGAGAGCAATCAAGAACAGAATATCAACAAGGCCCTTTTCCGGTAGTTAGCTTGCTTTTCACGCGTGTTTCCTTTTCGTTTGCGTCAGCAGAAAACACATCAAAGAACGTCTGCTTCGCTTCCTTGCGTTGCTAATCAGGCTTACATAACTAGCGAGGTCGCAACGTGCGGGCTTTGACTCCACTGGTTCATCTTCTTTCCAGGTTATTAACACTTCCCTCCGGCAAAATTCATCTGGCAAGATCAAACCAACGAATCAAGATCATTCATTGTCTTCTAACGCCATCTGCTGATGTTGCAGTTTTGTAAACTACAGGGGTCACAAAGTGCGGGCTTTGACTTCTCTATTTCATCTTCTTTCCAGGTTTACTTCCGACCGATAGAATTTATCTGGCAAGCTCAAACTAGGGAATCAAGATCATTTATTGTCTTCTGAAAACACCTGCTGATGTTGCAGTTTTATAAACTGCAAGGGTCACAACGTGCGGGCGTTGACTCCTCTATTTCATCTTCTTTCCAGGTTTACTTCCGACCAACAGAATTCATCTGGCAAGATCAAAACAGCGAATCAAGATCACTTATTATCTTCTGAAAACACCCGCTGATGTTGCAGTTTTGTAAACTGCAAGGGTCACAACGTGCGGGCTTTGACTTCTTTATTTCATCTTCTTTCCAGTTTGCTTCCACCCGATAGAATTCATCTGGCAAGATCAAACTAGCAAATCAAGATTATTCATTGTCTTCTGAAAACATCTGCTAATGTTGCAGTTTTGTAAACAGCTTCTGCAACAGCAATTCTTTCTTTGACCCCACTGTTTCATCTCTTTCCAGGTTACTTCAGTCTGATAGAATCCATCTGACAAGATCAAAACAGCTAACAAAGACCATTCATTGTCTTCTAGAAGCATCTGCTGGCGTTGCAGCTTTGTAAACAGCTGTTGTAACCGCCACTGTTTCATCTCTTTCCAGATTACTTCCGCAAGACAAAATTTATCTGGCAAGATCAAAACAGGGACACAAGATCATTCTCACTTTTCTGAAAACACCTGCTGATGTTGCAGTTTTGTAAACAGCTACTGTAACTGCAAGTGTTTTAAGGTAGCGTTTCTTGTACTTTATATTGTTAAATAGGAAAGGTGGTATAGATTAGTGCTAATCGATAAAGAGCCTAATGCCAACAGTTTTTAAATCTGTAAAAAGTACGCAATTCTAATCTCCAAGCAGATCTCTTTCGGTGGCAAAAAGACAGTATCTGATTGGCCAGAGAAGGTCGCCGGCCACCGACGGTGGGATTAGCGACAAAGAAACGGCCATATATAAAAAGCTAACGATCATTCCCCCACAACCTCTGCTTGGAGAGTACGCAATTCAGCCTATGGTTGTGATTTGCTTTTGACTCGATCAAAATAATCAAATAAACCATTCATTTATATGCACATCATGTTATACGCCATTTAAGTACACATTCCTGTAGTAATACTAGTAGTCTCTTAGAATAGACTTGATTGTATTGTTCACATTGCCATTGTTACCATGTACAACTGTCGAGCAGTAAAGTTTACTTATTCATTCTTTCATTCATTCATTCAAGTCTTCCATTAAATCCGTCAGCGTGAACTCTTCACTGAAAGATGGCGACAGAGGCCACTATCGAATGGGACTTCCTGGACAACGCGACGGCTATGTATAACGACACGGAGGACATGCCACCTGACATGCGGGGACCCAGTCCGGAGTTTCTCGCCAAAGCGGCCAAGTTCAACATCTTCTACAACGTCATGACTTACCTCATACTCGTTATAGGTGAGAGTTTGACATTAATTTCTGTCATCAGCATGAAAGTTCATCTGAGTTGGTAAATTACATTATGAAAAAAGTTAAACTGTTCTCCAACTCATAAATTTGACTCACCGGAATTTTCGACTGAATCACTCAGTCTTTCTCAGCTATCTGACCCAAATGCTGTGGACACGTGATTTTTCTCACGTGTGACGTCAGCAAAGGGTCATAGGTTGTCTGAAGTCGATATCGCCCCCCGTCCCGGTTAATTTCTGTGCTTTGATGTTTTATTACGTTATAAATAAATAAATTGTTTTTATTGTCCAAACAGTATCCGTGCAGTCGCAGCCTTTATACGGCTGAATTGATGCAGGTATCACATAATAATCAATACAAATCACAACAATCAAATAATACACGACACACATATTTGCTCCACAGATTTTTGTGGAACTGTCGCAAAGGGTCTGTGCGGCTGCCATAATTCGGCGCCACCATGTGACCTCAATACGGCTTTCCCCAACCGAAGTTAGGTACCCATTCACACCTGGGTGGAGTGAGGAAATGTAGAATGTAGAATGTAGTATAGCTTTGCACATAGTCTCTCATATCATTGCATCTGCAATTATGCTCGGGCATGTATTTGCAATAAAGTTTCTATTGATGATACATTTATTAGATTCGAATGAACAAAATCTTCTCTTCTTGGATCCCAGCCAGAAAACCACAGCATACACTTAGTACATACATTATTACAAAATCATACATATAACATGTGTAGGGTATTGAAGGGAATAGGTATAGGGAATAGGGTATAGGAGGTCTGCACTCTGTGGCTGCCTGCTAGAGCTGTCTAGTCAGGCACTGTGTTCTGACTGCTTTATTCATAGTTAATCAGTTACAGATGTGGTGTGTCCATGATAACTTCCTGTCACAGGGGATGGTCTACTAAAAACACATTGCAACACTTGTATAGAGCTTACAACTTGGAAATTTGTGGATGATCTGAACATGGTTGAAAGCAGATCAGTCAAAGCACAGTCAAACCTACAACAAGATCTAAATGCCCTCGATCTATGGTCTAGTACAAACCACATGAAACTACACCCAAACAAATGCAAGGTGATGCATATCGTTTTCAGAAGAACACCTCCCCCACTCCCCCCACTTCAGTTAGCGGGCCACGTCCTTCAAGAAGTTACTGCAGCCAAGTTACTGGGAGTCTGGGTACAAAGGGACCTAAAGTGGGACAGCCATGTTACCCACATGGTGAAACAGAGCAGTAAACGGTTATTCATCCTACGACGGTTAAAGAAGTTCAAGATCCCTGAGACAGATCTTGTCACCGTTTATACATGTTACGTGCGCCCCTTGTGCGAGTACGCTGTACTGGTATGGAACCCTGGTCTCACCAAACTCCAGTCAACCCGTCTAGAGACAGTTCAACGCCGCGCATGCCGCACCATTCTGGGCAAGAAGTACACCTGTTACTCTGAAGCACTTACAGTCCTCGGCCTGTCTACCCTTGAAACAAGGAGAGAACTGCTGTGTACGAAGTTCGGACTCAGTCTACTGAACTCTGCTTCCTTCAGACATTGGCTCCCTCCATCTCGGGGCGAAGTCAGCGGGCGGAAAACCCGAACTAGTCACAAACTGAACTGTATTGTTGCAAAGACTCAGCGCTACCGCAACAGTTCCATCCCATATATTGTTAGCCTACTAAATAAGTAATCGAGCGTACTCGGTTACGACCTTCCAGTCATTGAGGGGTAATTAACTGTCATGCCTTAATAACACGTTTTGTTTAGTAGCCTTCTTTATGACCACTGTTTTACCTCGAATTCGTAATCTTAATATGTATTTTACCCAGCAATGTAAACTTATTAACATTTATAACTCTAATAGATTTTATCATATGTGTATATGTTTGTAATAGATGTTGTTCGATTTTAAACCTTTTAATGGGTTGTAATTGTAAGTAACAGTGCAATTCAGAACCCCTGGGTTCTGCAAAACTGTTTTACGTCGTTATCAATAAACCAACCACAGCCTTGAACAGCATAGTAACTACAGCTACAAAAAGTACAACAAAAATTCAGGAAACTCAAGAGTACAGTGTTCATCAGGACAATACCTTTTTACCAGGACACTAATATTTTGCAACACATAAAGCATTTCTGATCACCAGAAATATATATATAGTTTCTATACTTATATCTATTGCTTTGAAAAATCTTGAGATTTTCAGAAAACATCTTGAGATTTATTCAAAGCATCTAAGTTTTTTTAAAACAAGTCAAGATGTTTTCAGAAAAAAAAAAGCTTGAGATTTTCAGAAAAAAAGCATCTTGAGATTTTTTTCAACAAAGCTTGAGGTCTCCCATTGGGAACATTATGATCCTTGGTATTACATGGATGTTTCACATGACATAGACAATACAATCATTGTATAAACTTAAAGGTATAAACTATATTTTTTGTACAGTATATTTGCAATATGACGTAAGGTTACATCCAGTTGAAGGGAAAACATGTCCCATAGTTTGCAGAACGTCGTTGGTATAGACAACTTACCCTAAAGATTAGAGCACAGAAGTTCTGGACAAGTTGAAGTCAGCAAACGCACACCTGGTCACCTGGTCGGGTCAGGAAAACACGACCTATACACACATGTAAATGAGTAGTAAATAACTTGAATCTATTTTCAAACAATGACCACAAAGCAATTGGGAAAACATTGACAGTGCACTCAAGTTAGAAACTCATTTTCTCAACACCAGTCAGCACAACTCTAGAAGTAAAGACACTCACTCACTCGCAAAGACCGCCAGGCTTGTGTACGATCCAACCCTGCGCCAACATCCAGCTTGTCCCCCTGGTCGGGCCAGGAAAACACGACCTACACACATGCAAATCAGTACTAAATACCTTAAATTTACTTCTATAAAGTTAAACAATATAACCACAGAAAATCGGGAATACATTGACAATACATTCAAGAAAGAAAGCTCATTTTCTGAGCGCCAGTTGAGAAAATTCTAGAAGTAAACAAACTCAAGTACTCACCGGCAAGCCACCTGGCTTGTTACCATCCCACCCGGTAACAAAATCGAGCTTATTCCCTCACCAGCAGGGGTAGTTGGATGTTGGGAGGACGGCTAGGCCTTTGTGGAACAAGAGAAGTAACAGATGTAACTCATGGTAACATGTGTAAGGACTAAAGTACCTATCAAGTTTTTGTACACTAGCAGAGTTAACGGTTACTGTTACGTAACTTTTAAAGTTCTATTTCAAGCATAAAAAACACCACGAACTCTCATACTGATGCTCACTGTCGCCGCACTGTTTCTGTGAGTTACCAGAAGAGAAACAATAACTTTTCATGCTTTATATGACTCAAGAAAATAGACATACCTTCTGTAAATACCGGATTCAAACGTCAACAACCTGTCGTCTGACGTAGGACCATAATACTCTTCTGACCCGATGGGGTCAAGGTTCGCACATCATCCGTACCTGATTACCCTATTCTGTCGCAACATTGAGCCGTACACCATTGGACTGCTATTTCTCCAATGCATTAAAGGAAAATTGGGAGGTCAAAGTTCGCTCATCTGTGCCTAATTACCCTATTCTGCCGCAATAGCGTACCGCACCCCATTCGACGGCTATCTTCCCAATGCATTAAATAAAATCCGTAACTAATTCGAGATAGGCAACTTGTCTGAAAAAATTCTTTTATTGTATAAATACTGAGAAAAATAAGACCTTTATTGTACATTTTTGCTCCACTAGTAACAATTTACAAACATACACAATGCATACAAACAACTAACATACACTACTGTCAATTTTACATTGACTCCCTCCCTCTTCTTAGTAATCGTATAACTGTAAAAGTATGTAAGATAAGTTAAAGTTGGTTTGTCAAAAGATGTAAGGAATATATATGTATACATGATAATGATAAAACAGATCTGGACTGACTTGAACTTAGCCTCCATAGCACGCCAAAAACTGGGGGTTTTGGGGGTCTTTGGCAGCTTTTATGTGCTATTTTCTGATTGCATATAGACAACATATAGCCGGCCTGGTTGAATTACCCCCGTTTTTTAGAACTAGGCTGATCAGAAAACAGCCGAAAAGACCACCAAACCCCCAGTTCTATAAGCCTGCTACGTACGGAGGCTAAACTGAACTGATGTATTTCAGATTTATACATGATAATGATAACGATAAACGGATCTATACTGACCTGAACTGTTGTATTTCAGGGGTTCCAGGTAACGTGTTGTCGTTCGTGGTCATGATGGGCCCGCGACTGAGAAAGGCGCCGTCAAGCGTGTACCTGGCTGCACTGGCTGTGGTGGACACTATCTTCCTACTCACTTCAGTAGGCCTGCAGGTACGTATAGAGCATTTTATGTATTAACTGTTTAACGTAGGAATTCATTCATTACATGGATACAGAGGGAGCCATGTTCTTCTATTTCTAACAAACGGTTGGTGATACTAGGATTCAACCTAAGCTCTGCGGTCGGAAGCTTTTTTTTTCATTTGTCATGACAAGAAAAATAAACGCTATGTATAGTATAAGTTCAATGTACCAGGGTGTTTCCGCTTTTCTGAACAATTGACAATGAAACAGGAATTATATCCTGTCTTGGTGGCTACAAATACTTCTAGTGCATGCAACTCGGGACAAGAAAACTGTTTGGATTATCGACCTTGTGATATTACCTCGAGTTAGCCTCTACCAGGCTTTGGGAGGCGGCTGGAAAGAGTAGAAATCAGCCAAATAGGGAGATAACATGCCGGGAGAGTTTTTGGCTGCTGGGAGAAAACATTTTGCTGCACTCCCGAAGCCTCCTGGTAGAGGCTAACCTCGAGTTAAAAACCACGATTTTCGCATATGTAACCACAGATTCTTCACGACGAGGACGTCATCCACGCCAGTGACGTGTACTGCAAGCTGATCAAGTTCCTGGTGCGTTCCTCCGGGTACCTGTCTGCCTGGATCACCACAGCCTTCACGGTGGAGCGCTACATCGCCGTCTGCCACCCCATGCGCAGGAGCACGCTATGCACCATGGACAAGACCAGGAAGGTACAATTCTATGTACAATTCTGCTCTCCAAACAGATGTTTAGGCCTTAGGGTTATTTTATACGTGTTTTAGGCCTTTTTCGGGCTTCCTTGTTGCACTATAGCGAATTGTAATAATTTTACGTTATTGGGTGGCAATGGTACCGCCTGGCAAATGGAAACTGTCTAGAGAACATGATACTGTCTGTGCAGTCACCAAAAGACCTACTTGGAAATTGTCTTTTCTAGCCCAAGGAGAGTGCAACTCGTCTGTCCCTCCCCCCTTTCCTCCTTCATGATGCATTGTCAGTCCAGCAGTCATACTTTGAATAAGTTGGGTAACCAGGACTACTTTTTGCTGCCAATAAGGTCAAAGATGGCTTAGACTAAGGGTCACGGCTGCCTTTCCTGATTACCCTATTGTAGAGGTGTATGATAGCTTGACTGATATGGTGAGTTTAGCAATGTTCATTCAAAAGCAAAAGATATGAGCTCCACTCCTCCCATTCTATCTTTCCACTCGCCGTTAAATCATCAACATGGTGGGCGTTGAATTCCAGGTGCTCTTGGGTACGGTGATGGTTGTGTGCAGTGTGCAGTGTGAGTTGCCTGGAGTTCTGGGCACAAGTGGAGAGAGACAATATGTGTGTGCCGCGGGACCCGCAGACATGGCTCAACCGCGACGGGGGGCGACATCGTCTACCAGATACCTTTGATCCAAAGAAGTAAACAGTATAAAATGGTCATTTTCAGGTGCTGTTGGGCATGGTGATGGTTGTGTGCAGTGTGAGTTGCCTGGAGTTCTGGGCGCAGGTTGAGAGAGACAACATGTGTGTGCCGCGGGACCCTCAGACATGGCTCAACATCACCATCTACGACATGACTGCCGGCCGGCTCATACCAACTGCTGCCGTGGGGGTGATCAACACCGTCATTGTCATCCGTGTTCTACAGGTCTGTGTTTCATTTCATTATCATTCTGTTCTATTCTATTCTACATGTATTTGGATTGGCTTGGCTGTAAAACATGCTTAGAAATGAAAATAGATATCTACAAATTTAGCCAGAGATATCCAACTACCTAGAGATTGATAAAGAACTACGATTAGCCCCAGTGGCAGAGACAATAAACTATATATGTATGGACTATGAGCATATCTGATTGACATTATTTTGCGGATGAGAGCTTGTATCTGTAAGTATTTGAATGACAGCACGTGGGTATTAGTACTATTACCTCTCTACAGAACACACAAGGTCAGATCAGAGGGAAGAAAGGTGGTCGCAGAAATCTGATGTGCACCCTTTTACCTTGCGGTTTATTCCTAAATTTTACCAAGGAAATTATACAGTATAATGTCCTTGATTTGATCATTCTTGTTCATCTCTACATTCTCACAGACCCAGAAGAACCGTCAGAACCTGTCCAAGTGCGCCAAAGAGACGGAGAAGCGTCAGAACCAGATCACCGTGGTCCTCTTCACCGTCTCCACCACCTTCTTCCTGCTGACCGTCCCGCAGTCTGTCTCCGTCGTGTACGACCTAGCCTCGCACGGCGGGCTTCACGGCAGCCTACAGGACATTGATGAGGACACCCTGTTCCGCAAACAGGTCCAATATTTTATTTTCTTTTATAAAGATTTACCACATTTGTGGAAGGGTTGACATAACAGATGACTATCAACTCTTCAAGATGTCAAGAGACCAGACTGAAAGGTTTGAGCCACTCACACCGGGAAGGTCCCCTACTCTTTTCGATAAGTGCGGTGGGTTCTTTAACGTGCGTGGGGTGTGGCTCTCCCAAACACGAGACCTCCATTTAACGTCCTATCCGAGGGACGTCCCTAACACCTGAGTGAAGTGAGGAAAGTCGTGTAAAGTGCCTTTCCCAAGGGCACAAGATCGGTGACACCGGGCAAGATTCGAACCTGGGACCTCTTGGGCCTGGGCCGAACACGCTACTGCTACGCCACACGACCCCACAATTAATACCTGATCAAATGATCGAATAAACAGTTCATTCATTCATTCATTCATCCATTCATTCATCCATTCAGGTGACCAACCACACGCTGGGTTTGATGTTCAAGCTGAACTTCTCCGTGAACTTCATCCTCTACTGCGTGACGGGGAGACGCTTCAGGGAGGCCTTCCTCCGCATCTTCTGCAGGTACTTTTACTTCTATTCATCAAGACATCAAAAAACATAACAAGGATAGTGTGGCGCTGCATTAAAAAAAATAATAACGGCTCTTGGTCTTAAATGTGCTGATGTTGACACATTGGCGCACCAAATCCGTAGGGTGTTTTTGGCACCCAGTTAGACAATTAGCCTAAGAGGCTCGGTGGGCGTCACTCCACCGTACAAGTCGTGTAAAGTGCCTTTCCCAAGGGCACAACGTCGGGCCACGGTGAGTATCGAACCCGTGACCTCTCGGTTCCGAGTCCAACGCTCTAACCGTTGCGTCACCGACGCCACGCTGCACTCAAGCTTATAACTTATATTAACAGCGCCACATAACAAAAAAAAAATACAACTAACATTTAAATTCACAAAGTTGACATATCTGTGCGCCGTAGTCCCACCACCCCAAGACATTAAAAAATGCTAATGCTAACAAATTTATTTCAAAATTAAGATTACGTGTTAACCTCCTATATCTCATTGGCGGAAAACTGCCAAAACTCATGGAAACAGCTCCCATGCAATTCAGCCTTTGGCTGCCAGGTGGGACTGGATGTGTAAATAATGTATTGTAAATATGTGACTAATCGAATAAACCATTATTAAAGACAATACATCTCCCACTGCCTCCTGAGAAGAAGTCAAACCCCCTAATAGCATGACAAGAATAGTTTAATAGAATAGAATAGATTAGAATAGCAGTTACATTGTTCCTATTACCTGTTCACATATTGCATATTTACTTTTTTATCCTGTATGTATACCAATCGTTATTAGATTTAAGTAGAGATAGTAGGTTCGACAAGTATATCGTACACGTAGAAGTTCCTGTTAGCAAATAGCCTTATACATGTATCACCACATTTTCTTGTCAATGTCTGTATGCAATTAGCCCTCGGGCAGGAATTTGCAATAAACAACTTCTATTAAACTGCAGGTGCTTGCCAGTGGAGTATCGTGGCGGGAAGAGAGAGTTGCTCTACAAGAGCAGCCGCTTCACACAGAGTACACGGTTCTCCAACTACTGCCACACGGTGCAGCAGGGGTCTGCTTCCACGCCTATGGGGTTATCGTGTATCGACCACAGCACCATCTCGCTACACTCCTTGCATCCCCACATGAACTACTCGGTCTCCAAGCACTCTACATTGAGTGTGACAACGCCGCTCACACCGGGTCCACCGCTACCTTCGGCGGATTCTGACGGCTCGTCGACTAGAAATGGTGGCGCCAAGTTCCAGACGTCGCGAGTGTAGGAACTAGAAAGTCTACAGGGACTACAAGAATGCTCTGTATAAACAAGAAATGCTTTTTGCAAAAGCTAGCCGGGGCCAAGATAAGATAAATGAGTGTGATGACGATGTGTGACTTAAATAATTGGTCACCTTGGTGACTTGAATTGGAAAATGCTAACAATACTGTGCACAATTGTAGTGTATCACGAGCCCTTTCTAACGGAGAAGATATATTTTGTAATAGTGTATTAACGGTAAGTTTCGTGCGGTAAACAAATTTGGCCGATCTTTCTCTCCTGATATCTACTTGGTTATAATTCATCATGATGAATCAGACTCACAACTACCTAACACGACGCCCATCAGCACAAAGCTGGAGGCCTTATGGCCCCCGGCAAAAATTCATTGGACTCTGAGGTACTTTATGGATTTTTATACCTGCCTCTATAGAATAAGACACATGGGATAGAATCTACTTTGTCATACAATATGTGAAAGTGTCACAACGCAAAGCAACACCTTGTTTTTGAAACGATCGTGATCGTAGGATGACTTTCAAACATAAAAACTCAGAATGCAAAACAAACAAATCTCACAGACACCACTGATACTGATGATATAACTTTGGCAGATGGACATGGAACCATCCATAATGATATTCAGCATTAGATTCAGATGAGATCCATGTCCAATACATATAGACACCAGATTCAGGAGTAATGTAGAGTAATCAGAGAAAAATACCCTGTGTTTGCTTGCAAGTGTCAATTTATGTGTATATTGTTGAACAGGCGATGTAAACGTATATTGATACGATCTATTGTGTTGTAACAGTGCTATATCTGAGCACAGATTGGTATTATGAGTTATTGGTTTGTATGTATACTATATGTAATTCATGTATCATACTTTCAAAGGAAAATTATAAGTTAGTTGTTTTATCAAGATGTGTTGTATTCTATTGTATTGTCGCATAGAATAAAGTTGTAAATAAGAGAGAATTTGATCACAAAGAAGTCTTAGAACATGTCTCTTCTGGTCAAGTGAATTCCCAATGTAGAGTTGTATCTGTGTTGGTCAGCTGGTATGGCCACCTTATGTGAATATATCTATATCTATATATATCTATATCCAATATTTCTATATGATATATTTATTCGTTAGAATATGTTTACAAATTTTATGTATAGTGAGAAGGATTGTAAGATATTTGTGGTTTGATAGTATGATTGTGTCAATGATCACATCATAGTGTTGATGACATTGCTACAAACAATTATGGTTGGTATATGTATGTGGCATTAGAAATTTGCTGCATTGGTTTTTCATAGTTAAGTCATACAGTATATGATATACGTCTAGTACATATCGTTATGTCTATCACCGAGTGTGTCACAATTTAGATTTGCAGATAATGTGATGTCCTGTGATTTGAATTAATACTTGAATAAACAATGGGACTTTTATGAGACACTTCGTTTGTTCTAGATTGTTATTGTGGTGTTTGGCACAACGTTTAGTTAGCTCTAATGGCAGTAAGAATACAATTCGTGCAATGCCCATGGCGGTTACCTGTGGGCATCATGCACGAATGTCCTCGTCTGTGAAAGTAGGTTAATTGGAGGCCAAAAGGCCAACCTTTTGTCACAATTGTTGATATATGAGACCGATCCAAGGAAACATTACCAGGTTCAAAAGATCGCCTATTTTACGACGCCATTCAGGAAGTATTGTTGGCAAACAATTACTTTATAGTCCCCTATTGTATTGAGAAAGACAATGATCAGCCACATATTGAATAGGAAAAATGAGCGTTTAACTACAACGGGTTGGGGACAGGAATAGATTACAAATTTACAATGCCTTAACCCCACCCAATGGTGGTTACCTGAAGGCAAAAGCTTCAAATGTCCTCGTCTGTGAAAGTAGGTCAAATTCGAGGCCAAAAGGCCAACCTTTTGTCGTGATCGTTGATATATGACGCTTCTAGCAAGACTGGTCCAAGGAAACATCACCAGGTTCAAAGATCGCCCACTTTACGACACCATTCAGGAAGTATTGTTAGCAAACAATTACTTTATAGTCCCCTATTGTATTGAGAAAGACAATGATCAGCCACATATTGAATAGGAAATATGAGCGTTTATCTACAACAGGTTGGGGACAGGAATAAATTACAAAGTTGCAATGCCTTAACCCCACCCAATGGCGGTTACCTTAAGGCAAAAGCTTCAAATGTCCTCGTCTGTGAAAGTAGGTCAAATTCGAGGCCAAAAGGCCAAACTTTTGTCACAATTGTTGATATATGAGACCGATCCAAGGAAACAATTACCAGGTTCAAAAGATCGCCCACTTTACGACACCATTCAGGGAGTATTGTTACCAAACAATCACTTTATAGTCCCCTATCACATCGCGAATGAAAATGATCAGCCATGCACATATTGAATAGGAAAAATATGAGCGTTTAAATACAACGGGTTGGGGACAGGAATAAATTACAAAGTTACAATGCCTTAACCCCACCCAATGGCGGTTGCCTGAAGGCAAAAGCTTCAAATGTCCTCGTCTGTGAAATTAGGTCAAATACGAGGCCAAAAGGCCAACCTTTTATCACAATTGTTGATATATGAGACCAATATAAGGAAACATTACTTTTAGTACCAGGTTCTAAAGATCGCCCACTTTACGAGGCCATTCAGGAAGTATTGTTAGCAAACAATTACTTTATAGTCCCCTATTGTATCGAGAAAGAAAATGATCAGCCACATATTGAATAGGAAAGGCTTTTGTTAGCTCCCGGAGGAAAGAAAAATCGACCTTTTAGCAGCTGAGACCCCATAAAGTTGCCGATTGCTCCCATGTAGCTCACAGGTAATGACGCAATAACAGGCCACTGTCATCATAGAGGTCATTTAGGGCGTGACCTCTGACCTGTCCTCCAATGCACGCTCAGTAAAGGTCAACAAGGTCACAAAACATTCGCAGTTAAAATATGAGCGCTTAACTACGACGGGTTGGGGACAGGAGTAAATTACCAAGCTATAAAACAAACTAGACTAAGTATTGTACTGAAGGGCCCTTACTCTTTTTCAACAGGTTGTCTTAGTGCAAAGGGATGGCATGTTAATGGTTTTACATTGGAGGCTAATGTTTGAACCACGACGATGTTATGGTCAGGGAATGTTTGCATTGTGTTTGTAGAAGTGGCAATAACACTTACCTTGCAGAAATTGACTGAATCCATGGCTAGAAACTTGAAGACGGAGGCCTTCCATCTTTCATGGGGATTATGAGTGATTTTGTGTCACCAGAAACAAGTGGAGAGATTGAACAGAACATGGTGGCTACATTGATAGTCTGATGAGCCAACAGTTGGCTCATCGTGATCAACTTGGCTTCTGCCAACGAGTCTCAAGCGCCACCTTGTGAGAATTCTCTTTATTGTCTTTGAGGTAACATCAAAATGTTCTCAAAGATGCCTTGTGTACAATGTACAGTTAATTATCAATAACGTCGGTCGACATTGCAATAATAATGACAGACAATATAAAAAAACAATCAATTGCCAACACAAACATCTGTTTTAATCACACTCATCACAACCCTGGCTTATATCTGTCTGAATATAATAAACATCAGAAATAATATTGTGTAGACTTAGGCACACTTATCCTCTACTTTTCACTTACAAGCAAGCACTTTGAATACAGCACATACGGTATTTATTATTTCTTGATTATTTAAACTGCTATCCGATTAAACTATATGACTGTCCAAGCTACGAATGCCGATCATTACACTTCAGTTATATCATTTTCAGGCCCGTTCGCTGAACTTGCACTTGACCTGTGGATTCTTCTCTCATCACTAGCGGTCATGTGCAGGACCTGGGAGTGGAACGGCGTTCGCGACGTCATGTAGCGGCGGCGATCGAACGCGCTCAGCTCTCTGGTCCCAGGCATATTCGCGAACACCGCCGTCTGGACCGGGTTGGTCGCCTGTTCCTCCAATTCGTACGACGGTCGGCGCATACCACGACAGCGGCACAACACATCCACGACAACCTCCCGAAAGCGCCTCCCCGTGAGGGAATACAGGATGAAGTTAATAGCGAAGTTGAGCTTGAACATCAAGCCTAAGGTGAACGCAATGACCTGCTTGCGGAAGAACGTAAACTCGTCGATGTCGTCCATAGTACGTGAGGCAAGGTCGTACACAACCACGATAGACTGCGGAACCGTCAGGACGAAAAAAGTGGTGGACACTGTGAATAGCACGATGGTGATCTGAATAAACATAGAGAAAGTAAAGTAGCCTGAGTGTCAACATTTTAGGCTATCAAATATTAGATATTAGATATGCGGTATGATTCCGTCACACAAATCTTGTCGAATGCATGAATGGATTAACATGGCAGATATACTCAAACTTCGTTCCAATGTAAAAGACATGTAATATATTGAAGACGACGCACTAAGTACTAAGTACTAAATACGTTCAAATACGGCCATTGCATGATGTCAAAGATATACTTTCCAACCTGCTGTTGTCGCTTTTCGGTCTCCACAACTGCGACTGAAAGGCTGCGACGATCTTCCTTTTTCTGAAAATAGAAAAAAGGACTTAAGCGCAGTACATGTACATTCACTAGAATTAGGTGGCGGTCTGAATTGCATATTCTGGTCATCTGCATCTTCAAGGGTGTAAAGTAGCCTAGCCCATCAGCCTTTGATAAGCGGGGACGGGTGACGATATCGGCTTCGAATTCCAGTCACCTTTGATCCACAACTGACGTTTAAATTTTCTATTTATGAATGGAATACAAAAGTCTAACCCTCAGATCTCCATGAAATATTTAGGTCTTGTCTGATAGAAATTTTGTATTCTTCGCAATCACCGTGATGTCTACAACTCTTTAATTATCGCGCAAGGGAAACGGTATCAGTAGTCAGCTGTCAAGGAGGTCATGTAACAAGATGCTCACCCGAAGCACCGTAGTGGCGATGATTGTGTTGAGCACCCCTACGGCTGCAGTTGGTATGAGCCGGCCGGCAGCCATGTCGTATATGGTGATGTTGAGCCACGTCTCTGGATCCCGGAACTCACACATGTTGTCCCTCTCCACCTGTGCCCAGAACTCCAGGCAGCTAACACTGCAGATCACTATGGCCAGACCCAGTAGCACCTGTAAAACAAGTATGATAGAGACCTATGTATAACATCTACTTGGAGATTAGACCATTGTACTATCTATATACTGTCTCGTATAGCTACATGGTGATTTACATAATTACCCTTGCGGACTACTGGAAGAATAGTGTACAATTTATGTAACATTAATGGAGATGTTAACAAAACAAACAAATGATCTATAGGAAACGCCTACAGTTTTTCACACACACACAGACACACACACATACACACAGACAGACAGACACACACACACACGCAGACACACAAACAGACACACACACAGACACACAAACACACACACACACACACACACACACACAGACACACACACAGACACAATGCTAAGAAAGTATCATTGTGGAGTGACAAGTGAGTAAGACACTTTCCATTCAACTTTTGTGCTATCTTTGAAAACCACATGTAATTGTAAATTCTACATATGCCCATGGATGTATCTGCCGCATTGTTAATTCTATCCTAGACTGACTTTGGGATTAATAGCGTCTATTACCAGCTTCATCGAACCGGTCGGTATGATTTACTGTATTGGTCGTGCTGCGGAATTGGTTTCATAATTAAATATCCCTCGGGGCAGACTTTGACCTGAGACTAAAAATATCGACATCATCGACCACAAATTAGTGCACTGTTTCATGGACCAGACAAGAAGGGATGTATCTGTAACCGCACAGGTTTACCCTTGGTGTCTGTCTTCCGTTCTAGTTTGTAAAGATATCAATCAAGCAATGTGGGAACAGTCCTCAATGAATGCGTGCCAGCTACACATTTTAAATGTCGTCTCCCGAAGGAAAACAAGGTGGTAGATTTAGACAGTCACCACAGACAGTTACCACAATTTCTCCATCCTTTCATCATTTAGAAGATCACCAAAAGACTATGTTTCTACTAATATCACAAAACCCACTCATTATTCAGAACGTGGGACTATTCATTATCCACTGCCTTCAAAGAAGAAGTCAACCCCATAATAGCTAGCGTAGCAGAAGTATAAGTTTTCCAGACAGTAGTTGCCTGTCTCCTAATTGTACCGAATAGCATATTTGACTGTAAAAGCAATTAGCCTTCGGGCATAATTTTGAAAAATCTTGATAGATACAAATCTATGACTATGTGTGAAAAATTACTCAGACATTGTCAAATTAATGCATAGTTGCACTAATCATAAGCCAGTAACGGTGCACCGCCCCCAGCGGACATTGCGTTCAGTTTCGGTTTATTAAGATACCAATCAAGCCACTGCTCTGAACACATGCATACTAACTACACATAAAGCTTAAGTATCAAAAGTGCCAAAGTGACACTGTTTGAAATGTCAGCTTACAAAGAAAGCTTAGACGGTAAGAAAGATTCTGAAACTTTGTGTAAAGTATTATATTACAAGGGCATTAAGAGAGAAGTGACAGAGCATCAAAAAGTTAATGTTTCGTTCAGAAACAAACATCCCATGAGAGGTTTATATGTCACAGTTCAGAAACCCCAGAGGCACTAACGGTAGTTCCAGTTTATTAGGAAATTCATCAAGAAACTGATAAAAGATTAGCCGAGGGCTTCGTCAGGTTGGTGAGTCATTTTGAACGTAACTTTGGAAACTTCTCAGCTACCTTCATCAGTTTTTAAAACAATTATTATGTGAAGACAACTTCACCTTCAAACATACAAAAGATACATTGAAGTTTCTTCTTGAGTTCCAGTTAGACAAGACAAATTTCTGGGGCCATTTTATTGATTTCTTCAGTTTTGCTAAAGCTAAAAGTACAGTTAGCATCTATCAGGCTTCAGAAGTGCCTGAAAAGAGAAGGAATTGGACAAGTAGACAGATAACATGCCAGGGGAGTTGGTCCGCTGAGGAATTGGTTCATCGCTCCCGAAGAAGTCGAGGGAGACCTAGGATTAACTACATCGACAACCTCAGAACAGACACCAGCTTAACTGAAGTAGCGGAAATCCGGTCTCTGATGGAGGATAGAAAGGGATGGCGCATGTTTTCAAGTTTGAATTTATTTATTTCGTGTGGCGTAGCGGCAGAGTGCGAGACTCGGAACTAAGAGTCCCGGGTTCGAGTCCTGACATGCCACCGATCTTGTGCCCTTGGGAAAGGCACTTTACACGACTTTCCTCATTTCGCTCAGGTGTAAATGAGTATTGTCCTGTCATTTATTTGTCCCATGTTGGTGGCGGCATTAATATAAGTTGAAAAAACTTGAGTGTGTCGTCACCACGTCTGGTGATTACATGTTGGAATAGTAAATAATTCAGCCTGCAAATGGGTCTGGTGGAGGCTAACTCACCCTTTTGGTGGTCTTCATGGAGCATAGCGTGCTCCTGCGCATGGGGTGGCAGACGGCGATGTAGCGCTCCACCGTGAAGGCTGTGGTGATCCAGGCAGACAGGTACCCGGAGGAACGCACCAGGAACTTGATCAGCTTGCAGTACACGTCACTGGCGTGGATCAGACCGTGGTCGTGGAATATCTGCAAACAAATGGCATCTTATTGAAAGCTGCTTTACGTAATATGACGATGAAACAAATTAAAGTAAATAGTAAATCATCATCATCGGTCGGCTGCAACGCAGGCGACTACAAGAGTCCTCTACTTCCCCTTGTCACTAGCAGGGTTGGCTATCTGCTTTGCCGACAGTTTGCTGTAGTCATCTCCCAGAAATGGTGATAAATGCGGATCAGAGAACACATAAGAGGCTACTTAATGTTGAAAGATGTATCAAAGGCTGGAGTCGCTGCACGTTACAGTTGTGGGAACTTGTGCTGCTGCTAATGCTGACAGATCCATCAAAAACTAGAGCTGCACAGGCGAAAATCACAGCCCAAAAACTTTTGTGTTGAAAGTTATAGTCTACAGTCACTAAACGAGCATTGATGTAGAAAAACGCACTTTAGTCCCCTATCTCTCCTCCCGTCCCCTTCACATTGAAACAAAGCAGCTACGTACTCGTACTTATCAAGCTTATACATGTGGAGATAAGCGTTCAGTAAAGGTACTTAGGTCTGCCGTAATAAGTTTTCTGGCGCCAGCCAACCGTTTAAAATCCAGTTTCATACGTCTTCTGTTATGAACATTTAAGAAACAGCAAAGAGTAAAGTTTGTTCACCCTCCGTATCTCTCCTCTCACCTTTTCTTTATTCACGTCTGAATAAAGCTAAGACGCATCACAGTTGTACACGTTGAGATAGTAATGGTAAGTAATGATTCCTGGCGCCAAAGAGCTAACGACTCATTATCAAAGTCGCCTAAACGTCAATTTCGTACGTCAACGCTAATGCCTTATGGTGCTGAGGAAACAAATACTAATTTTCTACACGGTATCTCTTCCGACGAGGCGCCCCCTTATCTTCGGTAGTGTTGTCAAACTATGGATTTTACTTAACACCCCACATCCGGCATCTAGAACAGCCCAGATCATGTGGCAAGTTTCCTCCCTGAAGATTCTCTCTGAAGCTAATTAATAGTGAGCAAGTAGTCCGGCTACAAAACAGAAAATGAATTACCTCCATCAAGAAACATTGAACTGATCTTTCACACTTTGTTCCCATGTTTCGTTAGTTATTCTCAGGAGCATGCGATGTTTACTAAACTGCAAATTATAATTTACGACAATTCTATCCAAAGATTAACATCCCGCACGGGGGAAACCTTATCCCCCTCATCCAGAACAGCCCAGATCACGTTTATTCCTGGAGGATCCTCAGCGGGAAGTCGGTTAATCCTATAGTCGCGTGCGGTTCCACATTCCGAGTGAGGGATTATCAGGGGCAGTCAGACTGTAACTAACGTGATTAACGATAATCCTCGCATTAGGAGATGATTGCTGGATTACACCCTTCTCTCTAGAGGTTGTAACCGCACAGCGAGCAAACATTTGACAGGTCGTTAACGAGTTTCTTAGATAAAGAAGTTTTTACGCTATTTTGTCGCAAGTATTTTGCTTCAGTAACGTCACGTTTATTTTCTACGTTTTATCCTTACCTTATCTTTACCATCTACTACTATTCATTAGATTTAGATGCTAATTTATCTTGCTTTATAGGTTGAGTGCATGGTACATATAAAATACATAATCAGAAGATAAGGAATAAAATGTAGATTTGCAGTTTTTGTGTTCCCCTTGTTGCCTTCCAATAAAACATCGCGACCTAATCTGTTGCCTGCTCTGTGATCTCTGTGCTCTATATTCAAGTTTGACCTAACGGACGCGAAATTGGTCACCTCTAAAGCTTAAAGGTGAGGCTTAATTTCCGACATGGATTTAACGATTGGCAATTCGATTTGGGGATTCTCTCGCGGGTTCACCTTCCTGGCTAATTGTTTCAAGGGTCAGACCACCCTTGTCGTAAAGAGAGACTGTTCTCTATTGGTGTCAGAATATCAACTGCACAGAAGTAAGACAGTAAAGACTGTAGGATTCGTGCGAGAGTGATCAAACTTCACAGGTCAACGCCCCCTGAAAATGAAATTCATGACGAAGAACAGCGACAAGCAGTTTGTGTCAGGATATCAACTACACAATAGTGTAGTCTCTACCATGCTTCAGAAGTGGTCGGAAAGAGAAGAAATTAACCAAATAGAAATATGATATACCAGGGGAATCCTGCTCTTTTCAACCGTTTCTGAAGGCTGGTAGTGGCTAACAGCCATGGACGGCAAGGCTCTTGAATAAACTGCACAGAAGTGGTCAGTAAGACAGTAAGATTTATGCATTTGAGAGTGATAAAACTACATCGCACAATGCCCTCTGAATATGAATTTCATGTGGTCAGACCACCCTTATGGCAAGCAGACCTTTCTCTATTGGTGTCAGGATATCAGCTGCACAGAAGTGGTCAGTAAGACAGTAAGATTTGAGCATTTGGGAGTGATAAAACTACATCGAACAATGCTTCCTGTGAATAACATTCATGATAGAGAGCAAAAGAAATACAAGGCAGTAAAATTCAATGAATTGTTTTTAGGAGGCTGCTTTGTATCACAAGTTTATTTCACATCATAAAAGAGCTCCTCATAAAAAGTGATTAAACTGGTATTGGTTTGAGAAAATCCCACACCCATAACTTTTTATAGCGTCTCATACAACATAATTTTTATAGCATTTGACATTAGAATGAAGAGGATTAAAGTGAGAAATAAAATGGTTTAAACTCAGATGAACTTCCATGCTACGGAGAGGAATAGAGCACCTGGACGTTCTTTGAACACACTCAGAATTACTGACATTCACTAAGTGCCTTCTTGCATTGATCGGGAAGACCGTGACATGTCTATTCATGTCCCCACGCGACAGAAGCCCGCTGGAAGCCACAAGATAAGCTTCAGCACGGTACAAATGAGCGCGCATTATGCCATACATACATAGAGTAAGACCTGGAAATTCGATGAACACCTAATGAAGCATCGGGTTAGCATTTCATGTATATTGATTACAAAGTTACTCGGTCACCCATCCGTAAACAGCTGCGGCAGAAGTTCGTTGCAGATAAAGCAACGCATTACATGAAGCATATTGTGCCCTTAGTATCCTGGTAGCCATCCAATTCTATTCCTATAGCTTCCATGCCAGGTATTAGATCAGAGGGTTCGAGGAGTGTACCAGAATTAGAAGGGGATGGTTGCCCGATAAACTCGCAATCTTGTAGTGTGAATGACCTGAAAACCTCAACTTGCAATTGCAAACTACGTTTTATGGCAATTAGAAATCCAGATAGACTTACAGAAAAGAAGACAAATGAATGTAAAGTGGGGAAACATGAAATGATCAGAGAACTGTACATGGATTACTTGGTTTATGTTGAAGTAAAACTACCCTCTCTTATTTAATGAGTACGTAACATTGAGTTTTTGGAAGGACATCCATGTGTGTGCTACGTGCTTCGTACCACGAAAACCCATCTTCTTTGCAGATGCAGGCTACTTAAGTCTTACCGGTATCTTCCGCTACGATCTTCTTCGCCCTTTGAGAATAACAAACTTTCAATGCCATGCAGGCCCACGATCAGTGGTCACTCAGAGATCAGCAAATTTGCGGCATCTCCACATGTAAGATTGCTCTGTATGCCCTGGGGCTTTTTATTTCAGGACGGGGTTGGTTATTTAAGACAAGATGCAGACGGCATGGCGACATCCCACCTTAAAAAGGGACTTGCTGAATACCTATTTCCGAATGCCTTGATGTGATGTAATCAGCATATTTTGATCCAAGATCTATCTGAGTGACAGTTTCGTAATGGGGCGACCAAAATAGCACAATCAGTAATCAAGGCAGCTTTAAACGTTTCGAAGCTGATAACAACTTCTGCTTGTTACACAGGTACGTGTCCTTTCGAAAGTGTACTGACTAGCCTATCAGAATAGCAATGAGCAGTAGTACAACATATGTGGTCACGTAGTTAGACGCCCAAATTATTTGGATGATTTGGTTCAACTTTGATGCCGATGGTCATGATAATGATCATTTTGGCATACTCATTTTCACCTGGGAGAAGTGAGGAAAGTCGTGCAAAGTGGCACAAGGTTGGTGACTCGGTAGGATTCGAACCCAGCACCTCTTGGTTCTGAGCCGAATGCTCTGCCGTTAGGCCCCACAACCCCAATTGTTTCTGACACTGTTCACGTTTCGCCTGCCATTTGCTGTCTACAGACCCAAACGATGTATGAAAACCATGGCAATGATAAACTATTTCTTGTTTCAGGCATCATGATGATTTATTAGCAAAGGCACATAGCAGCAACCTGCTGAATTGTATCCATATGTTTGCAAGAGATCAGATGACATGAAGAATCTTTGATATTGATTCCTTCACTTGACAAGCAAATATATGCCAGTAACGCTGCGGCCCAACTGTTTGGTAAATCAGACCAGTCCGACTGCACATGTGTGCATTCATGCGTTGCGAGTACAATCCCCCCGGCAACTATCTCCCCTGGAACATGGTAAAGGCAACCTGCTGAGGTGACCTTCAATCTCTCAGTGTTGAATACCAATAGATACTGGTCAGGATGGTTGGGTGTAACTAGGCCTCTGTTGGGAGATGTCTTGGAGATGAGCATCACTCTTTATAGATCTTAAGTTTGGAGTTGGCTTGTGAAGCAATATAAATCATACATTAAGAGATGGTGGTCCTTAGATTTATATTATACAAACGTCAAATCTCAGTGAATAGCTTCATCAGGTTGGTAAGTCATAGGTCTTTTCAACACAACTTCAAAGACATTTCTCGGGACTTCTTCCAAACATTCATGCATGAAGAAAGGTAGCGGAGGGCTACAGAAGTTAGCCCAAGATCTAATTTCAAAAAGAAATTCAAATATCAAAAGAGGTTTTGCCGTTTAGGTATAGAACGTATGCAGAGACCAGTCCCCCCGTGGAATACGCTACTTGCATGTTGCGTTTCTCGGATTCAAAAAGATACGTATCCATTTTGGTACTTTTTCCTTTAAGCTTAACTTTGCCCTAAAGGTCGCTCCCGCAGGGAACTAAGAGAAATGACACTGCTTATCGAGAAAAATATAAATGTAAATCACTATTTTATGATCTTTGAAACCGATCTGGCCTTCTTTCTACCTGTGTTATTGCGGAATAAATATAGATTCCTGATAAAAGTTGCTGTTTGGGGCAGCCATCTGTAGGATGGGACAATGAAATTGATGGTGATACGCTATCTTAACTGGGACAGGACCATATGCCCTCTTTTCATGGTAAGAAATACTTTGTTAATCAAATACCCTTGATAATCTAACAGTACCTCGACAGTTCAATCTCAAAGATGTTATCTGCGAGGAGAATTAGTCTCCACCAGACTCCTTTGCAGGCTGAATGAATAGTAGAAATCGGCCCAAATAGAATGTAACTGGCCAGGGGAGTTGGCCAGCTGATAGAGGGTCCAGTTTCTACACAGGCAAACTGGACCCTCTAAGGCCGACCAACTCCCCTGGACATTAAATTTTTTTAGGCCGATTTCTTCTATTCATCCAGCCTGTAAAGGAGTCTGGTGGAGACTAGACGAAAATAAGTGATCCAATCAAGTGCGTGGAAATCCGGTTATTGCGATGCCTTTATCTATAGATTGCAGACTTCGAAAAAATCAATTTCTGAAATGATTGATGACATAACCAATAATCCTGCTGGAATTGATCTGGCATACATATGGAAAATGCAGCTATAAACCAACTGTTAGCTGCAATAAAAAGTAATCCGATCGTTTTTTGCTGTTGGCGAAATGTTGTTTTTGCGACGAAGCATACAGAAAATACAGGTCAATTCCTAATCTTCCACTGCCGTCCTCATCAGATGGAGCGATCCCTTCAATCATCATTTTAAGATGAATCGATGATGATGAGTGATTATTACGGCAAAAAATACCCAGATGGGCACATATTATTTGATGAATTGCACGTAACTTTAATTAGTAATATCCATATTCAGATAATACTGCCTGGGATAGTGTGATGACATCAGGATCATGAGATACGAACGACAGTGCGCACAGTGCACAACAGGCAGTTTCCCTCTAGCTCTATATCAATTGGAACTAGTCCAACATTGGGAACCATGACCTTGTTGATCGAAGGAATAAAACTAAAACGTTTAGGAATTGGGCCTCCTCAAATTTGGGTTTTATTTGGGTAGAACAGCAATCTTCTCAAGGGCGTAGCAGAGATGTAGAGAACGGCTCCCTTCACGAAGCCTGGAGATACACAGTCGAAGATTTGCGTGGGCGCAAGTTCTAAAGTGTGCAAAAACTTTGAGACATGGAAGAGTGCGTGGGACCGGATGTAGAATCCCTTGGGCCCACGTTATGTCCAATTGACGCCGTTAGCCTAGTTGTGCTATCAGCCGGCCTAAATCACAGGTCAATGTAGAATATAAACCCGCCTTCGCGGCATCTTTATTCGATAAAACGGTCTTGGGGCTAGTATCCGGAATGGTTAATTCTTCCTGTCCGTTGAGGAATCCCAATTCGTACACTGCTATTACCATATACCAGGGGCAAGACGAAAGATACTATGTCAGGAGGCCCGTAAGCTGGCTTTATCCCTATCAGGCAGTTTACGTTGCAATTTGGGTCATTTTTCTTTGATGGCTATCGTTACTACCTACGGTCATACCGCAATGTTATTGAGGCTATTTAATGGTGCAGTTTTTCAGCCACTGCTACATGTATCTACATTACTCTATGGCTTTAATTACAAACCAACACAACACTGCAAGACTAGTCCAGTTATTATGAAGCAAGATCCATTATTCAGCCAAGTTGTCGTCTATAAAAACCGACAAAGAAGAAGCAGAATATCTTTTTATGTGTAGATAAACATTTTGATGCTGTTTAGCAGCACATTAGAGCACTCATACAAGCTCGTAAGTTTTTATAAACCTTTTATAGGCTCAAAGATATTATGTAGACTTATAAGTAATGGATGCTTTTGTTTTGTAGCAAAGTGATTCGCAAAGTTAGCTCTGCCGAGGGAGTTCACAAGTTCACTCCACAAAAATCGATCCAGCTTCGACTTCCTTATCCCTTTGGCCTTGGTGCCTTTGAGTTGATTAGAGGCAGACGCGATGAAAGAAATTGAATCTTAAAGCTTCAGGCTAATATTCAAGATCCCACGGCCGTGAGCCTGAATCAAACAGACTCGCATGCTGCTAGAAAAAGTTGCCAGCCATTTCAATTCCTTGCCGGCCCTTTTAATTCAGTCATCTTTCACTCTCTCCCTCTGCCTTTTTTCCTATCGAATTTCCCCTCTGCTCTAGGTCTGGTGGGTGATTTGACACGCCCATACTTTCTTTCCCTATCTTTTTTCAAGCTTTTTTTTTGTACAGATATCCATTTGATGATAGCAATCTTTAAATCACTCCTGATGCATGGATGGGCTTACAACTTGACGTTTGATATTTAGTTAAGACATACCGTGCCAAACACACTAAACAATGCGGACAGTTCTGACAGTTCTGAAATGTTGCCGTCCAAATCACCAGTCATGGTGCATGGGTCATTTTCTTTCAATTTCATGCTTTCAATAATTTATAGACAGGAGGTGTTACAAAGAGACATTGTTCCAGCCTTTGCACGGTGGTGAGGACACTATGTTGTGTCTATATCAATTTTAGAAGGCAGATATACCGTACACTGGGCAATGATTGATTTTCAACAGTTAAAACCTAACAGTTAAAACAATACACATAAACGTATAGTGCTTCCAACATATGGTACCCGTGTGTAAGGTCCATATCTTTTCCCGTTGGCTCGGTGCCTGTTACTATAATTGGCAATACTTTATAAACGATTTTACCGAAGAAATCTGAAGCCACAGAGACATTAACCTAAGTCATGGCGCCAATTCTAAGCTTTACAGAATTGACATAAAGTTTCGCGGCAGTGGATACAGAAGTACAGCTCTGTCTGGGCGCCTTGAAAATTGCTAAAATGAGAAGTCATGCTGAAATACACATAACGATCATACGTCTGGCCCTATATTCAATCTTGAAACATAGCCCCGCAATTTGTAGATAATGAATGGGCAGGGCCACATGGGCCCACATAATGGTAATTTTGACAACGTGCCAAGTCCACCTACACACATGGAGATTTAAACTTGAGAGAGGTAACTATACACTGTCAACTTCTCAGTGAGGAACTGCTGGTTTTCTTTTTTGAACACATTGTAGATGGAGGAAAGTTGACAACTTGCCAAGTTAGCCTACACACACGAAGATTATAATTAAAAGAGAGGTAACTATACACTGTCAAATTCTTGGTGAGGTACTGCTGGTATTCTTCTTTGAACACATTGTAAACGCTTAAAAGTTGCCATTTAGTGTCAAATTTTAAGAGCAATACTAGTGGTTTTAACGTCCTCTTTGAAGACGTTGAAGATGCTTGAAAGTTGCCAACGTGCCAAGTCCACCTACCGGCCCTACACGCACGAAGATTCAAAGAGAGGTAACTATACACTGTCAAATTCTCAGTGCAGTATTGCTGGTTTGCAATTCTTCTTTGAACACATTGTAAATACATCAAAGTTGCCATTATGTATTAAATTCTAAGTGCAGTACTTTTGGTTTTGGCTTCTTCTTTGAACACATTGTAAATGCATAAAAATTGACAACTTGCCAAGTACGCCTACACACACGAAGATTGAAAGAGGGGTACACTGTCAAATTCTCAGTGCAGTACTGTTGGTTTTCACTTCTTCTTCAAAGTATTAAAGACATTATAAATGCATGAAAGTTGTCAAACAGTGTCAAATTCTAAGTGCAGTCTGGTTTTGAGTTCCTTATTGAAGACATTATAAATGCATGAAAGTTGTCATGAGGTACAGAGCCTGGTCTGTGCTGAAAGGACAGACATGATTGAACCTGTCAAAATGTAGCAGTACGGTAACATAGCACGGCGTTTTGCTGTAAGGAAAGTTGCCAAACATCGTAGATAACACTAATGGGCTTTCTACGGTCAATTTGACTCAAGACCCTCCCGGTGACAGTTGGCGAGGGAAGATGAAGGAAGGTAATGTTCCATCAGTCTGGAGGTGTCCATCAGTGTCACTCTGTATTCGCCAGATCCGCCGGCAATGCTAGCAGCTTATTTAGAGCTTCAAGTTGAAAGAGTGACGTTCAGAATTAGATAGACGACTTTAAAAATAGAGGCAATTATGCAAATGGCAACACTACTATGTTCTTTACGTTATTTTATAATACTGTCAAGTGAAATGGTGGCCTTAAAAAGCTAGCATCCAGAGTCGTGAGACGTGGCTATTCTCAAAGACGGCAGACGACTAAAACAAAAAAGGCAAATCTGTTTACAGAGCAGTGAAGAAGGAATGTTTTCGCGTGGGTGTGTAAGATCTAGCCTAGTGACAAACGACATACGACCAAGAAAAAGACAACAAAACATGTCTGTAAGCGACGATGCCTTACCTGCAGTCCTACTGAGGTGAGTAGGAAGACGGTATCCGCCGCTGCCAGGGAGGCCAGGTACAGACTGAAGGGCTATGAATGTAGTCCTGCGTAACAGTTTAAACAGAAAAGCAGCATAAACATAGCAACAAACCCTGTACGTACCTGCAGCCCGACAGACGTGAGTAGAAAGACCGTATCCGCCGCTGCCAGGGAGGCCAGGTACAGACTGAAGGGCGCCTTCCTCAGCCAAGCATGCTATGAATGTATTCCTGCGTAACAGTTTAAACAGAAAAGCAAACCCTGTACATACCTGTAGTCCTACTGAGGTGAGTAGAAAGACGGTATCCGCCGCTGCCAGGGAGGCCAGGTACAGACAAAGGGCGCCTTCCTCAGGCGGAAGGAAGCCCTAAAGCTACTACCCAGTGTCGTCGACATCCTCAAAGACTTGGGACAACCACGAAAACAAAAAAGAGGTCTGACTTGGTAATCAGTTAAACCTTACCTGCAGCCCGACAGACGTGAGTAGAAAGACGGTATCCGCCGCTGCCAGTGAGGCCAGGTACAGACTGAAGGGCGCCTTCCTCAGGCGGGCGCTGCACATCACCGCCACGGACAGAACGTTCCCGGGCACGCCGATAGACAGGATCACGTAGGTCATGATGTCGTAGAACAGCATGAAGCTTCTCTGCTTCGTCTGGAGCTCCGGGTTAACGACGGGCCCGCCATCGTCGCTGACGTTGGAGAAGGCCGTCTTGTTGAAGAGGAAGGTGTCCATGCTGTATACTCCCAGTCGTAGACCTTAGTCCTTGGTGAGGAAGGGTGTTCCTTGCTGCAATGCTGAAGCTTTTCGAGTTAGAAAACACACGGTGTAACCAGTCTTAGATGTCCTTAGAAATAGAGGCTGTTCTTGGCTGTAAATTCTGAAGTCTTCGATGTCCTCAGTGATCGAGAGTGCAGCGCTGAAGACTTCGACGTAGGAAGCACACGTAACTGCTTCTTGTGGTTGCTGACAGTTCAAAGATGATAGAGGGTATGTAAATGGATATTATAGCGTTTTCAGGCTTAGAGGTCCTCAGCAAACGTGGCTGCAATGCAGAAGTTGTCCACGTAGAAAATACACTGTGGCAGTGAAGCTGTGTGTTTGGTAAGAGCTGTAGGTAGGCGACTATGTGAGTTCGCCTTGAGCGAGTAACTGCACGTACACCTCAGCTGCGGTCAGCAAAGCGTACACCTAGAATCCGCAGGCTGCTGCTAAAATATATGGCGCAATTTCAACCAAACACCGATGCCGGTACCAGAACCGTCGTTAACCTGTCAGAGATTCCTCAGCGCTCCAGCCGTGCACGCGGCGTGTGACGTGGTTACGAGCGACGCTCCGATGGTCTGCGGTCTGTGGTGCGGATTCACGAGTCTTTGTCATCATTTAAATCATCCTGTCGCGTGACGTCACAGGTGGAATGCTAAGCACGGATCCAACACGCCTTCTGTAGCCTCCTGTGCAGGCTCCGGGCGGGTGGGAGTGTTTCTTTCTTTTTCTTTCTTTTTATCTTTCAATTTGAGGCATCCGCCTTCAACTAGCTGAAGATTCTGCTGCCTTTTTGTGGCTAGTACGAGATGGGGTTCACCTAGCCTCCATCCGGGTGGCGATACTGCGTTTTGTAGAGTTTTTAACGCGTTCTTTAATTGCCGGCCATCCTACAACCAGCCTCGAGAGAAGGTTTCCATCCGCCCACGGGGCTGGTTGTAGGATGGTCTAGCCTCTACCAGGCTTTGGGAGGCGGCTGGAAAGAGTAGAAATTGGCCACATAGAGAGATAGCATGCCGGGGGAGTTGGTCTGGTGCGGCAAACTGTTCTCCGAAGCCTGGTAAAGGCTAGCTATAGGATGACCTCCCGAAGCCTGGTATAGGCTATAATAGCCTCCCGAAGCCTGGTAGAGGCTAGGATGGCCAGTAATTAAAGAACGCGTTAAAAACTCTACAAAACGCAGTATCAAAACTCCCACCCACCCGGAGCCTGTACAGGAGGCTACCTCCAATGGAATTGTAAAACTGGCGTCAGAATGTTCAGCAAGGTCAGGCTCTGTAGGAGTAAATTGGCCACCAGGGACAGGAAGGTGCTCTCACCACATGCCTTTTATGAACTTACTGTGACCATGAATAAACTGAGAGTGGCAGAGGAAGATATATTTTGTATTACTTTTGGGTCACATATATTTGCGTGGCCCTTTGTACGGAAATCTACGCTGCTTCATGTTTGTAGTTGTGCCTTACTCAAAATAACTATAGTCAAAGCATACTAATTGTAGCCTTTTAGATTTTGCTATTTTTGGCAATACCTAATGGCATTCACGATGCCCCTCCATTCTTTCAAACTATACACTTTAGTCCTTATTGCTTTTCAGATATCCATGTCTGTTAATTCTCCCAATACATTGACTGGTATTCACCTAACCTTACTCGCATATAGTTTGGCCAGTATAGATTTTGTTATTATTGTTATCTTGTGAGCCGACTACAGTCTTTTCCCAGCCATGGCTGAATTCCAAAGAGCTTACAATAAGCTAGGTTAAACCACAAGGGTCTGTAATGTCAGCCTTTTAGCCCTCTGATAACCTCAAAGTGACACTAATTGCCCCAGGTGCAGCCTCAGGACTGTAAGGTTATGAACCACTCAATCCTGGAAGCAGCCCTTATGTCTTATCAGCATGTACAGTTGGTTCTCCGCGTAACTTTCCATTTGACTTTGACTTGACTCTGAAGACTCGAGCTTAATGAAAGTCTAGCTGCAGCTGGTGTGATAGAATTCTATCCCGTCCGTCTGTCCGCACCGACCATTGTACATATTTCCCCCTCCACTGAACCGGAAAATTGGATGTCATTCGGGTTACATGGAGACTAGGCTGGTCTTTTGAGTTAGACATTGATTTCAGCTGATATGACTTCGTCTGCAGGTTTTCGAGGGCACTTCAGGTCTTTTTGATACTTGATACATGATACACTATACAGATGAATTATGGGATGTTTGCACTCACGTGATTATGACGTAAGTATCGGACGCCATATTGGAGGGCTAAACCTGGAAGTTGCAGAGAAATTTAGATTTGTATTTCAATGACCTGAACCAGACATCTGTCACCATGGTAACAAGTGTTGGGTTACATCATGTTGCAATTTTATAGCAGGAGGGATTTAGACTCCTGTCTCCATATGCATGAATGTGTTTGAGTAAGAATTAACAGCAGACCGTAATCCTATGCGAAGATTAACATTATGCATTTGCATTGCAAGTGCTACCTTTCTAGTCGTTTTTATCGCTTTAGTGTAACATGTAACCACTTTTGGCATTTTCATTCAAGTACACAAGGTCGCCCATACTCTTATCAACAAGCGTTACTTTACGTCTAAAATTTGACGCTTCAATACCCCGGAACCGAAACTAGCTAGCAACATTCTAACGTCCCCTATAAAGGACGAATGAATGATACATCAGCTGCAGGCTAAATAATGCAGGGCTTTATACTCTTTGCAAAAATCTAGGTCACACACATGCGTCATGCCGGGTAGACTGTTACCGTTTTAGTGATATGATTTTCAACGGAAAATTACCCTATTATGGAAGGAATTAGATGGCTCTACGTGATTACACAGAAGGAAAAGAGCAATTCATACTTAATCGTTATAATCTTGTTAGGTGTAGTGGGGAGAGAGAAACTGACGACAAGGGAAATGGAGAAGACGAAGAATCGGACAATGTTACTTTTGGAAGATCTAGTAACCTAGTCAACAAGAAGGCATGATTTTATCATTTATTTATGATTTATTTATGATACTTTTTGTGTGAATGCAATCAACGTTGTGACCCTTTCTGTGCTTCCAATACCGTCCCGTGAGATTGTACCAGAGTATTTAATGCGTCGTACTGAACGCCCACTGCCATTGTTAATGGCGCTACCTCACCCGCGCACCAGACGTGTTATTAAAACTTCAAACTGTGACAAACACGTCATAAATCTATTACATCATACGACCTATTTCTTATCCCAAAATAGTTCTAACCTAGTTACAAACCACAGCCATCTATTCAGACTATAAATATGTCCAACATCCAACACTAGGTCATGAATAAAGATCCATAGGCTAATGGTTGTTTATTATATGCACAGATGTACACGGCTGATTACAAGTGTCATTCCAGGATTAAATGCTGCTTCAAAATCTTCCAACGCTCATTATCCTAGCTGTGCAGTTATCCCTTAAGCTTTACTACTCGTGCGATGCATGCATCAATGATTGATTAAGTTCTATTCTACATTAAGTCTTATTCAACTTTGCCATACATTGTACCATCTGCAATTGTCTTGCAATAAAGATCTTCTTCATCAAGTTGTTGTAAACCGTGCAAGCATCGCCTCATAAATTCTTCATCCCTTAATTAATTGTACTTACTTTATGCACTGCGTCATGTCTTCGGCAAACGCCCCAAGGAGATTGTTCAACCTAGACGGCAGCGCAGCTGTTAAGTCTTCACTTAATCAAATAACTGTTCTGCTTAACAAGGGATTTTGCCGCTAATTCTACAAGAGCCTGCCCTTACCTACATTTTGTAGCTCAAAAGCCATCCTTATTAATCATTGCCCAATGATTTATGTATTAAGTAAGCAACAAATGTTCCATGTAAACCCTACGGGTGCATCTTTAAGCAAGACTAAGATGCAACCCTTTAAGATGATTATGCACTTCATTGAGCGTGACAAATAAAAAGATTACTCGTCTAGCGATTCCTGTCTGGGCACTTATAACTTGATTTATGTATGACTCACATCAAACAACCAGGTTTTCAGAAACCTCCCAGTGGCCACATGTTCAACCAACAAGGCGTTACAATCAGTAAGTCTTCAGTTGATTGAATCTACCACATCCAGCATTTACAAAGGCAACTCATTTTCTAGCTGCGCGCTTCACCTCAAGTAAAGAAAATTTGTATATGTGCTAAGCATTCATAATGTTCACATATGTCCAATTCACACTGCCTGTGGCATAGCCTAACCTACAAGGCGCTGCAATATTAAAATCTTTACTTGATTGAATCTACCACATCCAGCATTTGCAAAGGCAGTCCGTCATCAGAACTCATTTTCTAGCTACGTACTTCACCTCAAGTGAAGAGCTAAATATGTATTCGTGATAAGAATTCATATATTTAATCTCCAAGAAGATCATAAGGTGGCCAAAGACAGTAGCAAATTGGCCAAGGGTGACTGGATACTGCCTGGCCAATTTGATACAGTAACTGTCTTTGGCCAACCTAGGATCTACTTGGAGATTATGCTCACATATGTTCAAGAAACACTGCCTGTGGCATAGCTTAACCTACAAGCTGCTGCAATATTAGAGTCTTTACTTGATTGATCCCACCACATCCAACTTTATGCACTGCTGCACAAGAGTCTTGTAATCACCCAATAATCTCGTGACACTAATTCCGAGAGGGCGTCCACATCTGTCATTCCCTGACTGTGCATTCATCCTCTAATCCTCGTTCCTTGTATGGTTTATGCATTAAGTGAGTAAAGAGTTATCCTGATAAGCAGCCATGTGTTGAAAACACACCCTCTGGACATATGTTAACCAAGAAGACTGTGCAAGCGTGAAGTCTTCCCTAGATTAAATCTGCACTTTGCATATCATCTGCCGAAGTTCTGGCCTTCTCTGATTGTGCACGTATCTGACATATGTTAACCAAGAAGACCGTACAAGGGTGACGACTTTGCTAGATTAAATCTACACTCTGCATATCTTCCGTAATGCTGAGGTCACATTTCCAACCGGGGCCCGGCCGGGCTGTTTCGATTAACGAAAAATCAACCATTTTTACCAAGAATATACGCAAATAGGTCCATTATTAATTTTTAAAAACTTTTTTTGCTTTTTTTGTCTTTTATACCATATCTTTCGTTCCATAAGACTACCCGACCGGGCCCCGGTTCGGAAATGTGACCTCAGCATAAGAGGTTACTTCTAGTCTCTGGTCTTCCCAGACTGTGTACGTATCTTCTTTTCCTAACCCCATGTATGTTGTATGCCTGACTGCAGGACTAGGATCAAAAGATCACACGAAGCAATATTGTCTGCCACACACAGGCATATATTAATCAGTGATGTTACTGAAGCATAGTCATCAGATGACCTGTATGATGTATTCTGCCAAGACGACAAAGTGAATCTCCCATATGCTACATAATGCCATCATGGTCGAATATTGCCCTGCATGTCTGCAATCAACCAGGGTGTGTAATCATTCTGATGAATTCTGTCACCAGGGCAAGCAGAATTTACCATACGACAACGCCATCATGTTCCAACTGGCAAGGCAGTTAGATTGCGGGCACGTAGTAAGTATTAGTAGTTACTGTACTTCCTTGAATCTGCTCGGTTGCCGGCTACTTTAACCCATTTGTCTGTCTGAGTGAAGGTTTTCCTAAATCTATTCATGTCAAAACTGTGCAGAGAATACCATTGTCGAAAGGTAGTAAGTATTATGTAGTGATTGCTGTACTTCTTAGAATCTGCTCGGGTTGCCGGCTACTTTCACCCAACCACATGTCTTATACTCTTACCGTTAAACGCCAAACGACGCTAGCATAAATCTACTAATGCTACAGTTTGTCAGGAAATCAGGTTGCCAACAGGTGATAGATATTCATGGTGCTATAGGCGTCCTGGAATCTGCCACGGTTGCCGTAGTCTATCACCCACACGTAACCCTTAGACTCTTACCGTTAAACTAGGAACGACGTTAAATGTCGAAGGAATCTCTACTAAATGTCAAAACTGGCAAGGCACTTCAGATTGCAGACAGGTAGTAACTATTAGCTGCGCTGTGTCGGATCTTTCAAACCACCGGCCCTGTCACTTCTAAACGCTGGAGGAAGATCTACTCAATCTACTCATGTCACAACTGACGGAATTTGACAGAAGTCTATTCAGGGTACTGTGAAGACGTTAAGTGGGCATCTATCGTGTACTAAATGGACTCAAACCGTTACAGTTAGTAGCATTTGACTCCAGAGACTTTGAGGAAAAACAGAAAGGTTCCTGAGGCAACGGGGTAGCTCTGATGTTATGTACCGCCAGCCAAATACATTTCATGCTGCACACTCTGAGTGGCATGTAAACTCTTCATGGTATTTCTTCTTTTCCTCCATTAAGTGTCGCCACGTAGAAAGGCCCGAAGTCATCTTTTAGCCATAAGTGTGTCATGCAGTATTAAAGTATTTGGGTCATCAGATAAAAGTGTCAAGCACTGCAATTTCATAGCCCGTCAAAAACTTCATTTACATGTAATTCTAACACCTTACTACTTAAAGATCTTCAACAGTTTAGCCTTAATAGCTATATTCAGTTATCAATTTAATTGTTTCATCTTGTTTTACTTCTAGAAAGTCAAATATAATGTAGAATTCACCCTGTTTTACTTTCTTGCCGTGTTCCAGGAGATTTGTGGCCCATTCCGCTGTTTCATCCACCGGGTCCCATGGTACCCGTAAAGGTGCGAACTTGTAGGAGATTTATTGATGCCAGACACATTCGGGAAACATTCAAGATATTAAAGTTGGCACTTTTAGTGGTTGTTTAAAACGTTACAGTTAATATTTCACTCCAAACCTGAAGGAAATTTACAGGTTCATGATCACAGAACAGTGTGTCTAGCACAGGTATAACCCCTTGATATATAGGTTGCGTTTTGCTTTCATTCAATATTATATTCGGGGAATATTCGGGGAATTTTCGAGATATTAAATTTGGCACTTTTAGTGCACTGGTGGTTGTTTAAAACGTTACAGTTAATATTTCACTCCAACACTGAACTTATATGAACACAATTTACAGGTTCATGATCACAAAACGGTGTGTCTAGCACAGGCATAACCCCTTGATATATCGCTTGCGTTTTGGTTTCATTTTATCGGATTACGATAGACGGATGTGACAATCTAATAAAGCCGCAGCGGGAGAGCCTCAGGTCGTAAACGCTGGCGCCGACCTATTTTTGTGAATGTCCATCATACATAGATCAAACCACCCTGCCGCTATACGGTTTGATAAAAATAGAAAAGTCAAACAAGATTGGATATATGTGTGTGTGTGTAATCATGTCATAATTTCATGGCAGTAATTGTAAATACAGTTATATCACATATGAGTAGTGAAATGTAAGTCTGACACATTACCACAAATATACCTGGCAAAATGTAATTTCCAGATTTAATCATTAAATGTGGCAGACAATACGCCATAGTCAAGTGAGTACAAATCCCACAATCATACAAGGGTTTGGGGGCCTTTTTAGAAGCTCCACGCTTCCATCAGCTGGTGATTTGTTACGCACAGAATCAGATTCATCACTTTTCATTCCTAGCTTTTAAAACTTTTCAAAGTGTAAGTTTGGCCATGAGTACCTTTCGTGTGTTTTTTTTTTATATATTCCAACATCTAATCACAAGACGTGGTGGCGGCACACTCAAGTTTTTACAACTTAATGCCGCCAACAACACAGGGGACAATACATTACTCATTTTCACCTGAGCGAAGTGAGGAAAGTCGTATAAAGTGCCTTTCCCAAGGGCACAAGGTCGGTGGCATGTCAGGACTCGAACCCGGGACCTCTTGGTTTCGAGTCGAGCACTCTGCTGCTACGCCACACGATCCCACTACTTAAAACTTATTTTCAGTGTACGTTTGGCCCTGCGTCCCTTTCGTGAGCAAGGCTTGCAATTCCACTCACGCCACAGGTCTTTACTTGCCATTATGTGTCATCCGTCTTCAGTACTTAAAGGCACGTTACCGGTAGTCCTCTGGTAATAAAAAGAAGATGGTGCATCTCTATTCTCGTAATCTCACATGACATGGCGAGGGCATGTCTTCTTTATCAGTGCAAGGGTCATAAAGCAAGGGAAATATAACAATTCGTGGGTGCTCTCAAGTTACCTGTACAAAACTCACTGAAACATAAACGAACTGGGCAAGTAAGGACTTGATAGAAGAAGAAGAAGAAGAAGCTTATTGCACAGCAGATGTAACGGGTACAACTTATGGCAAAATATACATGCAGAGTTGGTGATGCTAACAATATCTAACAGTTCTAAGAGATGACATTTCTAACTGTTCTAAGAATCTGATCTACTTTCATATACAATGTATAACAATAATGAGATACTAATTATACTAATCTAAATTTATTGATAGTAATATACTGATAGCAATAGCGCAGGACAAAATGTATCGAAGACTAAACTTTGTAAATCCCCATGTCATAGTAGACTCTACTAAGTAGAGAATGTATGATTGTGTTGAGGTAGCAAAAAGGGTAGGTACGCAAAGAGGACACAAACTGTATAACTGTTCAAAGAACACGTAATTGTTGAAGCTAGCCTGAATGTCAGTAGAGAGAATGATTGATTATTATGCTGATATTGATAATTATGTAGAAAGGGAGAACATATTAAGCTGTATGTTCGAAGCCCACGTAATTGACAAGAGACAATTCTGAATGTCACTTTAGACTTTAGACCATTCTGAATGTCACATTTGCCCTTAAGCGATAAATCCAGCTATAGCCCATTTCTACTTAGTGCCCGAAGCCTCGTTATCTGCTATATTCCTCAGTAGTGAACCAGAAATGTCATGCACGTCCATTCGGGGTGACCTTCATTGAGCAACTCTAAACGTAACGACGTTTTGAGCCCCGTGAGGCTACATTAGCCATGACAACTATCCAAAGGTTTATCTTGATACCTGCTCTAGGCAGCCAATTTCATTATGACTTGTATTGAGGCAAAACTGACAATGATCTACAGTGTTAACCTCATACATTGTCAAAGTAGGATAATCGTTTTGGGCCCCGTGAGGCTACATTGGCCCTGACAACTATCCATAGGTTGATCTTGATACCTGCTCCAAGCAGCCAATTTCATTATAGCTTGTATTGAGGCATCTGATAATGATCTACAGTGTTAACTTCATACATTGTCAAAGTAGGATAATAGTTTTTGAGCCCCGTGAGGCTACATTAGCCCTGACAACTATCCAAAGGTTGATCTTGATACCTCCTCTAAGCAGCCAATTCCATTATGGCGTGTATTGAGGCAACTGACAATGATATGATATGAATCTTTATTGCATGTTCTTGCCCAAATGGGCTAAATGCACAAATGTGACCAAATGTAGTCGAGAGGATAAAAACATGAGCATTGCAATTGCATACTGTAACGCTATATTCTAATACTAAGTGCTAGGAGTTTATATATTGCAACAATACTATATACTACCTATATCATCTAATGTTAGTTGCCCTTTCTTCTCTCTCTCAATGATCTACAGTGTTAACTTCATACATTGTCAAAGTAGCATCATCGTATCATGACCCATGCCATTTATCTTGCTTCAGCAGACCTTTCTCTAAGGTTAATCCCTACATTCGTTCTGACATTTCTTTATCTTGTAAGCGTCGTAATAATTAGGCCACAGCAAGTAATTTTTATGGATGGCATCAGCGCGCGCATTTATTTACGCCTGATTTGGGGGAAATAAAACAAGAAATATTGTTGCCCTCTGACAGCGGTCAATATGCCAAAAATGGGCAAATGTGTCTGTTGCCATGCCGGAATGTGAATGGCAGATAACAGGAGACAAGAAAAGACTCTGATTCAATGTTGTTGCTTTTTTACTTTGATGCAGTGATATGTAATACTGGCTGTTTATATGTGATGTTCTCACTGAATCAAAACCATTTGTACAATTATTGAGTATCTTGCTTCAGTAGACTTTTCTCAGTGGATAATCCCTACAGTCGTTCTGACATATTCTTATCTTGTAAGCGTCGTTACCAGCTGCGGCATCAGGCAGTGTAATAAGTACTGTAATTCCTGATTTTTTTTCACTGTACTGTTATGTTCACTGTTTCACTGTCACTTCTGTACAGTGAAGTTATAATTACAGTTACCAAATAATTCCTGGACTTTCTTTTTCCTGCACCTGTCACCACCGTGAATATATAGTGCCATGAACATGTCCATTTTTCTCAGACCGTGACGTTTTGCCACCGTGAACATAAAGTGAATTACAGTACTCCTGGGAGGAGCTGATGGATTGAACAGCAAACCAGACTCCCGTGCGAATGCAGCGATTACGTCTGCTATTGTCTAATCGATGTGATTCATGTAGTGCGTCCTGCTTGTTCGATACGTCTAGGACTACTGTCCTCGGGAGAGAGGGGGGAAGAGAGAGGGGGAGGGAGAGAGAGAACCTAAAGACGAGGAATATTGAGGAGAGGAAGAGCAAGAATAGGACCATGTTTCCTTTGGAAAACCTAGAAACCCAGTCCACAATAAGGCATGATTTTCTTATACTTCTTGTGTCAATGCAATCAATTGTGACTCTTAGCCTGCTTTTAAAATGCCATCCTGTGAAAGTGTACCAGGCAGCGGTTCAGTATTTCATGTGTCATTTTGAACGCCCACTGCCAACAGCAGAGAAAACTCTATATTTACCGGTAGAGAATTTGTCACAAAATCTTCAAGGCCTGGGATGTCGTTGATCTATACTTTCAGGATGACTGCCTGTAATTTGTGGGTAATGAAAGGGACAGCTTCTCTTTGTAGATACCAGAAAGGGTATCCATTAAGGGGACACAGGTTGTGATAATACATTGTGAAGATTATACCTTGCTCTTATCTATTCTGTCCAGGGACAAACATCATAGACTGCCCGGAGAGCCAGTTTCCCATCTCAAATAAAGGTAAGTAAAGTGCAAGGCGCCACCCGTGCCTCAAATGGTCCTTAAAAGCCTATTAGACTAGTGCACCTTCCCAGAGATTGAATTGACGTATGCTGAAGACCATAGTTTATTCCTCCTTTCTGTCTTCGAGTACAAGGCCACCTTTGACTTCAAATGTATCTTCAAGGCATGTTGCGTTAGTAAGGCCATCGGTGATCTCTAATGGCCCGTAAAAGCACCTCGGACCAGTGGACCGTCCCAAAGATTGAATGGACGTATGCTGAAGACCATAGTTCATTCCTCCTGTCTGTCTTCAGTGAAGTACAAGGCCACATTTGATCCCAAAGGTATCTTAAAGGCATGTTACATTAGGAAGCGATCTTAGACCATGAAAAGGCCACCAGTGATCTTAAATGGCCCGTAAAAGCATCTTAGACCAGTGGACCTTCCCAAAGATTAAATGGACGTATGCTGAAGACCATTGTTTATTCCTCCTTTCTGTCTTCAGAATGTCAGTACACGGCCACCTTTGACTTCAAAGGTATCTTTAAGGCATGTTGCATTAGGAACCGGTATTAGACCATGAAAAGGCCACCAGTGATCTTAAATGGCCCGTAAAAGCATCTTAGACCGGTGGACCGACTTGGAGATTGAATTGACGTATGTTGAAAACCGTTATGTATTCCTCCTTTCTGTCTTCAGAATGTCAGTACAAGGCCACCTTTGATCGCAAAGGTTTCGTTAAGGCATGTTGCATTAGTGGTCGTCTTAGACCTTTAAAAGGCCACCAGTGATCTATTCTAATGGCCCATGAAAGCATCTAAGACCAGTGCACCTCTCTGGAGAATGTATGCTGAAGACCGTAGCTTATTCCTCCTTCCTATCTCTAAAAATATCAGAAATTTTGCATTAGTGAGCCTTCCAAGATCATGAAAAGATCTTTCATGAAAAAGGTGGATTCATGTTGTAGATTTATTCCTCCTTCCTATCTCTAAAAATATCAGTACAAAGACACCGACAGGCGGCCTTAAAAGTACCTTTAAGGCATGTTCCATCAGGGACACTCAAGACCATAAACAGGACAAATGACTGCATGTTGTAGATAATTCTGCTTCTTCCTATCTCTGTTAGCCAGGTTACAGGTTAGCAGACTACCTGGAGAGCAAGCTTAACAACTCAAAGAAAGACGAACTACTGTACAAGGCAACCGGTGATCTCAAATGGCCCGTGAAAGTATGTTGAATCATTAAACAGTAAATGAGCAGAACAGGTACATGCATGTCGAGGAAGAGAGCTTATTTGTCTTCTATTGCCCAAGGAACATCGCAGACCGTCTAAAGAGCCAGCGTGCCGTAACTGAGTAAGCTAAAAGAACACGTCTGATTTCTAAAAGCCCTGAATGACATCTTAGATGAGCGAACTGTCCCAGACTCCCAGTACATTTATGTTGCAGATACATTTATGTTGCAGATACATTTATGTTGCAGATGTTACAAAGGAAACATCATAGACTGCCTAAAGAGCATGTTCTGCATCTCAATAAAATAATAATAGCCACGAGGGCTCCTGGGATCTCTAATGGTCCATAAAAGGTATCTGATAGTGAACTGTACCAGTGAATGAATAAGACGGATACAAGTATGTACCAGGTAAAAGCTCATCCCTCAAGTTATCAACGAAGCCTTACAGACTGTGGGAAAACAAGATTTCCATCTTTAAGGATATCTAAGGACATCTCAAGGGCACAGGGTATTCTCAAGTCCCTCGTTAAGGTATCTCACAACTGTGTGTTGGAATAAAGTTCAATGTTTTACTATGATTACTACCAACACAGATGAACTTTCATTATAACCTTCCTAGTGAATGACTGGGATAGGTGCATAAATTCTGGCTTGTTTTACCCTGTTCTGCCCCGCGGCATGGCTTACTGCCTTAAGAACACGCTTTCCGATTCCTGAAGACGCAAAGTGCACTTCAAGGGCACGTCTTAGACGCTCCCTTGGCCTCAAATGGTCCGGAAAGGTACCTTGAGGCCAGCGTCTTCGCGCAATGAATCAAAAGCATCCAGTTGTGCGCTACGCTGTACACATCTTGAACGTGCCCTTGCCCACGTATAGGTGAGGTTGGAACTGGTATACATGCACCGCCGCTCAAAAGTGACCATTCGAAGTGGCCAACGCTCCATTAGACATTGAGGGCACTGAGTGGGCTTGTAGCCATCCTCACTAGATAGCCTTTTTTATCTATCTAGTGATGATGCCTCTACTGTACTTGAAGGCTTTCAGTTAGTTGTCGAGTTAGGTCGAGTGTATGCCGATTCATGTACGCCCCTCAGCAAAGACTAGCTTTTTTCATTGCCCAATAAGGTAAAACTGTAATGGCAGTGCCCCCTTTCGGCACAATACAAGACAGCAGGTGTGGTGCATGGATTTAGTGCTATACTATCTCTTCTGTCTGTATATATACATGTAGGACTGTTCAGCCATATCCGAATCTGTAGGGCTGATGTCAATCAAAATTTTACAATGGTCAATATTGGCCACGTATCTCCAACCAAGGACATTATCTTCTGTATAATGTCCTTGCTCCAACTCTCCTGTCTACAGTCCATAATAGATCATTGACAGCTATTTATGACAAGAGCTGACGTGACATTAAGGCTGACATTTGAGTCCGGACATTTGTAATTATATCACGTATGAAAATTTAATCAGTTTTCCAACATGATACAAGGACGATACTGTCGCGTTTATTTGTGTCATTCAAAAGCCTTCTTTTTCTCGCAACTACTGTGAATCAAAGCGTACAAATGGTAAAAAAAAAACTAAAGCTTAAAATTTTCTAACTATGTGCTACTGCCAACATAAACATAAAAAACATCAACGAGCATTTGGATTCAATAAATCTAGCAGTCTTATTGACTATATTACTCTGATTCCCGAAATTATCTTTGATTTTAAAATTGCTCACTATTATAGTTGATTGACTAGTGCCACTAAGAAACCTTTCAGTACAAAACACTCTAGACACACTAGAAGACTAAACATTAATCGACGTAATATATACTGTACTGCATAAAGCACCCTTACTGTCAGGCTAAACGTAGTGCACAAGACAATCCATTATTGATTGTCAAATAAAAAATTGGATCTCTAGCTATGCCTTTGACTAGTCGATTGATTGATTGATTGATTGATTGATCGATTGATCGATTGATTGATTGATTGATTGATTCTAAAGCTCGGTTCTCATGAACGGTATGTTGATCCCTCTTGCCTCCCCGTAGATGACGAAGACGATGATCCCCAGCATGAGGATACAGGCGATGGCTGCCACCACCACCGCCCCGGTGTTCTGTCCCCTCACGATGTCTAGAACAGAGCCACCTGTACCTGGAGCACAGACAGAAGTCAGAGATAAAACTGAATATCAAAGTTCCTCACTCACAACCACAACAAGATTAAGAGCAAACGTATCAATTATGGGCTTCATCAAGGCGACTCTGACTATAGAGTTCACAGCGCACTGGAAGTATTGACAACAATCTCCATCTCCAGTCATTCAAAACAAGAGTACATCGGCATCTTCTTTCAACCACAAGGACTTCTGCATGTAGCTAGAACTTTGCAGTTGCTGCAAACCAATGATTAGCCAGGAGTGTTACAACCCAGGCTATTGTGTATTTACATTAGCACATGATAGAAAAAAAGTTTACTGTGCACTACAGAAGTTAGAGATAGGAAATCAGGCGCATCGGTGGTTCAGTGGTAGAATTCTCGCCTGCCACGCGGGAGGCCCGGGTTCGATTCCCGGCCGATGCAATTTTCTTTTTGTTCTCATATTACAATGAACGATTGCCATGCGTAAGCTTTGAACATCTAGTTTCAACTGACACTCTGCCAGTCTATCTGTTTGCTTGTTTATCTGTGATTTCCATTATGTACTATACAACTTTTGGTCATTGAAGTGTGGCAAACGTTACCACAAACTCAAAGACCATGACATCAGGAACAAAATATCTTTCTCATTCGACGAACTGTACGTCGAGTGCTTTTTGTTGTTGTTGTTTGTTTTTTTTTACCTTTGGTCTTCCAGTATGTCGAGCAGTCGTGTGCCATCTCGCCCCTCTTGGCGGTCTCCTGGTAGATTGTTCCGTCCTGTGGATGTGCACAGTAGCAGAGGCCGGTCGAGCCGTGGCACTGTTTGGTGCTGAAGCTGCCGTCGGCCTCACACTGCATCACAAACTCGCCAGGCATGGGGAAGGCACTTGTCTTACACCCTGGAAATTTTAGAATTTTTTTTTGAAATTTTTTTTAGAAATTATTTTAGAAATTTTTTTTTACATTTTTTTTTACATTTTTTTTAGAACTTTTTAAAGAATTTTTTTCAGAATTTTTTTTGATTTTTTAAAAAGAATTTTTTTTAGAAATTTTTTTTTTACCTATTGCCTTAATCGTTTTTTTACCTTTGGTCTGCCAGTAGGTTGCGCAGTCGTGTTCCATCTCTCCCCTCCTGGCCGTCTCCTGGTAGATGGTTCCTTTTTGTGGATGTGCACAGTAGCAGAGACCAGTCGAGCCATGACACTGTTTAGTGCTGAAGCTGCCGTCAGCCTCACACTGCATCACAAACTCGCCAGGCATGGGGTTGGGGTTAGACCTGCATACTGAAAAATAGAGACATAGGCAAAAAATGTTAAGAGTTGACCATTTATTTTGGTTTCGTTTGTATATCATACACCTGCTAATATCTGTCTGCCTGTTGGTCCGTCTGTTTGTCTGTGATTCTCACAATGTACAATAAAGCGTAGTCATACTCGTACTACATCAATGTGGCTATTTTCTTTTTTGCCATCCGTAATTATATACAGTCTAAATGTGCACTATAAAACTTGTTCAACGATGCTGACCTCTATCGTCGGGGGCCGTTGTGGCCGGAGGATTGGTGACGTTTGCAGCTGCCGGTGGTAAAGTGGTGGCGCCCGGTGGTGCTTCTGTAGCCTGAGCTGTAGAAGCAGCACCTGTGCGTAAACAAATGGGAAAAAATCTTATCATCTCTCATTAGATTGACTAATACAATACAAATCAACTCTAAAAGGGTTTGTTAGTATAGTGACATTTGCCACTGAACATGCTAACACCACCAAGCTAACATTGTAATATCATCATATATCATTGATAATGTACATCATGCCAATACGCCATTCACGTTATATCTATGTAGTTTTAGTTTCCAGGAATAGACTAGTATGTTTGTAAAGACCACATTGTCATCCTTGCCATACATTGTACCATGTACAACTGTCGAGCAATAAAGATCAATCAATCAATCAAAAATATAAAAAAGAATATAAAGTACCCATCTGATTTTTTTTACTTGTTTTGAGACTAACCTGCAGCTGGAGTTTGTGGTACTGCACTAGATTGCTGCCCGTCGACCACAGGACTGACAACAGCAACTCTGGGTGTGGTACTCTGAGCACTAACACCTAGGGTAAGATAAGACATGTCAATTGAGGTTGTAATCCCTTTGGATTAAGACTTTCTTAAAGATCTAACAGTCTCTTGTAAACTTAGAAGAAAACGGGGTAGTGAAACTTTGGGGTCACAGATGCCTTTACCGTCTTGGATACCATTAAATGCCATGAAGAACTGGGAAAAAAACACTAGAAACTACGTAGAATAAACAACAACCATACCCCTAAAATGCGATTAACATAGCAATCTGCATGACATATCTTTTACCATTATACTAGTCTAGTATTTGGAGGAGCATTTTACCTGTTAGTATAAAACTTAGGCAAACGGCCAGCAGTATGGGCTTTCCTGATATCCTGACAATTGTAGACATCCTGGTTTGGTTCTAAGGTGAAGCTGCCAGTGAAAAGCTGAAATAAACACGACAAAATTAACCTGCAATTCAAATCCTGTAGTTACAGTGTTTTATACACAGGGTGAACACAATAGTATCTTGAAAACCTCGGGTGTTTTTGCTGTGGCACACATTTTGTTAGTCTAAGCATGTAAATAGGTCATTTAAGTACGTCTTATATTTCATGTGTATGCATACAGTTCATACCGCCAGTCAAATTCTGTAGGAAGGGAATATTCAAAATGCCGCCCCCCTCCCCATATATACTTACACAACAATAAGGTATCACTACGTATTTTTCTAGCCTAGCATCCAGCCTTCTTCAGCTTGTCTCTGTGGTTGTAGCGACGGTAAGAGCATACACGACCTGAACAGGGCTGGATACTAGGCTATCTTACCCAAACGCTATCTCTGGATCCTGCTTTCTCCGAAAAGCGTCGCTAGTGTTGGGAAGTGCCTCTTGTTGTTGTTAAGCGACGCGTCTCTTTCTATAGTTTTGTGCACTGCCTGGGGGCACTAATTATAAAGGCAGCTGGTACCGCCATACTCTCCAAGCAGAGGTTTGGGCTTTGCCGTATTTTTGGTGCGTTTTTAGGCTTTTTTTATCGGGCTTTCTTTTTAGCACTGGTATCTTTTTTATACCAACCTGAAAAAAAGATACCAATGGCGTAAAAAAAAACATACCAGTGCAAAAAGAAAGCCCGATGAAAAGCCTAAAAACACGCCAAAAATAAGCCAAAACCCAAACCTCTGCTTGGAGAGTCGACGTGCCATACAGACTAACCCAACCGGTCCTACTCTTTTGTTAGCAGCCCCACGCCCAAGGTTACTAGCTACATGTAGTATGTCAGAGATAGTATATCGTACTCGTCTGTCTGTTTGTTTCTTTGCTTATACGTTTTCAATCTTATTAGTCTATAATGTAATTATGTTGCTTCGTATCCATTTTCCCTTTGTGTTCGACACTCGTATAAGGCAGTCGGACAGGTTTTCGTCCTTTGTTAGATGATTAATTCTTAAACACATGTCGACCACCAGAAAGGTCATATCAAACACCTTAATTGTTTTTCATTTTATATATACACCTAGTTGTGTTTCAGTATTCATATTCCCACCTGTATACACGTATATACACGTACATATACACCTGTATATGTACCTGTGCCCGTATACAGGTACACAGGAAAGCTGCCATGTGCATGTAGATTGTATTGTGTAATTACAACATTTAAAGCACGGCTAAATACTATGTTCCTATTCCATGTGCATCAGCACAGTTAAATAACATGTACCTGTGCCTATATACATGTAGATGTATAGTCTTTATTAGCCTCCGTAGCAGGCTTATAGAACTGGGGGTTTGGTGGTCTTCGGCTGTTTTCTGATTAAAACGGGGGTAATTCAACCAGGCCGGCTATGTTGTCTATATGCAATCAGTAAAAAGCTCATAAAAGCTCGCAAAGACCATGAAGACCCCCACCCCCCAAAAAAACAGTTTTTGGCATGCTATGGAGGCAAAGTCTTCATGAAATTTTCTGCATTCGTGGTCGGTTAAAATATGCTTTTTTTGTGCATGTTATGTTCTCATAAGACATGATCACAATAGACTGAACACCTCTAACACGCCCGCCATGTTTGTAATCACATAATCATACCAGACGGTCCTTTGTAAAGATCACGGTTGGCTACACATGGCGCACGCCGCTTTCTCGCTGTGTTTGTTTGTGCATGACATCCCTTACCTGTTGGCTTACACAAGAAAAGCCTTCCCAAGAACATTTACTTACTCAAATGCTGTTTTTTTTTTGGGGGGGGGGGGGGCTTCATGGTCTTTGGGAGCTTTTATGAGCTATTTTCTGATTGCATATAGACAACATAGCCAGCCTGGTTGAAGTTACCCCCCTTTTAATCAAAAAACAGCCGAAGACCAGCAAACCCCCAGTTCTATAAGCCTGCTACGGAGGCTAATGAAGACTATACAGCCTGTTGTTGTAACGTTATACTCAGCGTTAAGGGTTGTGGTCCGCCCCAACTCTGAATACGGCGTCATGCTACAACTAACATACCCACTACCCCCTCCCCATTCATAAATTCAAACTAAGACCAACTCATTCCATTCATAAATTCAGCAATTCTACAATGAAACATAGGAAAACGCATCTTCAAGTCAAAATAGAATGTATAGCTCACAAAATAGCATGCAAAGACGACAACATGTAACAGGATACGTACACAGTAGAATTAACTTAAGATAGGCAGAGAGAAGGAATGGCAACACTCACCACAAATTGTTACACAGTCGACGTCGATACAGTTGTAGCGTCTTTGTTGGACCTGCTATACATGCAGTCAGTGTACAGCCTTATATAGAGGACACGGGGCCTCAAAATGACGAGTTTAAAACGGCAAAACTGTAGACAAAGTGGTCTGTAGTAGAGCCCTACCACTCGGACGCCCTCCCCCGTTACTCGTGGCTGTCCCAGAACAATGATAATCAGTCTGGTAGAACCAGTTCCGTCCCAGGGTCATCGGGTATCGCATAGGTGTGCGGCAGTTGTTGGGTGCCGCCAATTCGTCATCATACTGGGATTTCAAGCGAGGACTACACATGTACTAAGGCACATGAGAGACTCTAAAACGTGAAGCACATAAGATAATTGTATGTATGTCGTGTAATTTTATGTCAGCTGTACGATGATGTCGTTCTATGTCACTATTCATTTTGTTCTGTCATAGAAGACCTCTACAGAAGGCGCAATGGTTGGGCCTTCTTCTTTTTCTTCTGCTTCTTATCCGTTTCAAACAATGAAAAAAAAAATCAAAAGTCATGTTTTTTTACGAATACATAAGGCTCCATCGCTAAGAAATATACCAACGACACGAAATGCATACGATCTATTACTAAAGAAACATACGATCCTCGCTTGGACCAGCGCGAAGTATTCATACAATCCATTGCTATGAAACATGCGATCCTTACGTTGATAAAGGTTAGACATCCAAGTAATGAGATACACAAGAAAACAATAAAACTAGATAAATTCTAGTAACTGTTTTGAAAATATAATGGTAGTTTAAGATTTCCCGGGTAAGACGACATACAGGTAAGATAAGATTGGACCAATGGTAGGGTGGTACGTGTAGGATAAACCATTGGAATAGAGGGGGGTACGAAACTGGCTGTCAATGCTTTTAAACTCTAGAAACATAACACAATAGCTAGTAAATTACACATGTCATCAGCTATTTGTTAGTATGCGTTTGTTTTTGGAATATATTAAGGTTTAGATACGTTAAAAATTGCACATAAACGATGTACATGTATATCCCCACCGGTTGGTTTCGTCTACTACTATGACATCAAACCCGGAAGTCAACTAACAGGAACCGAAACCAGCCGTTGAAACCCGTTCTATCCAGAACTAACTTCTGATTTTCCTGAATTTGAAGCCGCGTGAACAACGAAAATGTCCGCATCGGTGTCTCAGTTCCGTTACGGCGTGAGTTCTGAGGAAGTACGCCGGCACAACGAAACCGTCCTAGCGGATTGCGAGGCGGGAGACCTGTTAGAGTTCCCCAGGTCTGTATCTGTATCTGTAGAGCCGGTATAACCGCCTTTCGGCGTAACACCAGCTTCGCAGGCACGCGGCGCGGCGGCAGCTTTCTACAATGTTACACCTAGTCCTTGAACATCTAACTCTAGACATTGTTGAAAACTATCTAATGACAATGTCCCTACTGCACTTGGTGACAGTGAGTTCCACTCTGCGATAGTTCTGAAAGAATGAATTCTTGAACGCCTCAATCCTGATAACTCTGGTACATTAAAGGCATGGCTATTTCTTGTTCTCTTCTGGGCTGGTATTAGGTACTTAGTGATTGGTACGTCCACCAGTTTATTAGTCATTTTGTACATAATGCATAGTCTGGACATTTTTCTTCCGTCTTCCGGTGACACCCACTGTAGGTTACCTTTCATTTCCGTGACACTAGCACTTTTTTCATAGGTCGCAGGCCTACTCTCACTGGGCCGTGTATATAGGGGACATGAGGGTTATACATCTGTCTGGAGAAAATGACGGCATCAGTGACGGACTCGGCAACCCGGCCAAGGGGGCTTCTATCTCAGGGAAGATGTTCGAAAAGGCTCAGGTGAGAAGATGTCACCTGTACTACTACCTGTACCGAGAACTCTCAAACTTTCAAAATCAATATGGCATGATGTAACCTATGATACGGTAAGTCAACAACTCTTAACTTCTCGTATTTTCGTGTTATATGTACGTTTCTATGTCTTTTTTTTTCTTTTCTCGTTTGAGGGTGAGTTGTCAGTACAGTGAGATGTTTTGCCACATAAGCTTTTTTTCAGTTACTAAGGCCCCCCACCCCCATATGCCAAAATTAGAAATGACGTCACTCGGGTTTGCCCGGCTTGTTTACTCATCGGCCGCAATGTTGTTTTGCTGTCACTGGGTTGAAAGAATGCTACGAGTAGCAACCTGTAAAATCATCAATTCTTCCATTTTTCTTCTGTTTGCCTGTTCGTTAATCTATTTAGAGGATATCAGTAGTCATGGTAGTCTGGAGGCCAGACCCATAGCGCGCTATGCTTAGAGTTACCCAACGTGCCGGTCTAACTTAAGGGGTGGGGGGTGGTGTTGGGGGCTTTGGTAAAGTTTTCTTCCTGGCATGTTGGGCCTGGGACCGATAAACTGGTCTGTGTAGACCTTGGAAACAGTCTGGCACCCTGGCTAGGCTACAGTTTAATGAGGCCCCCATTTCCACAGCTTCCCCTTTAGCAAAATACACAATTTATAAAGTCACTTTGAGTGCTATAAAAAACTTGAAATGTACTCCTTGCCCTTTTAGATCATGGAAGACCTGTTCTGGGACGTTGTTGGCGACAGCATGGTGAAGAAGAACAACTACCAGGACGGGGACAGGGCGGTGCCTTCGGGACGGGAGATCGTGGCGAGGGCTCGGTCCCGGCTGGGAGAGGAGGGTTATAACGTGCTGTTTAAAAACTGCGAGCACTTCGCCACCTGGTGTCGCTACGGGACGGAACAGAGCCAACAGGTTTGTTTGTTTGTTTGTTTGTTTGTTTATTTGTTTGTTTGTTTTGTACATGAATAACGGGTAAACAGCATGTAGACGTTTGTATATGTAAGTACAAGCTGCGTGTAAGACCAGACTGTAAGGTTTGAGCCACTCACACCAGGAAGGTCCCCTGCTCTTGTCGATAACTGTGGTAGGTTCTTTAACGTGCGTAGGGTGTGGCTCTCCCCAAACACGAGACCTCCATTTAACGTCCTATCCGAGTGACGTCCCTAACCGAAACTACGTACTCATTTTCACCTGAGTCAATTGAGATCATAGGTTTAAAATGCATTTCCCAAGGACACAACAGTGCAGCCTTCCAGTAATTCAGACCCCAAGTCTTAGACCCTTCAGATTCTGAGTCAACAACCCTCCCTAACCACAAGACCACCTTGCCACCACAAAGTTTGTTTCTTTGTTTGTTTGTTGACTCTATGTCCTATGTATTCTCCGCAGGTGAATGACGCCCTGTGGTACGTGGGTGTCGGCACGGCCTTTGCGGCGGGAACAGCCCTACTGGCAGGCTGGATGCTCGGCGACACCCAGAAGGAACCCAGAAGAACCCAGAAGAAACAAACTTCACGGCGATAAAGAAAAGGATGGCAACTCCTAATCACCAAGCAAATTCTGTGGTGTTAGGTGACTCTTGTATCCATTGACCTCCTGTATCTAGTCTCCACCAGACTCCTTTTGCAGGCTGATAAATAGTAGAAGTTGACCTAAAAAGACAAGCTGGAGATTGTATGGCGGCCATCTCCTCTGCCCATGATATTCCCTTTTAGGCCAATTTCTACTTATTTATCAGCCTGCAAAAGGAGTCTGGTGGAAACTACCCTGTATCCATTGCAATTGGCTGCCCCTTGCCACACAGAATCTGCTTGGAGGTTAATGAAACAATAACTCTAGATCTTAGGGACATTCCATAACTTTCCACTTCTCATGAGACACGCCTATGAGTCACCCCATGGTGACAACACATGTGGAAACCGGCCCAACTACATAACATAATCTATAACATTCCATTTCAATTGTGCCTGTACTGTATACACAAAGAGCTGTGCTCTAGAGGTCTGTTTGCAATCACATACAGCTTCTGACTTTCTACAATTCAGCGTCTGACATGTTGGTATGTTAAAAGCAAGTGCAAACTCATTATGTGATTCATTATAGACATTATACATTTATGAAGTTATGTTAATAATAATAATACCTTCTTATAACATATTTTATAGGGAGATGAATAATTCCAAACAATTTGGCCAGTATCTTCACTTATATGTTGTATCTTCATGCATACGTATGTTACATGTAACATTATCTGTTATATATGTCTTGCATATTATAATTGGACCACTTATATCTAAAAGTATTTTATTGTTCTGGTTTTGAGCGACAACTTTGTGGGTCATCTGTATATAGAAATATTTGGGAAATAGAATAAACACCTAATTACCACAGACAGTTGACTTTTTGTTTTGTACCGTTTACATTTTGTTTACAATTGGTGTGTTGTGGTCTAGATGAAAAAAAATGATGCTATTTAAGTGAGTGGTCAAATTTTAGGGGCACAGCGTGGAATTTCCTCCTAAGAGGTCGTGTATGGAGGAAGAAAGGGTGATTTGCTTCAGTGGAAGTGGCAAAACGTAATCAATGATCACTCAAACAGGAGGCCTGTCGAATATACTGACCTTTGTTCAAAGATGGCGGTACCTAAAAGCAATGGTAGCAAAGGGCAACGTTCTACAGGTAGACATTTTTTTAAGTTGCGTAATCCCTGAAAATAGCGATGACGTAACCACATAGATGATAGACCGACCAATCAGAGCACAGAGGCGGGGCTAAGCTTCGGTGGGGTATAAAACGCGTTCGCGACCTTTTTCAGTGTGCATGGTGCAGCACTCAAGAAAGCAAACAGAGAACAATTTAAAAGACTACAGCGCCGCTGAGGCGGGGTATAAATACAACAAAAACGTATTATCCAGATGCAAACCAGGGGACCTGTTAAGATTTCCCAGGAAATGCTACTTTCATTTCGTTGTGTACGCGGGAGATGGAAACGTCATTCACGTCACAGTGGAGCGGCGCGGCTGCGTCCCTATCAACGTACAGGTGAGAAGTTATGGCCTACGGTGCTTAGAGTACCGCCGCCCGCCCAGGCCCAGTACCGCACGATGGGAGAATCTTTACGGTGTTGCTTTCATAGACCGGCTGGAAAGACAGGTTGTGAGCCGTAGTAAAGTAAGAAGCAATATGGCGCCCAACATGGCGGCGTTGGCCTAAAGCAGCTCCTCAACATAGGGCTGTTTTCAGAGTCTCTCTCTGCCTGGAACTTAATCCCAGCGTGAGAGGAAGATCTTTGGATTGTGAACCGTCACTTCTTTGTCTGTTCTTGGGTGAATACTGGAGTCTGTTCGGCGGGAGTGTGCCCACTTGGCGAGTTTTCTCCCTGACCCGGCTGCCCCCCTCTTCCCTCTCCTCCATGCCTACCTGTGAAGATTGCCGCGCCCCAGAAGTGACCTAGCCCCGGCGAAACTCAAGTAAACAAGCTGTCTCACAACTTTAGAAGGCGATATCTCAGCGATCCTTTCACCAATATTAACAAAGTACACGTCAAAATAAAGGGAATTTTGTTGTTAAATGTTGACAGAAATGACATAGGAATCCGTTGAACCGATCTTGAGATATTTTACTCGACGCCCGAGAAAGTACCGCGGCACCGCTACAGACGCCGGCGGACCCGGAAGTCGGGCCGGGCCCGAAATGACATCGGCTCACATTCCGCCTAACAAGAACAGGTAAAGGACTTAGTAATACAGTCAGCAAGCAACGTGCAACAGCCACAGGAGACGCTACACCTACAGGACTTTGCCCGGGCGAAGCTGCCACTGACCCCGAGGTTATAGCTCCTCTTACGCGGTGGCGTTTGGGCCGTTTACTAATCCTAGATCATAGATTACGGACCGTGGCTTGCACAGAATAATTCTGTTGTATTTCTATCACTAATTTAGCGTGTTTTCAACATCTCTGTTGCTCCTGTGTACCCAGGTCAAAGAAGAATCATTCTGGAAAGTTGTCGGAAACAGGAAAGCCGATATCTGCAACTACAAGGACGACACCCACACCGCGTTCTCAGGCCCAGAGATAGTGGAGAGGGCGCGGTCTCGGCTGGGGAATTTCGAATACAAACTGCTGAAGAACAACTGCGAGCACTTCGCCACCTGGTGCCGCTACGGGGAGGGAACCAGCAAGCAGGTACGCTGCCATGTATTGCAGTTAAGTGACCGTGACTTAGAGACACGAGTATTTCCTTCACCTTCTAGTCTAAAGTGGGCCTGGGTCGGCTTGTCGCCTCTGGCTCTGGCACCAGGCTGGAAAAAAATCGTATACTTCATGTCATGAACTTTTGTCTTCAGTGCCGTGTTGTGCTGTCGCTTATGCTTAGCCGTTTGTTTTTTGTTTGTTTGTTTACCCTCCCCTGTTTTTCCATTTAGGTAGATGGCTTCATGTTAGGACGGCGCGCTGCTAGACGACTGCGAAGACGTTCGTAAGGAGACTCCACTGATGCCTGTGTTACGACAAAGATTGATATGAAAGATTAAAATCTAGCTACATGTATCTGGCCAAATTTAACTGTCTCTCTCTTTTTTTTTTGTATTTCTTCTTATTGTAGCGTAACACTGCTAGTACTATGTTGCCTTCTATAGCATAGCTGCCTTTAGTCACACTAGAGGCAATCATTAGAAAATCATTAGATGTTACTAGGGTTGTTTTTAAAGATATGACAATGTTTGCTACAGCTCCTAACATCCTGGCACCAAGTTCTGTTCCGGGAAGATTCTTAAAAAAAAGACGGTCTATGATTTTTTATGATGATATAGGCATATCGGAAGGTTTAAGTTGACGAATTTGAATGAACGGGCTCAGGTGACATGAGTGACGAAGGGGCTGACCAATGTCCAACCATGGTATGATCATAAGAGTCCAACTTTGTTAATAAGCTACTTATTACCATTGTCCAAAAGATCACGTCAATTTTAGACTGAACCAGTCAGATAGTTGGAGGTGGCAACAGCTTAAGCTTGTGCTAAAGATAAACATTAAATTACATTATCTACTGCATATAAATCGCTTTGATGAAACCACCTTGTCATAAAGAACGTCGTGGGGTCGCGTGTGGCGTAGCGGCAGCGTGCTCGACTCGGAATCAAGAGGAAGTGTGCTGTCACCATGTCTAGTCATGAAATGTTGGAATATAAAAAAAAGAACAGATAGACACAAAACGGACAATTCTGTTGGAGCGAAACTGTGCCTAGATTCTCTAGCAGTTTGTTATATTGTTCAAAAGGACGTTCAACGCTTTCAAGTAGCCTGATTAAATCACTTTACGGTTGCCCAGCCGTCTCCCTCTACGGGGAGGGGCCACTAAAGCCGCGGACGGCAGAGTTTGCGTTACACTGACTAGATTTTAAGGTGAAGAAAAGGTTCGGTCGGCCAAAAGTGAAAGGTAAATGTTGGACTGAAAGCTCATGTTACACGCGTGGCGTAAGAGCTGGCCCGTGTCCAACAGGTGCCGCGGGACGAATCACAAAGGTGGCGGGGGTCAGTGATAACGGGTAACAAGTTAGGATAGATAAAGTAAAGATAACTTAAATGACGTATGACTGGAGTTGCATTCTGTATGACACAGTGGTGATGAAAAACTTCGTTAATGGACGGAAACCCTGAGAGACACAAAACTGAAGTGTTCACCTTCTGAGTAAAAGTGGTACCGTCTGGAAAGTACCGCTATGTCTCACACAAAATCACTAGGGAGGGGGGAAAATAACACTGACATTTGGGTCAAAGACAGTTGGGACATTCGGGCTTTTTCTTTTGTACTTGTATCTTTCTTTCGCCAGCGAAATTTCAAGTAGATACTGCCGTGCCTATTTGACACTGTCTTGCCAAAGTATACAGTCTTGCAGCCACCATAAGATCTGCTTGGAGGTTAGTTTCGTCTAAAAAATCCCCTCGACGACTCGAAACTGGAAATCCCCTTCAGCGGAAGTGAAAAACAAGTAAAAAGGGGAAGCGAAACTTAGAGCGACAGAAAGACAAAATGTCGTTCTCGAAGGGGATGAGTGCTGAAGACACCCGCCGAAACAACGAAGGCGTCTTGTCCCGTTGCGAGGAGGGAGACATGCTACAGTTTTTCAGGGGCACGTTCTCTCACTGGGGCGTGTATGATGGACATGGGAAAGTCATCCACCGAGCAGGGGACGCGGACGACGGCCGCAGCGGCTTCTTGAGCTATCCTCTGAGCCTCCTGTCTTTCTCCGGTGTGCGGACTGGCAAGGCACAGGTAAGACGACGTGCGCTTCAGGGCCTGGTCATATCGTCTTGAAAACTGGTTTGCAAACCAACTATTCTATAATTACAAACCTAAGTCATTCTTGATATAGTTCTGCGGCCCGACAAAGCTCCTGATACCGAAAAGGCCTTCGACCTTTGTAACCATACCATTAGTCCATTAGTCGTATCATGCAGGTACATGCCACCCCCACGCACGCACACACACACAGACATACATATTGTACACACACACACACATACACACACACACAGACATACATGTACACACACACACACACAGACATACATGTACACACACACACACACACACACACAGACATACATGTACACACACACACACACACACACACACACACACATACTACACACACACACACACACACACACACACACACACACACACACACACACACACACACACACACACACATACATGTACACACACACACACACAGACATACATGTACACACACACACACACACACAGACATACATGTACACACACACACACACACACACACACACACACACACACACACACACACACACACACACACACACACACACACACACACACACACACACACACACACACACACACACACACACACACACACACACACACACATAGTTTCGACGTTTGATGTGTTGCCGGTATAACCGCCCTTCGGCGTAACACACCAGCTTGTCACTGGGAATGTGTGAATTTTCTATAGCCCGCGTGTGTCATGGGCATAAAGATATTCACATTTCTTAGGTGAGGGAAGACAGCTTCTGGGACGTCGCTAAAGACAGCCTGGTCAGGATCAACAACTACAAAGACCAGAACGGCCCCGTCCCGCCTGGGTCTGAGATCGTGGAGAGGGCGCGGTCAAAACTGGGGGAGGAGGGCTACAACGTCCTGTGGAAAAACTGCGAGCACTTCGCCACCTGGTGCCGCTACGGCAAGGAACAGAGCCAACAGGTAAGGTACATGACGTTACAGTGGCGTAAGGTATGTATAAATGCTGGGGGACGAAAGTACATGTACCTCTTCGAGTTGCACACAAGATGAACACCCGCTGGTTTCTAATATTCTGGCCTAAGTTCTTTTAACAATTACATGTGGTTGAGTATAGCACAATACTGAACTTAACTTCAACTTAAGGGAACGACCACTGTTGTGATGTGGCCGCTGAAATTTGATCCCTGTGTACTCTTTGTGTTGGAATGATGTTCAACATTGTATTTTGCTTAGTATCAACACAGATGAACTTCCATCGGATAAATGTGTTTAGTGTTAGTTTCGTATCGTTAATGCATCGCTTGACCATGCAGAACTATTTCCATGGATCTAAAGACGCTTTTTTTACTGTTACTCTACAGGCAGTCGTGGCCGGGTCGGTGGGCACTGGTCTGACCGTCGCCGGCTGGGCACCCGGCTCAGTAAAACTACTCGTCCTCAGTCTCAGCGCGCTGTTCGCCCTGCCGATGTTCCAGAGCAGCAAGTCCTCCAAATAAGCTGGTTCATTCCTGCTGAGAAAGTGAGAAACACGGTGGTCCTCTATGCCTCATCCTGACTGTTTGAAAAGCTGGATGAACCGTTTGGTATGAGTGGTATGAGTAAAATAATTGGATAGATTTCTCTAGGTTGAACAAGATTGTGGTGGCGGACTTATGTATAAATTAAGCTATGGCTTTCACTACGCTACCGTACTGCATTAGTTAATCAGTAGAGAAGGATGTGTTATACTGAGAGTACGGAAGATGACCCCTATGTCTTGTGGACTATCTTCTCTTGTCTATGCTATAAAGTTTGCTTGTTTGTAGGTGTTTCTAAACCTAAAACACTACATGTATACGGCTTATGGAAAAGAGATGCTAATTACTTTTCACTTGCACTTTCATGAACATCGATACACCAAACAGGTTGCGACTTGTGTACTGATAGTCCTCCAAGTAGACTTGTTGCATCATCTGTGCTTCATTCCTGTTTTCCTGAATGTCTGTAGTGTCATAAAGGACAGGAGGGCAATAAACGAAGGAAACAAAAGAAGCATTGCCTTTTATGCCTCATTCTTCCCTTGGTAAAAAAAACTGTGTGTACAGACTGACGACGAGGTCACATTCATCGTAGGTCGTAGATTTTTATGTCATGGAATTTTTAAGCAGGCTATGACAAAAAAAAACAATGAAACTTTGAGGATCAAAGACATTTGAATTGCAGGACTATCTTACAACCGCTACTTTGTGACCATACGTATACTACAATCGTAGGATATATCATATATCAAACCGGGCCGTACCTACAATCTGTATTATTTTCTACCATGCTTGTTTGGTTAATCCTAAAATCAGGGGTGCCAGAGTATACAGTGCAATTTTATGGAATACAGTACAATCGTATTAGTATACAGTGCAATTTTACTAGTATACAGTGTAATTTTAAAAATTTACTAGTAAAATTGCTCTGTATACTAATACCATTGCACTGTATTCCGTAAAATTGCACTGTATACTCTGGCACCCCTGACAATCGCTGTCACCTGTTTGAACCTGGTCAACTCTTGCGTCAGCATGTCACGTGAGTCCATTAGCCCTTCCCCGTAACCCCACCTTTTAAATGAAAGGGACGTGTCGAAGGTGAAAGGTAACATTGACTGGGGGGAAATTCAAAAGAACGGGCTCATGTTACATGCTGACGCATTCTGCCATGGCTGCAACAAAACAGAAGTCAAACTTTCAGCAACAGAAGGAAAAACAGGTTTGTCATAAACGTACGTTTGAAGCAATCGAAGAGAAATGTCGTCAAATGACAAGATGAGTCTTGAAGCCATCTACCGTCACAATGAAGGTGTCTTGTCAAGGTGTAATAATGGGGACCTGCTACAGTTTCCCAGGGGTCGATTCGCCCACTGGGCCGTGTATGTGGGCGGTGGCCACGTCGTACACCGAACGGGGAACAACAACGACAGAGGTGGCATTCTGAGCTCGCTCAGCTCAAAGTCTCCGTCAGGAGTTATACTGGACAAAGCAGAGGTAACACCTTGAACGTTGTAGCGAATCTACATGTACCTTAAAAGTAGCGTTGTTCGGTCAATCAGATCGTGGGCTACATGGGATTTTATTTCCGACAGAACGATATGCAAAATAATATCCACAATATATTACGCAAACATGACCATTTGTGCGTACTGTCGCATACTTTCCGGTACCAAAATTATTGTCAAGGTTAATGTGATAAAAAAAAAACATCATCGCCCGAATGATTATTTCCCTGTTTGTTGAGGAATAAGTGCATCACCAACAAAAATGCCTTGGTTTCCAGATAAGGGAAGATTCGTTCTGGGATGTTGTCGGGGACACCCCCGCAAAAATCAACAACTACCGGGACAAGACGAGAGTCGCACTTTCAGGCCCTGAGATCGTGGAGAGAGCACGCAAGAACGTTGGGGAGGTTGGCTACAACGTGCTGTGGAAAAACTGCGAGCACTTCGCCACCTGGTGCCGCTACGGGGAAGAATACAGCAAGCAGGTACAGAAAAACATCATGACTCCCGTAAGATTGTTCTAAAAAGTGTTTTGCCATTTCATTTTGTAACTTTGTAATGTTTTAGAAACTGTCTATCCAAGATGGGTATAGGCCGATGATGATGTAGCATTACTATGTTAACGTTGTGTAGCGTATACTAGTGACGTTACTTGTTTAGCTTAACTTCTGTCACTGATATATCCCAAGTCTAGAGATTTTCCATGATCGACGTTCCAGTTATTATTGTTGTTTACCTTTACAGGCAAATACAGCTGCTGCTGCGTCCGTCGGCGTTTTTTTCCCTCTCATTATACCATTTGGCATTGGTTGGATAGTAAAAAGGATCACTGACAAAAACAATTACCAAAGGAGGCCGTCCTGGCAAGAAAGGTCCGAGGTTTACGAATTAACCACCATGGCGTAGAACATCACCTCTTGCACCCGGTTAAGACCAGACTTATATTTAGCGGTTTCAACCGGTTTTAAAAAAAATGAGCCCCTTCTTTACACTGGAAATTTATTGTTCCTTTTGTTGGCTGGATGTTGGGCGGGCCGCACGCGTAAAGTGATTTAATCAGACTAGGCTTTGTATAAATGCTCCTTTTATTTATATGTGCTGTATCTATCATTTATTTATCATGGTTACACAAGTGCTGTGAATTGAATTTTGCATATATGATCGACATCTGTTATATAGCTTATGCACCAATTTCTCCTATGGTTTATGTTTATTGCAGCAATTGTCTCCTTTAATTGGAAATGACCAAACTGTTGTATCGGCTACAGAGATGTCTTAAAGATGGTCGCATTGAATTTACCCGGTTCATATCTTGATAGTGGTTGTACATGTACTCTTGGCAGTTCAATAAAAAAAGTTTAAGAATTGTTTTCACCCACTATTTGTTGTCTGAAATTTAATTCTTTATGATACAGTGTTGACGAAAACGTGGTTAACTAAAGGACGGACACAGACACCAAACTAAAGTGTCACCTGAGTAAAAGTGACATCGTCTGGAAAGTACCGCTATGACCAACATGCTATGACTCGGTCACCATATCCATAGTTCTAAGTGCCATTTGTAGGTTACGGTGTTAAATTCAGGGTGAAAGGCAGATGTTGACCTGAGAACAAAGAGGACCAGGCTCATGTTACGTGCTGACAGAGCTGACAGGTAACGTTACCTGCCGGATGAATCATAGAGTGGAGGGGGCAGTTATAACGGGTAACAAGTTAGGATAAGGAATAATAAATAATAAAGATACTTAGGATAAGTAATAATAAAGATAACATATATTGTATTTGGCTGGAATTGTATTCTGTATGATATAGGGAATTCGTTAAATAAAGGAAGGAAACCGTGAAAATCAAATGTTACCGTTCTTAGTAAAAGTGGTATTGTCTGGAAAGCACCGCTATGACGCACACACAAACATGGGGTAGGGGAAATCAGTTACAACGGCAACATTTGATACTTCAGAGTGAATATTAACTTTAAAAGCTAGCGTTTGGCTGAAACTACATTATGCATTATACAGCAGCCATAAGGCGTCACTAACTGAAAAGACAGACACATAAGTCTCGGCAGAATTGACGTGAATCAAATGAAGTTGAATCAAGTTGAAAATCCCAGCGATGACTCAGCCATAGAAACTGGGAAGCCCCTTCTACAAAAAAGAGGAACTAAAACTTGAACAACAGAAAGGGGGAACGTTGGCGGTAGGGTAACATGGAAATGGAAGACGAAGTGTCCTCCTCAAGGACCCAGATGAGTGATTACGTCAATCGTCACAATACAGGCGTCTTGTTACTTTGTGAGGAGGGAGATCTGCTACAGTTTCGCAGGGCTTGCGGCTACGCTCACTGGGCCGTTTTTGTGGGCAATGGAAGAGTCATCCACCGAACCGGAGACAACAACGGCAGCAGTGCCATTCTGAGACCGTCGAGCTCGAAGTCCCCTTCGGGACTTACGTTGGACAAAGCAGACGTAAGTCCTTCTAGGCTGCTAGGACAAACCTATCTTAGCATAAGAGTTATTTCGCCAACTCTGTATCAAAACCACGGGCGTTACATGGGATTTCTTTCCCCGCAAGGCTATAGGGAAACGTTACCACCTGTGTACACACCAACACGGACATCATAGTTATGTTTACTGCCGTTTACAGTGACATACATGTATTTACACTACTTACTTTGTATTATCAATTGGTATCGTATATGTGGGCGCATGAAGCGCACGACACTGAAATAAAGCAGTCCTTCCTTCCTTCCTTCCTTCCGTCATTACCTTCGCCAAGAAGGTTATGTTTTCAGTAGCGTTTGTCTGTGGGTATGTATGTATGTGGGTATGTATGTGTGTGTGTGGTTTAGCAAGATAACTCGAGAAGCAGTTGATGGATTGGAATGAAACTTGGTAGGTAGGTAGGTCTTAATGAGACCTAGAAATGATTAGATTTTGGGCCCCCTGGTGGCTTTCCTAGGTACTGCAGCTGAACTTCCGGTTTTGATATCTCGTGTTCTGGACATGCTAGGGTCACGAATTTTGGTTGGTAGATAGCTCTTGGGGTAGGGAAGAAGTGACATGAGTTTGGGTCCCCTAGCGCCTTGTTCTGGAACTGCAGGAGCATTTGTTGAAAAATATTTGAAGGACGATAACTCAAGAACCGGTTGACGTATTGTCGTGATTTTTGGTATGTAGGTATTTGAAGTGATGCTTGACATAATCAGATGGGAATTATGCAAATCAGGAGCTAACTGGAATAATTAATGAGGAAATTCTATAAATCTGCTTTGTTCGATAATAGAACTATGAAACACTTGTGACATCTACTTGAGAACGAGAAAAACATCTGAGGATATAGATTATGTAAATGAGGACCTATAAGCGTCGTGGCTCTACAAGGACATCAAGCAATGCGTAGACCACAAACAGTTCGGCTGTCTCCCGGGTCGCTCTACGACGCACTGTTTAGTCGACATTGTAAATCAACTAGCGAGGACGGCTGATCGGAGAGGCACGATCACAAGCCTTGTGACAACGGATTTCTCCAAGGCATTTGACCGCGTGGACCATCATCTCGCGGTAACAAGCCTACTGGACATGGGGTTACGGCCGTCACTTGCAAACTGGCTCTGCGGTTTCCTCACCCAAAGAGCACAAAGAGTTGGATACAATGGGACCTACTCGGACTGGACGGTGACCACTTGTGGACTTCCCCAGGGAACGGTGCTCGGTCCTCTCATATTCCTCGCCATTATCAACAGTGCGTGCCAAGATGCCATCGCGTCGCGGTGGAAGTTTGTTGATGACATGAACTTGGCGGAGAGCCGAATGATAGGCGCGGCCTCTACCTTACAAACCGACCTAGACCAACTGACTGGATGGACAAACAACCGACAAATGAAACTACATCCTAAGAAGTGTAAAGTTATGCATGTGTCTTTCTCCAAAGTCCATGTCCCACGTCCCCAGTTCTCAATAGCCGGCGAACCACTGGAGGAGGTAAAAGCAGTAAAACTACTCGGTGTGCACTTCCAGGAGGACCTAGGGTGGGAACTACATGTCAACCATGTGGTAAAGCAGGGCAACCAGAAACTGTACTTACTCAAACGATTACGGTGTTTCGACCTCTCCCGAGAAGACTTACTTTTGTGCTACAAGACCCTTGTACGCCCAACATGTGAGTACGCCGCCCCCGCGTGGCATGCCGGACTAACTACAGCACAACGTGCCAGGATCGAAACCCTCCAGAGAAGAGCCTGTCGCATAATTCTTGGACCGGCCTACACATCCTACAAGGAGGCGTGCAGCATCTTAGACCTGCCTACCCTAGACGACCGGCGACGTGACTTGTGCCGTAACTTTGCAAAGAGACTGGTGGAGTCGGAGTCATTCAGAAACTGGCTCCCTCCTACGCGAGGAGACATCAGCTCAAGAGACACTAGAAACAAGCACCGCCTGACTGGGATAAGAACTAAGACAAAAAGATACCAGAACAGTCCAATTCCTTTCATGACTCGCCTCCTGAATGAAACAGATCTGTGATCGAATATTGTTCTAATTGCCCGACGTAAATGACATTTACCTATACCCATTGTTATCTGTAGAACGTTATATTTACCTTGTGTACCTTTACATATATGTGTGTGTCGTTAAGTACTCCGACGTATCCGTCATACAACCTACCTGTTTTAAGGTAGTGTTTCTTATGTTTTAGAATTGTTAATTGAGAAAGATGAGTTTTTGCCAGTATTTAGAGTCTACTTTTAACTGTTTTTAAATGTAAAAAGTACGCAATTCAGCCCATGGCTGCGATGTACTTTATCTGATCAAAATGATCGAATAAACCATTCATTCATTCATTCATTCATTCATTCATTTGCATAATTAATGGAAAATTCTTATAATTCCATAGTTGTAACTGCTGCACCCCGAATTTCATACTTGCCACATTTGGAAGTTAAGTGAAGGTGAACATCAATAAACATAATTTATTCAAATCATGACCTCATTTGCATAATTTATGTGGTAGTGCTATAATGGCCTTTTTGTTATGATAAGGCTGTCATTGGGTGGAGAATATGATCAACTGATATAATCCATGCAAATGAGGCTCTTATTTACAAAATCAATGATTAAAATTGTATAATTCGTCACCCGCAAGGGTTAACATCATTTGGCGAAGGTATGAGATCGTGGAACTCCTGTTCATTCATTCATTTATATTTATTGCCAAGGTAAGGATCAGTAGCAAAAAGACATTGTGGCCAAAATGCAAAATGATTATCATCCTGTTCTGAGGAATAGGCGCATCACCTAAGGTAAACATGAAATTCACTTTGGCTTCCAGATAAGGGAAGATTCCTTCTGGGATATTGTTGGGGACAGCCTCGCAAACATCAACAACTACTTGGACAAGAAGAAAGCCGCACTGCCAGGCCCAGAGATCGTGAGGAGGGCACGTGGGAAAATTGGGGAGACAGGCTTCAACCTGCTGTGGAAAAACTGCGAGCACTTCGTCAACTGGTGCCGCTACGGGGAAGAATACAGCAAGCAGGTATAGAAAAACATACCAATGAATAGTGAAATATCGGTATAAAAAGTGTTGCACCATTGCACTTTGTACCTTGTAATGTCATTCAAGAATGGCTTGTTCAGTCTATCCAAGATGAGATTAGGTCGACGATGATGTACCATTACATTTATTTACCATGTTGTGTAGGGTATACTAGTACTTCTGTCAATGATATATCGCAAGCCTAGGGATTTCCATGACATTCCAGTTATTTTTTTTTTACCTTTACAGGCAAAAACAGCTCTTCAGGTGTTGATCGGCATTTGTCCTCCTCTCATTATACCCATTGGCATTAGCTGGATAGTTATGACAATAAAAAGGAGGTCTGAAGAAAACAATTCGCAAAGGACTGCGTTGTATCAGGAAAGGTCAGAAGATGAAAATGTTAGCGAATCAAGTCTATCCGAAACTGACGTCGATTGTGACCATCCAGAAGATTAACCGGCATAGTGTGGAACCTCGTCTCTAAGAAAATAGAAATTAGAGTATCCTGCCCTACACTGAAGAGTTATTGTTCCCTTTTACTAGTTCAAAATAGTGTTGACAAACAGACGCTCGAAGAACGTTCGATTTCACGGGAGACTGATCAACAAAGTGTTCAGGAGACAAGTATGTAATATGTATTCATATATCAGTGTTCAATGAAACACGGTAGCACTGTTGTAGCTTATTTATAAGAGGCAGTCGTTGTATGGTTTAAGTAAAGATAACAAAATAACGTTTGATTGAAATAGATAACTAGAAAACACAGCAGTACGAAACTTTCTCGCAAGGTATACAAAAAAGCAACGCTACTTTTATTGAGCATTTCCGAGCTAAAGTGGTATCGTCTAGGAATTGGTATCGTCGGGGAATCCCCGCGATGACTAAAAGGTGGAAAGCCCCTAGACCTGCAGCCGGGCTAAAAATCAACAAAGAAAAGAAAAACATTTGCCTATTTACGTATCATTTCCATTTTGCATGTACTTAACTGGTAAGTAGACAATGTACTAATGTAATAGGTTTGTCACCTATTGGCACCTGGCCAAGTCTTGCTTCAGCCGTCAAGAGAGCCTGTGAACCTTCTGACCTTTTCATGCATCAACTACATCAAAGACTTTTGTTTTCCCACATTTGAACATGATAGAACAGGAGTTATCATTCCTGAAACAGCCTAAAATATCAAGTTCTGTTGGGGGGAAACTGTGCCTAGACTCTCTAGCAGTTTGTTATATTGTTCAAAAGGACCGAGAACAATTTTGAGGTGAAGAAAGGACTCGGTCGACCAAGGGTGAAAGGTAAATGTTGTACTGAAAGGAACAGGCTCATGTTACGCGCTTGACGTAAGAGCCGTGTCCAACAGGTAACAACAGCGTCTGCAGGATGAACCATAAAGCCGTGGGGGGGGGGGGCTGGTTAGCATATCGGCTAATTACAGCACTTCAAAGTTAAGATAAGTAAAGATAAGTTAAGTACAGTTTCGCTGGAATCGGATTACATTCTGTTTTCATGCAGCGTTTATGAAAACTTTGTCAACTAAAGGACGGGCACGGCTACAAAACTCAAGTGTCACCTGCATGAGTAAAAGTGGTACCGACGCTTGGAAACATAATCGCGTCTGACCTCTGCTCCTGACATTAAACGACAGGGGTGAAAGTACAGTTGTGTGTAACGGTTTTGCACTCGCAGGCGAATGTAACTCGGGCGCAATCGAAGAGCTATGTCTCTCTCGAAGACCAAGGCTGGAAGTGGAATACCGTCTGAAGAGGTCCGTTGTTATAACGAATGCCTCTTGAACAGATGTCTTCAAGTGGGCGACCTGATAGAGTTTCCAAGGATAGGCTACTCCCATTGGGGTGTGTACGTGGGTGGGGGACAGGTTATCCACCTCATCTGCCTGGAGGGGAATATTGTGAAGTGTTGTAATCCAGTCACTGGCGCCAAGAGAGGAGAGGTAAGAATGGGTTATATGTCGCCTTGTGTTTATGAATTTCAGGTGTAACACCGGTCTGGATAAACAACATTCTCGCATATTAGGTCACTGTATTAGTCCCACTGTTTGGTCCATCATCGCTGCTACGTAATGCAACCAGACTGTCTGTTCTGGTCGAGGAAGTGAGATAATATGATATAACATGATTTCTTTTAAGTAATGCCTTATTACTTAAGTAATTATTAGTATTAGACGACAATTATTTATAGCATTACATTAGCAGGATACCTGCTTAAGCATTAGATAGATATTTAAAAAAAACTTGCCATACATTGTACCTGTGACAACTGTTGTGCAATAAAGTTTCATTTCAATATTTCAAAACAGCTCTGTCACCCTTATGTTCCTAGATCAAGGAAGAACCATTTATGAAAGTTGCAGGAACCAGCAAGGCCAAGATAAACAACTACAAGGACAATGAGATGTCGCGGCATTCGCCGGTGGAGATCGTGAAGAGGGCCAAGCGTTACAAGGGGCTGGTCGAGTACAAGTGTGGGGGGTGCGAGATGTTCGTCACCTGGTGTCGCTACGGGGAGGGAACCTGCGAGCAGGTAAGTACCGCCCTTACAAGTGATTAGACCTCGTTATGATAACAAGGCAATGGAGATTGCCACAACCGGTGGCACTCCTACAATAAAAAATATACAGACAACTTAGAACGCGAACCCCGCTTGTTCGAACGGGGAGTTAGGCAATATATTAGCGAATGTGCATCCCACCCTAAATCTATCTATCTATCATAGAACCATAGAAATATTCATTTATAGCTCAATATATGTTGTATATATCATCACGAAAGTAAAAAAAATGTGTTACTTTTGCTTTTTAGATCCAGAAGGTTAAAACTGCGGTAGATTATCTCCGGACCGCCGGCTTGGTGACGACCGTGGCGGCGGTGGCCAGTTTTATAGTCTATAGGGTGACACGATAACAAAGTTAAGAGATGATCTCTTTAAACGCATAGCATTATGTAACATCCAATCCTTTTTCATTATTAACAACAGTATTTAGATATGGGCTTGATGCACCATTTGGTCATTCTAGTATGTAGGGCAAAGTAACCAGTGCTTTATGCCAGGTTCCTAAATCGCAATGCCGTTAATGCTACTGCCTGTATCAGTAACTTCAGTATTTGTTTTGCAACCAAAATACCGCCATGTAGCAGTTAAGCACGCGTGATGTTTTAATGTTTTGGTTTTCCACCTGCACATGTGATCTTGGTGTTGTCTTGATTGAATAAGAATAAACGCATGACAATTGCACAATGTGTAATTTTCGTTATTCTTTTAATTCTAATTCTAATTCTAATAAAAAGAGGAATATCATGAAGACTGTATATAGCATCTATGGCTCGCTCTGGGACATTTGTTCACTGAGTAAGACAACAGCTCCGAACATCCTGACAATGAATTAATTACGGCTCTTAATGATACGACAGAGGACAACATGCCCTGAAACACATATTAGGCATTCCTTAAGACATTAGAAGGATCCTTAAGCCTTAAGGATTCTCGGTTGTTGCCAGCCCCTGTCCCTCCCCGTCAGGGAAGGTAACGCGCACGAAGGCGCCGAAGATGATGTTACAGGACAGTTCCACTATAGACGCCGCCACGATCAGCACAACCAGCGAGCCGGTCCACCACAGACTCCGCCTGGGGGGAGGAAATGTAAGCGTCATGGCTGGTAATAGGCGTCCTTCCATCTCGAAAGATGATGGTAGCATTCTAGGTCCGTGGCTGTGTGCAGCGTCTAGTGTGGCTAGTCAGCCCTAACTAGCGTGGCAGTCCCGACCACAGTTGGGACACATGGAACTGAAAGATAAGCTATTTTGTGCTTGTGGTTTCTCTTCTCGCTTTTAGTACTTTGTCATGATGGGTACAATCTTACTTAAAGGTAACGTCTTCGTACATGTCTTCGTTTCCCTTTAAAATTGGTATCGATCAAGGCAATGGTTGCTTGGTTATTATCAAATGGATGGTGGGTTAAAGATGCCTGACAAGTCATTGAAAGTAAGAAACGTTCTTTCTACAGAATTTTCCTCTACCTCGACATGCCTGTCTGAAATATTGAGACAACTGTAATACGCCATTACATGCCATGTCTACTAGTACGTGTACACCCTCTAATTATTATATAACAGACCTGTATGATAACGGCCTATCCGAGCCTTTACGCAGCTTGTGAAGACGGAGATAGAACTCGTACCTGCATCAGATACAGACAAAATCCCGTTCAAACATCGGTAATGTGTTATACGTATTATCTAGAAAACTGAACAAGAACAGACGTTGACAAGTAGCCCATTTTTGAAAGATTATTAAATATTGAAGAGGTGTGTGTGTGTGTGTGTGTGTGTGTGTGTGTGTGTGTGTGTGTGTGTGTGTGTGTGTGTGTGTGTGTGTGTGTGTGTGTGTGTGTGTGTGTGTGTGTGTGTGTGTGTGTGTGTGTGTGTGTGTGTGTGTTGGCATTATCGTGAACTTGCAGCTGTGGAGAGGACCCCCAGACCATTCAGCACCTGATACACGGTTGCAGGCTTGGTCCTACCTGCACAGACATAGATCTCCAGGAGGCCAATGAAGCAGCGCGGAACTGGCTGGAGTGGATTGGCGACAAGCTATGATGATGATCGTGAATTCTTACGTCTTTCCAAGCTCTATGCATTTTCCAACTGCCACCCAGCCAATAAACTTCTGGTCAACTTTCTACTGGCCAGATAGCTTCCTGTTTCTGACCTTTTGTGCGTTGTAGATTGGTAGTTATTATTGCTGTTGCCCACATGCACACAGACAGGCACACCCAAAACAATACTTCTATTTTCGCGGAGGTTAAAGCCTTACCAAGACCAGATGATGTGAAGCACCCCGGCCGGCACCAGCACCCAACCCACGATGTTCGGACCGTTTTGGTTATACGTCATCAACGCCGTGCCGATCCCCACCAATAGCAGCCCTGGAAGTCACGTGAGTATGATGTAAATCAGTGCCCGCCATATTGGTTGGTCAAACCAGTATAGGCGAGAAATCATTTATGATAAATGTAAAAAAAGTCATTCTAGCACGCAGTTGATTCATGTAAGCCACAGGTATCACTCGATCATCAACTTCTTTTGTACGTCATCAAGATCTATGCTGACCCTACAGTTTGATATATTACTTGTGATTCCTAAAAGATCCGAGTTCCAACAGCTTAGGCCGTACGTTAAAGAATGAAGTAGAGTACCTTGGTTCATGAAGGCGGCCAGTGTTCTCTCCATGGCGGACAAAATGGAGGGATCTGCAGGATAGTCTTCGGTGAAAGACTCAAACACCGGCTGATGACCTGTGACGCATTATAGAAGGCATTTACTTTCAAGTATAAGTGCACATCCTGTGTTTTACATTGGGTCTTAGTCTCAAGTTAAACTTTTCTGTCCGATCTGTGTAATATACAGGGTACAATGTTTGTAACTATGTTAGATACTAATAGTGTGTTTGCGTGACATTCGGCATTTTAGGGTAATCTGAGGGAGACAATGTTGACCATTGATAGTTTTCTCTCAATCTCAATGTATAGGATACCGATACTGTTGTATCCAGGATGTTTGTTAGCCCCAATCTTTTGTAATCAAAATCTTCCTTTTAATCACAGTAAACCCTTTCTCACGAACTTACCTTACTTAAAATAGTTTGCAGGTTCAGTTATAGTTCTCTTGGCAAAAACGCTTTTAATGACTCATTCTATAGCAACGGATCGTTTACTTAGTGGGTAAACTTGAACTTTGGTTTACGTTTTACCAGTTATGCAACTTTATAAGAAACTGGGTGGGAGGAAAAGGTAAACAAAGGTCAACTCAGTTCACCTTATGACATACAAATTGTCACGTTTTCCATTTCCCCCACATTTTACTTCCTTTAGATCATAGTTACATGCTTATTAAGTATGAATATATCATTTCCTCGCAAATACAACTAAAATACTGTTTTCATATGGAATTCTGACCTTTTTCAATCCTTTCGGGATCTCCAAACGCCTGGGCTCTGTTCTTAGTGGCTGTCCCGTTCCCAGACAGGCTAGTCACTGGCATTTCATTCTCTTCTGTTATGGTGAACCCACCATTCACCTGGCCCGGCAAGTGAGAACCTAGAGGCGAAACGACGTGGATCGTAAATAATTTAAAATTGCCCTCTTGTCTAGATTGGTAATAAATCTACAAGCATATCATTCCTTCATCAGAACGCACTATCCAAATAAAATACCCACGTGTTGACCAATGTTAACCACCCCAATCGTGTATAAATTTATGGCCATTCGACGCCCTATAGGGTACTTCAGCGATCACACCCCACTTAAAAAAGGTTAACAAAAAGTTCCTTCCTGGTGATGGCAACAGACCAGGACAGTGGAATTTGGCAAAATAGAGTCAACAATTGGCCAAGAGAATGAACTCTATGGTGGTGAAACTCCCCTGGCAAATTATTCTCACTATTTGCCTGATTTTACTGTTTTTCAGACCGCGTTTTTAGTCTGGTGGAGTTTCCGGGTAAGACCGACCAACTATTTGAACCAAGAAGTCCCGGGTTCGAGTCCTGACATACTACCGATCTTGTGCCCTTGAGAAAGGCACTTTACACGACTTTCCTCACTTCGCTCAGATGAAAATGAGTATTGCATTGCCCCGTGTTGGTGGCGACATTAATATAAGTTTAAAAAACTTAAGTGTGCCGTCACCACGTCTTGTGATTACATGTTGGAATAAAAAAAAAAAACTATTTGAACTAGCTGATAGCTGTTAACTACGGCCCGGTAACTTACCCATGTTGAATGAAGGTCCTGGTCTGTTCATAGTCGGTCACTTTTTTTTACCCCCACGAAGAAAGTACAGCACTGGCATGAGGAGAAAAGACCAACACGTTTGTTAGTATATGAAGCATAAAGTCTGTTTGAAAAGTCTGAAATAAATTGAGGAAATGTCGACCGTATATCTTCAGAACCTTTCTACTATACAATATGTTGTACCAAAATATCTGAATTGCGACTGTCCTGGCAGTTTCCCATATTTTACATGGAAAGGCTTTAAATTAGAGGCTGAAAGGCTAATTCATATGAGCACGCACATACATGCACGGCATTTCACAAAAGATTTTTTAACTCCTTTTTGATCTTACCTGTTGCAGAATTTTCAGCAAGGCTATGAAAGCATTCACGGACAACAATCTTCGGCAGCCTTTTCCACAACTAAACTTGGCACGACTTCACCCACTTCCGCGTGCGCAGAGGGACGACTTAAAACCACGACTGTCCCTCCTCCAAAAAGCCTCTGATTTACTGACTTAAGTCTGCGCGTACAGCGAACGTTATGAGACCCTTACAAGTTGCAATTGTTCTGAAACGTCAGTCAAAAACGACGTAGCTAAACTTACCGTAACTCTCCGATCGCCGCAGTGAAATCCCACCCGCACAGATCTGTTCCAAAAAAGGCTAGTCAAGCTTTTGTGAACGAATTACATGTATATACGGCCTTCACCTTTCCTTATTATCCCCAGACATTTTGTTTGGTTAGAAAGGGGCTTGATTTACTCAGAGTGATAACATTATTCAAATATCATCTACAGCAAGACTGCATGGCAATGTCGCTCCCTTGAGCACAGTAGAAATGGGCAGGATGTCAACCAAGGTCTTAGAGCACATTTTAGCCACAATGTTAACATCAGATGATTGTGATGTCTGTAAGCCCTACCTGTTTCAGTAGCTTCGTTAAAGTCGAAGTGAATCCTTTCTCACACTCTTAGGTTACTGCAAATTGTTTGGCAGGCACAGAAACGTTGGTAATCATTGACCAAATGCCTTCACTGACAGAAAAAGAATTGTTGACTTAGTCAAGGCAAGCAAACTTGAGGTACTAGTTAAATACAAGCTGTGCAACATTTGTAGACACTTAAAAATGCGTTGGTCGGGGAAAACCAATATGTATGTCAGCCACTTTGAAAAATCACTGCGTTTAAAAGATCTATAGTGCAGCACTCCCAGATATGCATAGTGCACTATACTGGGGGATGTTTCATTGGGGATCTGTTTAGATGCATTTTCTGGCGTGGCAGATATATGTACTAGTAACCTTATGTACAGTAATTACACTAGTAATTTATGTTTAAATACACCGGAAGTAATGGTGTTTCTGTGCAGGTATATTTAAGAAAAAAGTTACTTCAAGACTTAGTCATGTAACTGGGCTCTGTCATTCATAGAACTCCCATTTGTTCTCTTATATACATGTACGTACATGTATGATATGCATTATTTTGCCTTGATATCAAGATATCATATAGGCGTATTTGTTCTTATTGACTCTTTATTTTAAGTTACGTTTAAAATTTTGTATCCATATATACAGATCTATATACAACATGTACAGTGTGCAATGCAGGCCAGTCTTGGCCATACAAAAACAAATCTTTGTAAATCTGCAAGGAGAGGTATCAAACTTATGTTGGCACTACATGTATGTCAATGAAATGTTAGGATCAGACCTGATTGTTTGATCAGAGTATCAGAGACCAGTCCAGCTGTTTACTTGTGCTCAGCACTGTCACTATAGTATAGTAATGATTTTAACTTTAAGTACCAGACTTATCAACCCAGGGTTGAGGTTGTTCAACCTTCTCTGTATACCTCTCAATACTATATGCCAACCCAAGAGCACGCAAGCGATCAGAAAGCAGCACAAATTAGCACAGAATGCCCTAGAAGGTCTGTGCAGAAGGACAGTATGAGAGGAATGAAGTAGAAGACTGTATGCTAGTCCAGACATGTTCTATGTTGGCTTAGTCTCAAAGCAGAGGCTTGGGTTTCGGCTTCAGCAAATGGTAACTGCCTGCTGCCAATGATACAGCCAGGCCCATTTGATACTGTCTTTGCAACCAACAAAAGACCTGGTTAGAGGTTTCTGCTGGCTATGACACTGTCCAGTCCTCCTGTGGTTTGAGATATGTATGATTGTCCATGTAGATGTGAGACAGGCCGGGGCCGTAGTAGTTGATGACATACTTGGAGCCATCAGAAGGACCTACAACCTAATCATGGAACAGAAACAAGCAGTTAACATGAACACCAGGCAATGACATATTCGTGAAATATCATCTACTATATCTACAGTAAAACATTAACTTGGTGATTACATTGAAACATGTACAATTATATTGATTGACACAATAATACATTTACTATTTTCCTATTTGTTCATTAACTTTCTTACCTCATCTTTTACACTATTGATTTGAAATTACTGTGTTGCCTAAATCACATTATGAGCTGCAAATAATGAATGGATGAAAGAAATGAAACTATAATTCCCATTCAGTGCAGAAATAACGTACCTGTGTAGCGATCAGTATGATGTCTACCAGTTGACCCAAAAACATGAAGCCCAAAGTGCACAACTTTAGCAACCCTGGATAGAAATCAAAGGAAGATTTCTTTTACCTCATAAGTAAAATACTAGTAGATCATTAGATTTAGAGATACATGGTAGATGGTGAAGACTACAGAGGTTTATTGTGAAATATGTGTAGCTATAAATTGCACATTTGAGTATGTAACTGGCCCTGATGGTTCTTGGTAGGAATTAAGTTTCTAAAATAAAAGAATAAGTCTCACCTATTGCAGGATATCCCAGGTAAAACCTGTCCACCCCCAACATTCCCAGGAATATGGATGTTAACAGTGCGATGTCATAGTGGTACCCATTCCTGTAATTTAAAAGGGGAAAGTAAAAATGAAATGTACAATTCCATCCCTATGCAGGTAAGCTTACTAGAAAGCTCATCTTTTAGTGATTGTGACAAGAGAGACTGATGCTATACTGTGTATAGATGCAGATTTAATGGACTGGGACATACGTATATCTACATGGTACATCCTTCTTCAGGTCTCCTGTACAGTTGATGCCTGGAGCTGCTGAACACCACACTGGAATAGGAAAACATGTACAAATGTAGTTAGTCTGTGTGTAAATGTACATGTATATTATAAACTCTCACTGTCTAGGGCTCTACAGATCAGCAATATTAAGTCAGATACACTAGTACACTAGTACATGTAATAGCATGTAGTACAGTAACACAGGGGTCCAGAGCATTGATGGTTTCATCACCATGTGCAGGTCATAATCTGTATTATTATAAGCTATTACAACAATACACCATCCGTGATGGCAGGTTTACCTGTGACGAGTCCCTCCTTCCTGCAGCCCAGAGCTGCCTGTGTGTCTGGGTCTATGGCAGGCTGGGGACAGTGGTACGTGCCATAGTCAAGGAACTACATGTACATGTATGTCCAGATTGACAACATTATTTACTGCATAGCATATTTACATCGGATCCAATGTTGACAGTTAGGCAAATTTGTATACTACAGCCTCAAAATTATTTTGTAATAATTTTGTAATACTTTTGAAAGTACAATTGTATATCATTATATGGTCATATAACGGTAATAATAGATAAAAATTACTAGTAGATTGCAAGATTTAATCTTTTTTTATCGAATATATGTATCTATTGTTCAATATGCTCAAATTTTTTAAAAATTTACTCTAAATTTACTCTTCTTCTCCCAACTGTATGGAGAATTGAAATCTGTTCCTCCAAAAGAAATGGGGAGGGGGCGTTGTGATTACTCAAACTAGATCTGCCAGATCTACACGATATAAGCTATAGCAGAGCAAAATTAGGAGAATTCAAAGGATATTGTCCTGTTTTAAGATCTTCACACTTCACAGCTTCCTCCACGTCTTGTGCCGACCCACGAGAAAGGCAGATCGTGACAAAAACGACAAAAAATCGAAGAAGGTTTCGATTTTTTGTCCAACACGCCGCCATCTTGGATGTGGATGATTCCAATCCTGTCCAAGGGGTATTAGTTCTATTTAGCACATCCGGGTCGAGTTAAAACGGAAATTGGGTAAGACTAGGCGATGCCAAATACTTTGGAGGTATTTGAGGCGCAAAACCATTACAGGAAGAACCGCAAACAGACAATTGGCCGCACAGGAAATGTTTGGAATGTTGAAGGTGAGTCGACTGCCAAATATTTACATCACGTGACCTCACCTTATCCGGGTAGAGCGTCGGGTGCAGGGATACAAACAACAAAAATACTGTAAAAAAATCACCACTTATTTGCAAAAACAAACAAAAAAACATACTCTTTTGACTACAAATAATTACTATTTAGTAATTTTGTTTAAAATTAAATATATTAGTCGATTTATGTCATGTGCAATGAATTTAGAATGTATATTTTTGAGGTACTAATTTTTGTGTTGGCGGTAATTAGGTCATGGGGAGGGGTGGAGTATGTGTCATGGCTGCCCTCTGACCAAAGTAGCAGCAAAACCGGACAAAAATCGCCAAATTCGGACCCTTCAAACTCATAACTGAAACGTAAGTAGTATTTTCTGCAATATGAAGCACCTAACACTCGCATGGATATGCAAATTCGCTGTGATCATGTTTTAAAAACGCAGCTTTTAGGTCCGAAACTTGCTAATTCGGTGGAATTTGCACTGTAGCGTAACGCCGCTGCTATGGCACCGTATTTGATGAAGCAAAAAATGTTCTTTAGTTTCAAAGTGTTGAGTACAAAAGCAAGAATATCGTTGGCAAAGTCAATGTCAAGGAAGGCTACACTACATTTCACGTTTTTTGTACTTTTCAACGTCAAAATATGCTTTAGTGCACGGTTTTGCCTTTTCGTATGTTTTTTTTTTTTCGAAGGGGTGGGGGGCAGAATCGATATACATAACCCATGACTTCAGTCTTGTGCTTGCTTCGTATTTGTTTTCGTTGTTCAAACATCCTTTCAGAGCTGCCTACTGTTGTGATACGAAGCGTTTTTTTACATAAAGTAGGGAGATCTACCCTAAAAAAAATCATGCCTATGTTTTGCAAATGAATTATCAATTCTTTATGTACAATAATTAATACAACTCCTTATGTATTGCTATTGGACAATGAAGAACCCACTGCTTGAGTAACTGCTTTTTGGTTTCTTTTTGTTATATATCGATATGTAACATGCTATCATCAGTACCATGTGTTGTTGTCACATCAAAATAGTGTACTACTACTACATTCTTTGGCGATTTTCTAGTTGGGATAGCTCTTCAATTTCCTGTTATTCTTAGTCTGTTCTCTGTGCTCTATCATGGGTCTCTAATATTTTGTTTATAATTTCCAGGGAAAACTGCAAGCAGTAAGATTGTCCCGGCACTTCGAACTTCTACCAGGTGAAAGAGTCCGAACAGGACTGCAGACAAGAGAAGCAACATGCCGGTGGGAACACAAGGTAGCGTGTTGTCATGAAAATTTATCTGTGTTGGTAGTTACATGTTTAAAGTTAAAACGTTCGATCCAACAGAGAAAATTCTCTCACCTATAGCTTTTGACTGGTCACTCTTGTCTTCCTCAGTAGACTGACCCAGAGTGACCGGTCGAAAGCTCTATGTTTTTGTGTTGGATTGAAACTTATAAAGATAGTGTGTTGTCATTTCTTATCTGCAAGTTTCTTGTTTCTTGTCCTTCCGGGCACTTACGTCAGTTATGACCAATTGCTAATGTACTGTGCTTTAAGGTCACACCGTCAACATTCAAGGTAATTAGTCACATTACTTAGTTACGAATTACTAGTATGAAGACTGCAGTATTGTAAGATTTACTAACAGTAAAACAGCCAAGAACATGGACTGTTGAGTGTTGTCTTGGAATGTGTGTGCAGTTTTAGTTGTTTACTGTACACAAACTTTGGTGTTGTTATTGTCAGTTCATTTGTCCAATAATACAGAACTGTTCCTGTAGCAAGTAAACAGTCTTTGTACTAACAACAAGACTTTTTCAGTACAGCCTGATTCAGATTTGGCAACTACGTGTAGTTCGTTTGGTTTGTTTGTTAGCTTGTTTGAACCATTGTTTATACACAAGGAGCTCAAATTGGCCTGCAGGACACTTTTCAGTCAAAACTTGGTTGTTGGTACATACAATGTATGATTATGAACAGTACTACAACTCAGTAGAACTTACTACTACTACAAGGAAGATCATTACTAGGAACAAGGCTACAGTAAACCTTGTGCCCACAGTGCATGCATATTCAGCCAGGTAATCCAGAATGCTGGAGTGACCTGTATTCAAATGACATTGTTTACTTTCAGGGGTATTTTCACATACCAGATTTAGATCACAATCTCATAGAAAATAGCTGCTTTGTTTGCATGCCAGGCCAGGGCCACAACAACTCAAATGGTTGGCTTCCAGAGTGAGAAAGAAAACGCTAATGAACAAGAAGATCAAAATGAAAACAGAGTCTGTACCATTACCATGGTAAACAAACTTAAGACCCAGTGAATAATATACTATATAGTTGATGTAAATTTCCCACCAATCTCTATAGTCTAGATCTGTGTTCATCTACAGTTATACAATGAAACCAGTGAGATAAACCATTACAGCCTAAATTAATTTACAAAAGCAATTTACAAAAGCAAAATTGAAATGAAAACATACAACAAAGCCCCATGCACCATTACTTAAAATGAATGAATGGTGTAACACGAATAGTGCACACTGTTCATATAATTATAAACATACATGAATGGAATTCCTTTCCTTTCTATCAATGAATCAGTTAAATGTTTAAGCTTTGTTCCTGCCAAAACAACACCAAGAAATTGTGTAACACTTAATATGCATATGTTCACACAAACATACTAGTACATGAATGGAATTCCTTTCCTTTCTATCAGTCAGTTGTTTAAGTTTTGTTCCTGCCAAAAACACCAAGAAATTGTGTAACACACAATATGCATTTGTTCACATGAACATACCAGTACATGAATGGAATTCCTTTCCTCTCTATCAATCAGTTGTTTAAGTTTTGTTCCTGCCAAGAAATATGCAGCCGGCATGTTTTGGGAATTCAGCACTACCAGACCGTAGCATACCCAACATCACACACTGATGGGCTGGACCATTCTTAACATGTGAGAAAACATACCAAAGGCGGCTGTCATGTATTTACACCCAGTAGAACGAACAATGATTGGTCAATGTTGGCTCATATGCATAAATCAATAGGGATTAGGATGTTCATAATTCTCCTGGATTAGAGTTAGAGCTGGCTTAGGTCAGACCTAGCTTCCACTAGGCCTTTCTCACGGATAGTAGAATTCGGCCAAAAATAGGATAGGATGAATAATTTGGCATGCATGTGTAGGAGTCAGTCAGCCTGTAGTAAGGATAACTTTTCTCCTTGGAACTGTTTAGGGGCAAATGGTACCCCATCTTGTTCAAACTCCCCTTGCTAATTATTCTGAATATCCCTATTTGGCAAAATTTGACTGTTTTTTAGTCTGAATATTCAGTCTAGTAGACTAAGAGAGTTAGACCTAGCCAGTGGAAGGTTTGCTAAAAGCATGATTTAGTCAGACTGACATCCTGACATTCCTCCCATGTGAGAAAACATACCACAGATGGCAGTGCCAGTACTGTGAGTAGGGAGACATTAGCAGTGTGGATGTTTACTGTTGGAGAGGGCAGGGGGTTACACACAGCACACGTTTGTCATATATCTACCATTTATAGAGATCTGACAAGCCTGGAGGCCTGTGTAGTGAGCGCACATGGACAGTTGCAATTGTTTCTCGTGGTACAAACATGTGTACAATGTACCCAAAGTCTAAGCTAACAAATGCAATTGTCTTTGTGACACGGATAATAATTGTATTTGTTAGTGAAAGTGCACGACTGGGTTGGAAATGGCCGGTACAATTTATGTCATGTATGTATGAAAAGTTAAAATATATTAGATAAATAAATTATTTATAGGTATATATAATGGTACTTTGTAATAAAGAGTTCTGTTATAAACTTGCAATTTTTCTGGTGACAAACCCAAGGTTTTTATCTTGTAAACCACCATTTTGTCAAAGTATTAGAGATACTTGAATGTGTGACCTTAGACTGAGTTAGAGAGAAAATTTCATAATCAAACCCTTACATGTGTATCTGCTTGGAGATGCAAAGTTGGCACTACCCTAAGTCAGTGGTCCAGGATTAGTGTCCTGTTACAGCATCACTTCTGTCCCAGCAGGCCACAGATAAACTCAATATTCACCGCAGCTGATAAAGTTGGCAAGTAGCCTGGTTTTCAAACCTAATATAGCTCCCGAGTCCTACATCCTCTCCGCTATTTGGTAACCAGGCTAGGGGAGAGAGTCAAGAGCTCAGTGGATTTGTCTGTGTTTATCTTTACAATGGTTTAGCAAATGGTCGACTGTTAACAGTGTTAGTTCTGCTTGTCTGTAACTTAAGTGTAAATCAAAGCACTCTCTTCATACAAATTTAATGACATGACCACTACAGTGACTTGATTTTAATGGTAAAGTTTGCAGAAGTGTTGATTTCAATTTGAAATTTCAAACACAGAAGTTCAGACATTTGGGGAGAATGCTGTGGATGTGGACCACAAATCTAACAACTTACTAGAAGAAGATGACATACATTCACAAACAAACAAACAAACAAATGACCTTTCCGCCCATGCAGAAGCGGAGCATGCTGTAGACGTGCTGCAGAAGATGCAGGAACAGCTTCGTGCTGGCAGGGACAGCAGCGTTGACCTTGCCTCCATCATACACATGCTGGACAGCCCGCTGTTCCAACAATTCACAGTTTAAACTTCCTTCATAAACCAACATTATTTTTCACCCAAGAAACTGAGCAAGCTGTGAAACAGTACCAGTGCTCCCACTATTCCAATGACTAATATACATGTACTAGAAGAAGAATCTTGATTGAAAAACAGACATTTACATTTAGAAATAAACAAATGTTTTTTTCACCCCCCAGAAGCGGATCATGCTGTTGATGTGCTGCAGAAGATGCAGGAACAGCTTCGTGCTGGCGGGGACAGCAGCGTTGACCTTGCCTCCATCATACATGCTGGACAGCTGCTGTTCCAACAACTTGCAGTTTAAACTTTGCTTCTCATAAACCAACATTTTCCCACTCTAGAAGCAACTCTAGCATGATATGGACATGAAACACTGTTCTATTGGCCTACCCAACAAAGAAGACCTAAAAAAAGACATTTACAAACAAACAAATGAAAAAACAAACCTTTTTTCATCCCCCAGAAGCGGAGCACGCTGTTGACGTGCTGCAGAAGATGCAGGAACAGCTTCGTGCTGGCGGGGACAGCAGCATCGACCTTGCCTCCATCATACACATGCTAGACAGCTGCTGTTCCAACAATTCACAGTTAAAACTTGCTTCATAAACCAACATTTTTCCCACCCTAGAAGCAACTCTAGCATGCTGTCATTGCTGTGGATGGAAAATACTATTCCAATGGCTAATATACTACAAGAAGAAGGTTCGAAAACAGTCAGACATTTCAAAGAGATAAAGAAACAAACAAACAAACAAACAAACGTTTTTTTTCCGCTCCCCAGAAGCGGAGCATGCTGTTGACGTACTGCAGAAGATGCAGGAACAGCTTCGTGCTGGCGGGGACAGCAGCGTCGACCTTGCCTCCATCATACACATGCTGGACAGCCCGCTGTTCAGGCAGATCCTCACCATCCAGGCTTCCGTCAAACAGCTCAAGAAACAGGTGTGTGGAAAGGGTTTTAGTTTCCTTTTCACCCTGCTTCCTTCCTTCTGCTCTTCTTTACGTTCTTCCCTTTCTCCTTCCTTCCTTCCTTCATTCCTTTCTTTCTTTTTCTTCGTCTTCCTTCCTTTACACCTACTTTATTTCTTCCATCCACTCTTCTTTCCTTCCTTCCTTTGTTCCCTTTTCCCTTCCAACCAGCCAGCCAGCCAACCATTGTTCCTGCTTTCCATTTATTTCTCCGTCCATTGATCAAACTTCTTCCTTCCTTTCTTGTTTCTGTCTTCCCCTTTCTTCTCTTCTCCTGTCCATTCTTCCTTCCTTCCTTTTATTCTTCCACTCTGCCATTCTTTTCTTCCTATCTTTCTTCTAGACTACTTTCCATCCTTTCCTTCCCTCCACTCTTATGTCGTTTTTTTCGTCCATCCATGTATCCATCAATGAATTTAAAATATTTTATCAGTACATTGACACTAAGTTTATACTTTTTTTGCAATTAAAGTGTAGATGTTGAACTCATACGTATAAGTTCCTATCACAAGTTCCTGTATTTCCTCCCAGGTTGAGAACTCCCCTCCCTCTGCCGTACAAGACTTTTTATTTTATCAGTTTACCAACACAAAGATGTTATAATACTTTCTGATACCCTAAGATTATAATAGAAGTAGCAGGTCAACACAAATATTTCTTGTGTACCTCTCCTAGGTTGAGAACTCCCCTCCCTCTGAAATACAAGACTCTATCATTTATGCATTTTATCAGATCACCAACACAAAAGTGTTATAGTACTAGTACTTTCTAATATCCTAATACCCCCCCCCCCAGTGTTATAGAACTAGGAGATCAAAACAAATGTTCATTTTTTGTGCATTATATTCCTCCCCTCCCTCTGCTGTACAAAACTGGACAAAGGTGCCATCATACTTTCTTGTACCTTATGTTTGTACTGTAGAACTACATGTAGGAGATCAACACAGATGTTCATTTCTGTATGTTGTAACAGGTTGAGAACTCCCCTCCCTCTGCTGTACAAGACTTTGAGTTCTCCCCGACCGGCCATCTTGTGATGGGGCCCAAGAGCAAGCCTGCAAACGGGACCACGGTGGCTGAAGTCAACGATCAGCTAGGTATGGACAGTAGGACAGTGTTAGAAATTAGCCTCCATAGCATGCCAATAACTGGGGGTTTGGAGGGTCTTCAGGGTCTTTGGGAGCTTTTATGTGCTATTTTCTGATTGCATATAGACAACATAGCCAGCCTGGTTGAATTACCCCCGTTAGAACTCGGCTAATCAGAAAACAGCCGAAGACCACCAAACAAACCCCCAGTTCTATAAGCCTGCTACGGAGGCTAGTTAGAAATACAGTCAAACCTGTCCAAGCCAGCCACCCAGGGGACCAAAGAAAAGTGGTCACCTTGGACAGGTGGTCTCCTTGAAGAGGGTCACCTCACAACATGACTGAGGCATAAATGGTTTTCAAGTTGAGATGTTTTAATGACAAATGCTGTATCATAAACTGGATATGATTTTGGAAACGGTCAAAATCATTTCCAGCTTCTTGGCATAGGCATGTCTTCATAGAACCAGTATGATTCAAAATGAAAGTGTGAAATAGACATGTACTCAAAAAATGATAATATTCTAATGTTCACTAAATGGTTAATGAAAGATACCTTTGTTATTCTGATTTTTCCATGTTTTATCTTTCTGTGCTGATCCAGCTGAGGCTGTGCCTGTCTACGGAGCTGCACCTCAGATGGGAGAGGAGGACTTCCAGAGAGCTGTACAGGTGAGAAACTTACCTGTCTTACCTGAAAAACTTATCTCAAGTTGGGTAAGATGACGTTGAAAGTCTCAGTGAAAGATGGCAAGGTTGTTTCAGACCAGCTTTCTTAAAAAAAAAAACACATTGAATCAAGTTACTTTGCTGCTTTTGACTATACCTACAAATTTGTTTTTATAATTATAGAAATTAATTATGGAAACAAAGAAACTATTAGTCTAAAAGCAATGTTCATCATGAACGTGGAGATTTGCCAAAGAATCCATTATTTTTCATTTTGATTTAAACGTTTGGAAAGCATTTTGTCTTTGATGTACGTGTTGTGTTACCACTGTTGGCATAGGCAGGAAATTTACTGCATTTCTGAGATAAAATCTATGTATTTTTACGCGTAGTCTGTACTTCTTTCAACCCGTCTCCAGTTCTCAAAGAACTTCATAAATTATAAATGGCATCTTTGTAATATAACTCCCCCGTGCAGATCATGGCACCATCTCTTTTATTGCTGGCACTCTAAATGAGGTCTGGGAAAAATGTTTAGTTTCTTGTTTCTGTCCTAGAAAAATTAGGGTCGGTAGGTAGGGATTATCTTTTTTCTTCCTTTTTTAGACTTTGGCGATATATAGTGATCCAAGTTATACAAGGAATACAGTTTAACAAAGTACAATGTAAATCTTGCATTTAGTTACCGGGGTAGGACACTTTCATTTTCAATGACAATGTTGGAAAACCGATTTTACAATGTTTTATCAATCAGGTGGGAGATCATGGAGCTTTAAAAGGTGATCAGCTCGAAAAATTGCAGGGGTCCCCACCCAAAAAAGAAGGCTAGGGTCTGCAGTTTTTTTCTAGGGCCGGTCAGGAAACAGGAAACAGAACATTGTTTTTCCTAGGCCCTAGCACTCTAAATAATACAGACATCATGTGTAATAATCATTATGAATTATCGTTAACTTGATCGTTAACGACATAGATGGATAACTCAGGGGTAGGATGAAATGAATGATTAATGATTTTAATTCACAAGAAGCGAATAGCTCGTAACCAGGCAAGGAGAATATTACTGGCCAGATGTGATTAAATATTAATGATAATCGTTGTATCATATTCAAAATTGACGAGCTGGTAGTCACATGAATGCTGTGGCCAGCAGAGCTGAGCTTAAAGTAAAGATGGGTAAAAGGAGTCGCTCACGGAAAGATAGGCTGAAGTTTACCTTGTGTTTGGTGAAGACATTGGACAGGGTAAGTTAATTATAAGTTAGTATCAGTTTTGAGAGGCATACTGGCTTTAGTAGTTGTGAGGTTGTAGATTTTGGATGATTCACACATGCATTTTTGGCTTGAGCAAATATATTTAGATTTCCAATTTTTCTTCCAAACAAAATGTTGGTATTACATTGTACATATTTGGAGATTTACATTAATGATAGGCCCTTTTGATTGTTGCTCTTCCTATTTCTTTGATGATTTAAAAGTGAAATTTGATAGGGATGTGCAGTGACCTGGTTAGAGAATTCAAATAGGTCATTGCCCTCATTAATTTATAATTAATCAAACCTTCAGAGAACTGTATTTACTATATTCCCTACCAGAGCTATCTCTTATTTCCTTGTTACTTAAGGGTATGGAAGTATTGTTTTGGGTGGCCAAGATGTGGATTTGTGTGTCTGTGAGTCCAAACAGAGTAGTTTGATAGCACACAACACATCGGCACAATGTACTGCGCCTGCACCAATTTTTCACAGTTTTTGCTGGATGTTTGGTCAACGTTGCATCATAATTTTGCCTTTTGCAAATGATATCTTTTCCGACATAACATTTGGAAACAACAGATGGGATGTTAACCTTATATACGTGAATATGACCTTATATGAGACTATGATAACAGTTAAACTTTACGATAACAATAAAGTTTAACTGTTATCATTATGTTATATACCAACACAGATGAACTTTCATCCTTATATGAGACGTTTTGCCAATCTTCACAGCGCATTACAGGTTTTACGCAGCAGTACAATGTACGTTTTGCCAACTTGCTTATAGTTACATGTATTTGGGGTAATCTTTGATTTTTCTCTTTTTTCACCCCCAGGCTGCAGCCCAGGGAAGAGAGGTTGAGAATATCAAACTGTACAAGCCTGAGACCGGAGGGCTGGGTTTCAGTGTGGTGGGACTACGGAGTGAGAACAGGGGAGAACTGGGCATCTTTGTGCAGGATATCCAGCCTGGAGGGGTGGCAGACAGGTTTGTTTGTTTGTTTGTTTGTTTGTTTGTGGGTAAGTCTGGGGTTCAGTGTGGTGGGACTACGGAGTGAGAACAGGGGAGAACTGGGCATCTTTGTACAGGATATCCAACCTGGAGGGGTGGCAGACAGGTAAGTTACTTAGGGAAAAAAACTGGGGTTCAGTGTAGTTTGGCTACAAAGTTTGGGCAGGGGAGAGTTGTCCAGCTTGGAGCTATATGTATGGCAGACGGGTAGGTTTAAAAAGTTCTTTTTATTAATAGCTACTGTCTTTCCTCACAGAGCATCCCTAGCCGAAGCTTAATTACACCTGAGTCAAGTGCAGAAAGTCGTGTTAAGTGCCTTTCCCAAGAGCAGAAGATCAGTGACATGGCAGGATTCCAACCTGGGACCTTTTGGTTCCGAGCCAAGCACTCTACTGTTATGCCACTAATGTCATGTCTCTCGTCTTGTCTTCCAGGGATGGTCGACTTAAAGAGAGTGACCAGATCCTAGCCATTGACCACCAGCTCCTTGATGCCAGTATCTCCCACCAGGAGGCTATCTCTATCCTACAGAGGGCACACGGGATAGTGGAGCTGGTGGTGGCGCGCGGAGGCATTCCAGAACCGGACGCAGCCGACAGCAGGGGACCTTCCAACCTGTCAGAACTCGCTGAGAAGGTACTAGCCTTTGGTATCACTATAAGTGATTGCCTTTGAGCCATTATTTTCATTACCTGCAAACTATGTCGTGAGTATCAGTTTAATTCCTTCTCTAAATTGTCTGAACTCGCTGAAAAGTAAGCTTATGAAAATACTTTAGCTATCAAAGATTGCTTTTAATTTTTGTGCAATTTTTATGTAAATCAATAATTTTATTTGAAATAATTATTCTGCAATGTTATCAGACCAAAGTGATGGTTTCCTACTTTTTGGACAGCTATGTACAATGTTTTGCATCATCTTAAGGAAATTAAAGCTTTTGACAATATCTCATTAAATGTTATTTTTTCTGTCTTTTGATTGAATGAATTACACCAATAAATATTGCTGATGTGTTTGCAATTTGCTTCTTGTTACTTAAATCACATTTGCCATGATTCCTTCCTTTGCGTGCAGAGTCCCAGTGCAGCACTTCCAGCAGAAATGGCAGATGCAGTAAGTGTACCAATCACTCTCAATCACTCAATCAGTCAACATGCATGGTGTCACTATAATGATGATTTTCACAATTACTACTGATCATCCTTTGCAGCAGCTCCAAATGGATCCTCATTGTATCCTCTATGTACTCACACCTTAAACGTCATACATATGTAGAAACTAGAGTGTAACTAGACACAAGGCACCCTATACAGTATACATTGTACTTGTACTTGAGGTTGGTGACTTACTGTGTTAAACTCACAAATGTGTTGGAATAAAGTTCAACATTTTACTATCACTTGGAAATATTACATGTAGCTAACTGATTTCCTCTGCAGTCAAACCTGCCTATAGTGACCACTCAAGAAAACAGTCACAGTAGACAGGTGGCCACAATAGACAGGATTCGTAATGCTTTGGTCTATCAGAAAAAAATTATCTTAGGGGGCCCGGGCCCACTGAAAAATTGGCCACAACTGCCAGATGGTCTGATGTTGGTCAATAGTACAGGTTTGACTGTAACTACTGACACTACATTGTATCTTTGTAGGAACTCTAAGAAAATTTCACATGGGAACATTCCATCACTTTCTCTTGCACTCTTTCATATTGTATCTTATCTTTCATTGTTATTGCAAGATTGCACTAATACTTCTGAAAGTGTTTGTTAACTGGTGCATGATTTGTTCCCCAGCTTGGCGTGACCCAGTGGGCCCACGTGGAGATGATTGAACTTGTGAACGACGGACGAGGTCTCGGCTTTGGGATTATCGGTGGCCAAACCCGGGGCATCGAGGTCAAAACCATTGTACCCGGAGGGGTGGCAGACAGGGTGAGGAAAATAAGCACAGATGAACCATTGGCCTTTCTGGAATGGTCCACAATTTATGTTTAGAAGGGTCCTAAAAACACACAGAAAGCCTTGGACCCGCAGATTTCTGTACAGTGACTTTGTTGTTGTAAGCATGATGTAGGTTAGCTGTGCATTGTAAGTTTTCTAGTTTAGTGATAAGTGATTCCCTTGGTCTCAAAAAGATATAACTCAAACCTTGGCACCCTAGTAGACTGTCTACACCATGCATCTAGCAGCCCTTTCACTGGTCAGGTACCTTGAAGGCCCTTGACAGAGATTGTGTAACTCAGGCTAAGGCCCCTAGCAACTTCCTGTGGAACTGCAGGAACTTATTTGTTGACATCCTTTTACTGTATGTTTCTTTTTTCCGTACAAGTGTTCTCTCTTGGCTTGGCTTTAGTACAAGTGTAATCTGTAAATCAATGAGTATCTGAATTAATATGTAAATGAGTTACTAAAGAAAGTTTTATGATTGTTTTTCCAGGACGGTCGCCTGAAACCAGCCGACCACATCCTGCAGATAGGAGACACGCCGCTGAAGGGCATGGGCAGTGAGCAGGTCGCAAACGTGCTGAGACAGTCTGGCAGCCATGTTAGGCTTCTCATAGCACGCGGGAAACTCAACAACACACAGGCTCCTGCACCTACCAGTGCTAAACAGGCAGAAGAGGTGAGGGGCCTGTTTGTTCATACTTGCATGGGTATGAGGAACAAGTTCACAGTTAGACAACCATGTCAAACTTAGCAATACATTTTGAAAAGCACAGAAATTTTTAAAGCACAGAATTTTTTTTTCTTTCACAAAGCTTAAGGTCGCTAGTAGTTTTCTTTATAAAAGAAGACAAGTACATTTTGTAGGTAAGGGTTGCATTTCAGTATTTTGTACAAGGAGCATGCACAGAGTTAGGCAGTGCTCGCAAGCTTTTGCAACATGTGGCATGTTTGGAATTTTTAGAAGATTAAGCCTTATGTTTGTTTGTAATAAAATATATTTTATCCATGTAGGAGGAGAGCCCACCAAGTGCAGAGATAGAACAGTTCGATGCGGAGCTCACGAAGGACAGCCAGGGACTGGGCATCACCATAGCTGGATATGTGGGAGAGAAATCCTCGGGTGAGTCCACAGGTACTCAGCTTTTCCCACACCCCACTCAACTTCACTCGTAAGGTAGCAAGGTGGTCTTGTGGTTAGGGTTGTTGACTCAGAATTCAACGGTTCTGGGCTTAAATCCCTGGCAGGCTCTATTTTTCTGTCCTTGGAAAGGCACTTTGGTGTAAAACTGTAATTTGCAGGACATGGTTGTGCATGATATCAAGAATGCATTCAGTTTGATATAATTGTAGAAAGCTCTCTGTCATTCAGCCTCCAAAGACTATGACTTTACCTATACAAATCAGGATGGTATTTTTCCTTTACAATCAAAATTTAGCAAATTAATGCATGTGGCTGGGGCCCAAATAATGTTGTAGATTTCTAATGGCTGTACATCGTTGGTTACAGAAGAACTGTCAGGAATCTTTGTGAAGAGCATCGCACCTGGAAGTGCAGCAGACAGGAATGGCAAGATCAGGGTCAACGACCAGATTGTCGAGGTAAGTTACTGTTTGATTTCCCTCATTTATTTAACATGTAACTCTGTGCAAAGCATCATACTTTTTTCCAGGACCTGTGGAAGACAAACTTAGCAGTAAGCTAAAACTCCGAGCAATATTTTCATTATCTATGTTGGACAAGTCTAGGAATCCTCTTGACTAGAGTCCACAGCATGGATTGTTGTAAGATATTTGCCCCAACTATTTCATTAACCTGTCTCATCAGTTTAGTCACTCATTCACTGCTCATTCATTCATTCATTCATTTCATTGTGTTACATGTACATAATCCATTCATTCACTCCTTCATTTGTTGCTTCCTTCCTTTCTCATCTTACCAGGTTGAAGCCTGCAGGGTTTCTCTAACCACCAGGCTGTGGAGGTCCTGCTACATGTTCATCCATTCACTGTCACTCACTCACTTATTCCTTCCTTCCTTCCTTCAGGTTGATGGCAGGAGTCTGCAGGGTTTCTCTAACCACCAGGCAGTGGAGGTGCTGCGCAGTACAGGCCAGGTCGTTCACCTCAAGCTCGCACGCTACAAGGACGGGCCCAAGTTCCTTGCGCCGTCTGAACGCGGTTCGTTTACCTGTTTGTTTGTCTGTTTGTGAGCTTTTTGTGTAGATGCAGAAGAATAAGCACTTGATATGTTGTTCAACTCAAACTATCTGAAAGCAACGTTATTACGCAACGTTACACAATGTTATTATGATTAGAAAATAGTAGTCAACTTTACTGCAGTATCCCACAAGAGATGCTGTAACTTCTCTCCTTTGTTTTTGGCTATTCAAAAACTCTTGACAATTTGGCTTCAGTCATTTACAAAATGTATAGTATAATCAAGTTACTTACAGGGTATTTTACCAGTTTGCATGTGAAAATTCTTGTATCGAAACCATGATATTGAGGACTCTTCAAAGAATTTAACTGACTGTTTTGTAAGTTCGCACCACTGTCTACCAGGTGATTTTAAAATAATTCCCATTCTTTCTTTTATTTTCTCTCCAGGTTCGACCCCTTCACCCTCCCACTCCCCTGCCATCACCCCCTCCCCTGCCCCTGACCTGTCTGAGACCCCGTCCCTGGAGCAGGCCCCCCCTCCCTACCCCTACCTGGGTGAGGACATGCCCTCCCCTATTCCCCGGGACGTAGAGTCCCCTGCCCTGGGGTACCCGAAGGAGGGACAGGTCAACCTGGAGGATATACAACTGTTCACGGATGCTAGTTATGGTCAGTAGAGCTTTACATGCAGAGGAGTAAAGAATTGTTTGACACTTTATAAGATTAATTCTAATAGTCTCAAAGTCTCAGGTCTCAGGGTGATGGGATCTAGTCTTTGAGTCTTTTTGTTTGTCAAAAAAAACGGATGTTTTATTTTTGTACAATTTAATTTTTGAAGTAGGTTACCAAAGACAGAAAGCAAGGTTACATGAAACGAGCTTTGCTTTATGCTTGATATTTTGTGAACATTGGTGACAAAGTCAAAAACTGTTGGAATTCAGTCTGCTTTCTTGGCACAGACTGACTTCCCACAGTGATATTTTGAAATGAGCCCCCAAAGAAGCTTTCACTTCACACTAGTCCCTTTACCTCTCTGTAAATATGTAGTTTGGCTCTTTAGATCACCCAGGAAACCGCGTTTGAATGACAATGACCTTGGGCACTCACATGATAAACTGTTTCCGTATCTGTCTTTCACTCACACTCACTATCCGGCTTAGAGTACTTGAAAGACAGTTACTGACTCAGAGTGTTTCTCAAGTCCATTTTGATATTGGGTTTCCTGAGAAAAATTGGTAAGACCTTTTTCTTACATTGTCATCTTATTTAGAATGAGTAAGAGAGGTATTAGTATTACTAACTACTATTGTGTATCAGACTAATTTTCACTATGAATTTGTTACTCAAGCAACTGGATAGATTTTGAAAACTGTCAGACGTTTCAAGTAGCATCCACTACTTTTCGTCACTGAATAACGGTATCTGTAGTTGAACAGGCAGTCGCTTGAGTAACAATTCCCTGGCTTGTATATCTCATTACCTGGTTGTCTAACCTTCATCAGCATGTAGTAATTTTCATTCTTCGTTGTAAACACGTGTACACAATGTAGACCTCAGACCTGAAGCTGATGATTTTATTTGTCCCGTACCTCGCGTAGACCTCACACCCGAGGCAGAGGAAGGCATCAAGCAGTACTGGCGGGACCAGGCCGGGGAGGACATGGAGATCGTCGTGGCTCACATCTCCAAGTTCCGGGAGGGCGGCGGGCTGGGCATCAGTCTGGAGGGAACCGTGGATGTTGAGGACGGACAAGAAGTGCGTCCGCACCACTACATCCGGTCGATCCTTCCAGACGGGCCGGTCGGAGTCGATGGGAAACTGAAAGGTGGAGACGAGCTTTTGGAGGTGAGGATCAGAGGGTTAAGAGTTTGATTCCCAGTTGTTGTTCAGTTAGAGGTAAGGACAGGAGGTTAGTCCGCACCACTACATCCGGTCGATCCTTCCAGACGGGCCGGTCGGAGTCGATGGGAAACTGAAGGGAGGAGATGAGCTGTTGAAGGTGAGGACCAGGGGTTGGGGGTTTGTTTCCCAGTTGTTGTTCAGTTAGAGGTGAGGACAGGAGGTTCAACTGCACCACTACATCCAGTCGATCCTTCCAGACGGGCCAGTCAGAGTGGACGGGAAACTGAAGGGAAGAGATGAGCTCTTACAGGTGAGGATCAGGGGGTTAAGAGTTTGATTCCCAGTTGTTGATGAGCTGTTAGATGTAAGGACCAGAGCGCTGAGGATTCAATTTCCATCTGTTGTTCACTTCAAGACGGGCCTGAGTGGATGGGAAACTGAAGGGTGGAGACAAGGTTTTAGAGGTGAGGACCAGAGGGTTTGGGTTTCGATTCCCATCTGTTGTTCAGTTCATTTCCTAACAATTTTTCCTGTTCTCTAGGTAAATGGCCACCAGTTGCTCGGTTTGGACCACAGGGAAGTGGTTGGCATCCTGAAGGATCTCCCCACAAATGTGCGTATCGTCTGCGGCCGCCGCCCCGAACCCGTCGAACGCCCTCCGGACATCCCAACGATCCGCCCGCTTGACGTGGACGAGCTGAACAGTAAGAGGATGTCGTTTACGGGATCGCCGGACGTGGGGATGATGTCCCGTGCCAGGTCGGAGGGATCCATCCCCCCTGCTGTAGAGTCAGGTATGCCTGCGTAAATGTGTTTTGAACACTAGACCTATCTATTTAAAGGTTTAAGGCACAAGTACAGAGTTAGTGCAAGCCCAGACCTAGACCTGTACCTAAACAATACTTCGGACAGTCATCTGTAAGTTACATTGTATACATGAAGCCATCTCCAATCACTAACTCTTGGATACTTAAACAGTCAAAATGATCGTTATAATAATAGCTGCTGTGCTGCATTTAGAGGCTGACAATGACATATGATTGATGAGCTTTTGATGGATAAGGGATAAAAATACACTGTTCTATTTATGGATGATAATTTGGTCAAGCTAGTTCATTCCTTTGACCTGTACACAATTGCCTTCTATTTATCAACTCTAAGAACACAACACAACACAACAGTAACTGTTGTTGTTGCCAGCCATGTCTATTATAATAAAAAGGAAAAAATTTGTTTCCACAGAATCCCCCTCCTTGGACAAGAACAAGTCTCGTTCGCTGGAACCGTTGAGCCAGCTGGCCATGTGGAGTCCGGATATACAGACTATCGAGCTGCACAAGGGAGAGAAGGGACTGGGCTTCAGCATCCTGGACTACCAGGTTTGATAGTCTTATGTTTGTTTGTGTTTGTGTGTGTGTGTGTGTTTGTGTGTGCTTGTGTCTGTGAGTGTGTGTGTGTGTGTGTTTGTGTGTGTGTGTGTGCATGTGCATGTGAGTGTGTGGGTATGGGTGTGTTTGTGTGTGTGTGTGTGTGTCTGAGTGTGTGTGAGTATGTGTTTGTGTGTGTGTGTGCGTGTGTGTGTATATATGTGTGCGTGTGTGTGTATATGTGTGTGCATGTGTGTGCATGTGTTTGTGTGCATGTGCGTCCATGTGTGTGTGTGTGTGTTTCGTTGTGTGTGTGTCTTTTTTTGTGTTTGTATTTGCGTGTGTTTGTCTTTCTGGGTGTTTGTCTTTTGTGTTTGTGTAATACATGAGATCTGGAAGGTCTGAATTTTCAGAGAATTTATCTGGATATTTATGTTCATTAAGTTCTAGTGATGCATACCTAAACCCAATTTCAGGTTCAGGTCCGGACTCAAGTCCAGAGGTTTAGGTTCAGATCCGGACTTAAGTCCATGGCATATGCAAAATTGCACGTTGGCAACCTTGCAATGTTGTCTGGGTGAAACTTTGGCCACATAACATGGAGGCTGGTACTTGACGATGCCCGATGGCAATGTTTTCTTCATTTTGCAGCAAAGATTTTGGAATCTACGGAAGGTTTTAGGTGGTTTAAAAAGAAAAGGGGTATGTGAAATGGTCTTTTATGGTAATAAGTCCGGACTCGGTTCTTGACTTTTAGGTTTTTTTGGACTTGAACCTAAACATTTTTACAAGTCCGGATCCAAGTCCAGTGAACCGGTATGCATCACTATTAAGTTCTGCTAAATCTAAAATCTCTTACGTTAACTTCTTCCACAGGACCCACTAAGCCCAAACCAGATGGTGATCGTGATCCGAAGCCTCGTGCACGGCGGTGTGGCCCAACAAGATGGCCGCCTCGTCCCCGGCGACCGTCTAATGTCGGTAAACGACGTTAATCTCGAGCACGCTAACCTGGAGACAGCCGTGCAGGCGCTGAAGGGCGCGCCGCCGGGCATCGTACGAATCGGCGTGTCCAAACCACTGCCTGTGCCCGAGTCATTCCAGGACGAAGAACAGGTTAGGATAGGGCGAAGTCTTGCCTCTGTGTCTATTTGTTATACTGTTCAATCTACAAAATATCATCATTCACACATATATACCATATGATACATATACGCTGGGAATTGTGAGAATCGGCGTGTCCAAACCATTGCCTGTGCCCGAGTCATTCCAGGACGAAGAACAGGTGAGGATACAGGGCAAAGTCAGGCTTCAGTCTGGGTCTTTATGGTACCCAATCTACTGTACAGAGCATGAAATATGCATCAGTTTTCGCAAAAAGTCCTGTAGGAGATTGATGCATACTTCGTGGCCTGTACTGTACAAAAAGTCATCATACACACACATAATACATATTTAGCTTATACATTCTGTCATTCTCATGTCAACCCACATCCCATCTATTTGGTTTAATTCCATTGTGACGTCATATTGTGGTTATGGTGAAACACAGTAACAATTACTCCCTACGTTCATTCGTTTGTGTTTTCATTCGTTCACTCGTTGATATCAATGTGGTTATGGTGAAACACAGTAACAATTTTTCCATATGTTCAATCTTTCCTGTTTTCATTTGTTCACTCGTTGATATTAATATGGTTATGTTGAAACACAGTAACCATTTTCCATACATATGTTCATTCATGTTTCGTTCATTCGTGTTTTCATTCGTTCCCTCGTTCCCACCCCAGTCCTTCTCCCGGCCGGCCCCAGCCATCCCCCCTCCCGAGCCTCGCTCCACGCCACCACAGTCGCCCGTCGTCATCGAGGAGGCCGTCTCCTTCGCCTCCGTCACCATGGCAACAGCTACCATAGCAACGGTTACCGAGGACGAGAGCGACATGATGGAGGCCAAGGAGCTGCAGGTGTCACAGGTGGAACAGGTGTGGGGACGACGGAGATGGTTTCATGTTTTCGTTTCCTTTGAGTTAAAACCACCCCTACTAATCTCTGTCATTGTTGGGTGTCCATTCCATATGTGCTGTGGTGTTGGGTTACATTGACCAGATTTACACTCATGGGCAAAACCCTGATGTACATTTATACAAAAAGTGTGTAGTACACTGATTTTTTGCTTCATCAAGAATGTACACTCATGTATGTTCTTACATAATATAGTATTACCTCGAAGGCTTGTGAACGATCGATCACATCAGAGCAGGCCAATTCACAATGTAGGAAAAAGTCAAGGATAGATCTCAAGGGGCTATGTTTGAGTAAGAATAAACAGGGCAGTAGTTTGTTGGGTGACACCATGTGTAGTTTAACATTAAGCATTAGCTTTGCAAATGTTACTAAATTTTGTATCTTGAACCAGTTTTCAGTCTTCACTTCTTGCTCTACACAGGTCCAAGCCCCTGGTGTGGAAGTCCGTCGCAGGCCCCCCACCCCACCACCGAAACCCAACATTCGCAAGACAGAAGTGGTGGTGAAGGAGTTGAGATCAGCCGCACCCCCTCCAGCTCCTGCTCCCATACATGTACCCACAGAACCTGTACAAGTCATCATTAGGGAGAAGGTAAGGAGTGTCTTCGAGACATAATACTGCCAGGTTGCATATATTTAGCCTCTTCCAGGCTTTAGATGCAGCTTGCAAAAGTAGAAATTGGCCAAATAGACACATAATATTCCAAGGGAGTTAGTTCACAAGGTACAAATGTAACTAATGGAGTACAGTTTGCCTTCAGAGCAACAAACTGTACTCCTTTAACTCCCCTGGCTTGTTATCTGTCTATTTGGCCAAGTTCTACTCTTAATCTTTCCAGCTGCTTCTGAAGCCTGGTGGAGGCTAACATACAAACAACATATTGAATATCCTCCAACATGTTTAAACAGATTTAGGCCCTTTTCCCACTAGGATAGAATTGTCTGGATCAAGCCAAATATATTCGCTTTGATCTGGCTTTGATCCGGATCTAAGCCAGATCAAAGAGAATCGATTCGGCTCAATCTGGGTAATATTCTATCCTAGTCTTTCTACAAAGTGTTCAGCTGCATGTATATGTACCTGCCCTTGCTGGCCTTTGCTTCTGTGCTGTACTGTGAGGTGTGGTGTGCATGCTGTAAGGCTGTGTTTGCATCGGTGTGCTTGAAAAGCTGGGCGACCAAGGACCATTTCAAATAAAGGCATACATGTATCAACATTCTGTTTGTTGCTGTTGCATATATCAGATGCTGAGGTATCATCACTAGACAGGCTATGGTGTCTGCCATGGTTTTTTACCTGTATGTGCCATAGCATGGCTCTTATTAGCAAAGTGGCTTATCAGAAGACCAGCTTAGCATTGAATTTGCCCTCCCCCATGCAGACCCCTTATTGCTATGGTTAATTTGCCCCCCCCCCTCTGCAGACCCCATGTCCCAAGCCAAGCAGTGTCTTTTTGTGCAGATGTGCCAAGCTAACAGAGCACAGCCCCTGCATTGGCAATTTGGATTTGTAATGTCAGAAAGTCTTGAATATTTACTCTTAAAAGTGTAGTTGAATGTTGAAATATGTTAGCAAGATTATGAAGTCTTGAGCTAAACGAGCAAGATTTGAAAAAAAATGCATGCAAAAAAGAGACAAATCTTACCAGTAGGTACATTGTAAGACTTATTATTAAGATTTTGAGCTAGCAGCAATGCAAGTGCATAAGGTAGCTAAGGCAGGCTTTTGGCACCAAATTTGTGCTGGTTATGGGGTTAGACAGCAGGGAGAAGGTTTAAAAAAAGCATGCAAATGGTGGCAAAGCTATTGGTTCAATGAAATTTGGATAGAGACTGTATTTTGTTAGACCAAACTTGTCCTGTGATGCCCCAGTTGCTCGACTCGAATCACCGAGGTCCCTTCGTGACTCTCAAGCGCTCATGCGAGATCGGAACGCAGACCAACATAGAGGTCACACCGACAAGCTCCGCCAAGGTCAGTTGAAGGTCATGCGGAAAGCTGTCAAGGTCGAATGGTGGTGTCCATGTTTTGCATTTCATTCCGTGTCTGTGTTGACTGGGAATGTGCTCCATCATTCTCCTCTTTCATCAAGCATATAGTTTTGACACAACATCTAACATACATGTACAACATGCAGGACACATACATTTAAATTTGTACAATATACACTGAGGAATGAAGTTAGATATTATGTATCTCGGTCAGTCAGGGAGTGGTCCAGATGCAAAAGCTGCGCACACTACACAATCATCATGATTGTGCTTCAGCTACACTTGTTAGCATTATATTAGGGTTCAGTGTTAGTCACTCCTATTGCATGTACATGTACAGCATGGTATCTTTCATGGTCAATTGAACTTCACCATTTGGTTGTTTTGCTTTGGGTTTTGGTCAGTTTATTTGGTCCATGAGATGAGTGGATGGATGAATGAATGAATGGATTAGAAAAGGTTTTCATCTTGATGTGCTTGTACGTTCTGATTACCCAACTTTGTTTCAATCCTTTTAGATATTATTACTTGTTGCGTAAAAGGTATCTACTGTAACAGTTCACTCTTGCCACTATTCCTCTTTATTTACTGCAAAAATCTGATAGAAATGTACATGTAATGAAATTGTCATTGCCCAAACTTGCCCTATCCCAAAGCTTAAAAGATATCTAAGACTGTATTTTGCCATACAACTCTAACTATTTGCCACAAAAATGTGACAAAAACCTAATTTGCCTGATTGTTGCCAAACTTACCCTATTTCCTTTTCTCTCCAGGAGACCCAGGAAGCAGACATCAGCTTTGGCAGCACCGGCAGCAGGTCAACATCCTCTGAGACATTGACCTCGGTGGGTGACCTTTCGTTGCCGGGCGGGGAGCCCAGGCTGTTGCCGAGTTCGCTGGAGCAGACGGTGGAGATCAACAAGGGCAACTCCAGTCTGGGTAAGGTGGGGGGGTCATGGGAGTTCACTTGTAGATGTCACTCTGTATCAGGTTTGAACTGCTAAATTTTTTACTCCAGTCAACTGACCAGTCTTTGTTACGGATTGAGCAATCCACTGCTTTTGTAATGTCTTGTTTTGCTGATAGAACACAAGACTCGGTAAGCATGTGATGACTGCACACCAAGTCACAGATTTCAATTTTTATTTTTTTTTGTTGGAAATTACAGTTCAAACCCATTTAGATATGATAACGTGACAAGAGCTTATTTGCTTGTAGACATCATTAATTTTGTTTTGTTACTTTGTTGCATAAAATTTAATGTATAATCCTAACACATGAGTAGCACTGCTCTTATTTAATTGTGAAAGTAGTTGGAGTGGAGGTAGGTATAGTAGGAAGGAGACAAACAAACAAGTCTAGTACTATAACGCTTGTGGGATGAAAGTTCAAAAATCATCTTTTTCAGAAACAGGTCTGGGTCAGCCTGAGAAGAGTTCATCGGTGAATTTAGGTTGGAGTTGGCATTCGTTTGATTCCATGCTATCCCAAAATTGCACTCATCCTTTTATCCCCTATTTTCCCCCAAAAGTAGGCTTGGTGTGGAGGGATACGCTGTAGCTGCTGTGTGAAGGGTTAGCCTGTTTACTCTAGTGTGTAGTCGCCATTGGTGGTATAGAAAATAGTGCAAGGTTTGCTTTTGGCAAAGGTTTAGGGTTTTCTTACAGGTCCTTCCCCTGTGTGTGGATTTGCTTAGACCCCATAGTTTTAAGAAAGTTTGCTATTTTTAATTTAGTTTTATATTAAAATGAAAATAAAAATTCTAAATGCTCTCATTATAAGACTGAAAGTAAGGCTTTTTGAGACAGTTAACCACAATATGTCACAAGTTTTTGCCACCTAAAAGATACCTAAAAGACCTCGAAAAATATATTTCTGTTAAGATCACAAAACCCTCTCATCATAAAAAATGTGGGACTATTCACGTCTAGTTTCAACCTCCATTAAATGTTTTTTTATCTCTCTTCCAAATAAAAGAACAACCAAAAAAGCATGGCAAATTATAACAGACACATTCTACAAGAAACAAAATAAAATGCAAAACCAGGAAACAGATTCTGAAGTTTTTGACAGTTTTTAACGATAACCCTCATTGCCAATATTCAGTTTAAATCCTTCTATGGCAATCACTCGAGATCTTTATTTGCAATCAGATACAGATTCATGTACAGAATACATATTAAATCCAGTTTAAATCCACCATTAATGTTATCTGATCGCCGTACTTGCAGGTTTGACCGTGAATCCAGACAAAGAAGGCAATGGTATCATCGTAAAGAGCATCACACATGGAGGTGCCATCAGTAAGGACGGGCGGATCACTGTGGGTGATGTCATCACTGCTGTGAACGGGGAGAGCACCAAAGGGCTGAACATCTACCAGGCAAAGGCCCTGCTCAGGAGGCAGTCTCTACTGGGTGGGGACATCAGGTGAGTCTGTTTGTTAGCTTCGTCGACCAAGGTTAGACATCCAGGCAAATAAAGTGAAGACAATTTTTTGGAAGTTGAAAAGGGAACAAAAGTCAGCCCACCCTCAACAGGGAAGGGGGGCTACGGGTTGATCTCTCCAGCACTTGATATTTGGCACTCCCAGCCCCGAGGACAGACAACACTTAAGGTACAGGAGCTTTCTGACTAATTTGCATTATCTTGTCTTGACTTGTCTGACTTTTGTTCCCTTTTCAACCTCCAAAAAAAAAATGTCTTCACTTTATTTGCATATCAGTCAATAGTTTGTGCTTATAAACCTGCATTTCCCCTCTGGTCTCTCAGTCACTGACAAAAGCTAGTGAATGCTAGCTGAAACGTCTGACCGTTTCCAAAATCATATCCAGCTGCTTGAGTAACTGCTTTTTGGCAAAAATCAGGTATTTGAAGTTTTTGCTGTCCTGATTATGGCCTTCTTCAGGCACAAATGACCACTTAACCTCTCTCAATTACTTTGATATTTCTTATTACAACAACTTGCATGCAGATCTTCTGTTGTGAGATATTTTGGTGGATATTTTAATCATGGTGTTGTTGTTGTTTGTGTGGTATCCATGGTGACGTGTTTGTTGTTTGTCTGTCTCCCCGGCAACCATGCATCCTAGAGATAATGACAGCAGCAGGTTCATCCTCAGGTACCCATCATGCACCTCTCCTTCCTCCTGTAGATACCCACAATCCCCCAGATCACCACTTTTGGGATTTTTTCTCTATTTTTTAAGAATTTTTCACAATTTTTGAGATTTATTCCCATTTTGCAATTTTTATGTATCATAAATTTTCCAAACTACTTGTATCCTCCTTCATTTTCAAAGGAACTTTTTTCAATGGGATAGTACAAAGTAGCACAATACTACAAAATTTAATGTACATGTAGAATAGATACTTGTACATTGTAGACTAGTACTTCCTTAAGTTGGTTTTTCAATTTTTACCTGGCCAATATCTTGATCCATGAAAAACTTTAAACAGAAACAGAATGTATAACTGTCTCTTCCTTGCCCCACATTGCCACATAAACTAAAGGAACTGTCACAGGTAAGGGTGCATGAATATGGTATCATAAAAAAAAAGCATATCAGATATCTGTTCGTATTCAACATAATACAGTAGATTGTTCCAACACAATCCAACACATACGCAGACTGTGTAAGCCATAGTCTCCTAGGGAAAATAATTGTACAAAAGATGTACAAACTTTGTCCCATAATAAGCATGAGGTCTTGTCTCCTAGAGGGTTATGAGTAAGTGTTCAGGGAGAATACAAGTCCCCTCGTTGTTATGTTTTTGGAATTCAATGTGCAGCTTTTGTGCAGAATATTGTCCCTTTGTACATTTGCACCTGTCTCCTACATGTACGATGTGAAAAAGTTCTGGTGAGAACCCTGTACATATTGTAGTTTATGATTACGCTCTAACATGTAAAATATGGACTATGGAAACCATACGTCGATGAAGGTTAGACATCCAGGTAATACGATAGCCAAAAAACAGTTACTCAAGCAACTGGATAAGATTTTGAAAACGTCAGACGTTTCAGCTAGTATCCACTAGCTTTCGTCAGTGACTGAGAGACCAGAGGGGAAAGCAGGTCTCTCAGTCACTGACGAAAGCTAGTGGATACTAGCTGAAACGTCTGACGTTTTCAAAATCTTATCCAGTTGCTTGAGTAACTTTTTTTTGGCTATGGAAACCATAGTCTACTAGGGAAAATAGCATATAAATGTGTTCAACATCTCATGATCTACCAACCTGATTAGAACATAGAGCTTTACACAACACTTATCTCTCCATGCATGTTTTATTTTCCTCAGCATCACATTCATCAAGGCAGAAGACATCGCAACCTACAAGGAAAGCGCAGCAGCACAGACCAGTTTCTCTTCAGAGGTGGTGACCAAAACTCCAGAACCCAGCCGCCCTCCCCCTCAACTCCCCACTGTGCCTCCCCCACCTACCAACCAGGAGAGGTAAAGAATTCACCAAGATGTGCAGAGCCTAACCATCTAACCTACCTAACTTTCTGTAGCCTTGTGTCCAAAATTTAACCTATCATGGCTGCAGGGTCTATCATCCTCACTATTTATGGCAAGGACAAAGAGACTCCTAAGCTGTAGATTTGGATTCCAGACTAGTATTCAAAGCGACACAAAGAAGTTTTCCTTCATTTCTTTTCAATTCTTCTAGTCTAATGATTTTTTAAAAAACAATCTGACTTCTAGGTTTTTCAGTACAATGATCACACTCAGCAAAAACAAAAAAAACTCTTGCCATTTTCTTGACTGTTTCTGTTCGCTCATCTTGCAACTCTTACTGACATATCTCTTCATTACCACTAATGTTTATAGCCATTGTAATGCAAAAGATCATCTGCTGATAATCATAGCTTTCTATATTCAGTTCGCATTCCATTCTCTTTCTCCTGCTGCCTTATAAGGATGTATCCATTCAGAAACATGTATTCTCGCTACACTAGAAGGTAAGTAGCTACATTGTACATGTATGTGACTGTACATGTACTGTCTCCACCATACCACTAACCCTAACCCACGAATGTACCTCTACGCTACAATCCTACAGTGATCATCTATTCACGCCTGTCTGACAGTTGTTTTCCCCCATTTCCCAGTAGGTAACTGTACATTGTGCCAACTCTTCAATCAGTGTCAAAGAGATGGACAGCAACATAGATTGTGTTTCTGAACCTTTCACACCCTGAATCCTTTTTGTTAAGAAGTTTTCTCAGTATGTCATTGCACCTGTGTATATTGTACAAATATGTATCATAAGTATACCCTTACAGTTACAAAGACTGAAAAATTGAATTAGCAAAGTTCTTTATTCACCACCATGCTTTGTTTGAAATAGCTGGTGTTTTGAGGAACGTCTGTCATCTTCATCAGGGCAATTACGACTGGTTCACTGTGCACTGAAGCTAGATGTTACTGGTTCAGTGTACACAAGTGTCTGTGAATGAAGAACTTTGCTATTAAATCATTCTCCAACCTGATGAAATCGTTCACAGATGCAACACTGAAAGAGTACATAACAAGAGTATGTTGTAGCTTTTTGATTGTACATTTTGTAAATTAATGTGTTATTAATTAGATATTTCCCTGCCAGCCCCAGCAGCCAGGAGAAGCCCTTCTTCAGCCCGTACCAGTCTCAGAAGATCCAGAAGATGTCTCCTCCTGCTCACCTGAAACCCTTCACCACCATCTCACCTGCCAAGTCTGGGGAACCCACCAAGATGGTGCAGATATACAGGGAGCCTAACCAGTCACTCGGTAGGAGATACTACTGTCTTATACCTAATATAATTATACACACACACACACACACACATACCAGTCTCAGAAGATGTCTCCTCCTGCTCACCTGAAACCCTTCACCACCATCTCACCTGCCAAGTCTGGAGAACCCACCAAGATGGTGCAGATATACAGGGAGCCTAACCAGTCACTGGGTAGGAGATTCTTGGTCATATACTTGTATACATGTACATGGTCTACACATTGTATATGTATACAAGTGTGTATGGCAAATGTTGTGCAGCTGAGTAAAAGTTTCAAGTCTGAAGCTGTAATCAGTGTATGTGTAGTACAGTCCTTCTACATTTCTTTTTCTGTAGTTTACTCTGATAAGTTTATCAATTTTTAGCAGTGCCACCCCTTGTGCTGGTTTTGTATCCCTAGACTTTTTGTAAGGATTTTTGTGCAGGTGCTGTTTGTTGAAATGCCATTTCTGTGGAGTGTTGCATCATAAGCACATCAAAGGATAACTATTATTTTTGCAGGCATAAGAATCTAAAATAAAAAATGATTTATTTTCCAGGCATCAGCATAGTCGGGGGAAAGTCCATGGTAGTGAACCGTACCGAGGTGCAGTGTCAGGGGATCTTCATCAAACATGTTCTGGAGGACAGCCCAGCTGGCAGGGATGGAAACCTCAAGCCTGGGGACAGGGTTCTGGAGGTAGGCTCCTTGTTTTTTGTCTTTTGTTATTCTCAAAAGAGTATAACAAGTAGAACAATGCCTCTCTGTTACAGCTTGCACTGCTTGTCAATCACACCTTCTTTTCTTGATAACTCTGTTGGATTTTTTTACGGGCAGATCACCACAAAATCCCTGGTTCAAATCCTAAGCCTACATGATAGTAGAACACAGTGACACAAGTTGTGTTCATAGAAACGTCCTCCAGCTGCATTCAGTCTTCCATCTTCTTCCACTGTGTCTTGTGCCGTGAGCTCACTTCTTGTCTGTTGTAAGAAGACATAGCCCTCTTTGCTTTTTCCTTCAGCAAACTGAGCAGATTGACACAGTGTGTTCCTTTGCATGCCTTGCTAGCTATTGAGTACAGAGTATGAAACAAACAAACCACTGTCCCCCAGGTTGATGGTATGGACCTGCGAGAGGCGAGCCATGACCAGGCTGTGGAGGTTGTGCGTAACGCTGGCAACCCTGTCTGTTTCCTTATACAGAGACTGGCTCCATCTGGACAGGAAGCGGTGAGTAAATAATTATACATTATAGTAATTATGGTTGATACTGCATGCTGATTCTGTGGGAAAAGTACTCTGAAAGGTATTGTGGACTGCAAAATACTGCATGCTTGCAGAGAATGATTATAAAAGCAAATTGAATGTTGCATGGCGTCATACATACTCACTGTTTATAAAAAGTTACTGTTACAGTATCACAAATAGATAGAACACTAAGAGAATGTCACAATCATTGTTTTGTACTGTCTTAATTTTTGGCTGTTGGTGAGTGCATGTATAGTGTGGTATGGTATGAGGCTCAATTGATATATAAAATGTGTAAAATAATGTTACATGTAGTAGAAGTAGTTGTAACCCCAGTAGTAGTATCTGTAGTCGTAGTAGCAGCAGTAGAAAAAGTAGTATCCAGTAGTTGTAGTAGTAGTTGTAGTATCCAGAATTTGATCATAGGCTATTGGAAAATGCTGGCCAGGGATAAATGATTTCACGATGTTTAGAGCACATAGTACAATGTAAGAGCTGAAGTATGTAGAATGTTAGTATGTCTTTGAAAAAGGTCCCTCAACAAAGCACCAAGTTGGACCCTTCTATAAGTCAGCCACACACAATGTGAAAACAGTTGCGATTAACTTACAGTTGTCAGAATCCATGGAAATTTCCCCCGGAACAGTGGTAGAACAACAAGATGCCAGCGTTACTGAGGTATGTTTTCTCCGAGCTGGCAGGACCATTTTTTTTTATTTTCAGTTTTGTTTTTATTAATTAATTTATTACAAGATAAACGAAGCTGTAGCATGTAGTTTACCCTCAAAATTTCCCTCTTTTTCATTTGTTCCATCCCTTTGTTTTTTAGCCTCTGTAGTGAGTTGCTCCTTTGATTTTTGTTGCAAATGACATTATAGTACCCTTGCCCTCTTTTGCATGAACTTCTATCTTCTCCCAAACCAAGCCGACCAATAGGGCAGAGTGTTACAACTTTGACTTGTGTCCTGGGTCACGATTGGTCAGATCATGCATCATGTAGCTGTAGAATTCTGAATCATTTTGCACATCATGTAGATTAACTTCTAGGCACCTCTACCCCGCTGGTGTGGTCCAGATGATGCAGTTTTCTAATTATCTTTTCCCTCTCTTAGTATACAGTGTACATGACTGTAATACATAATGATTATGACTTGAATGTATAGTATACATTATGATGGCATGCTCCTAAATATTCTAATTATGAGCGTAATGTTGCTCCGTGAAATACAAATATCAACTTTATCAACATTATCAAGAAACATGAAGAAAGTAAACACTGGAGAAAATAAAGGGAATTAAATCCACTTGATTTTAAGAGTGACTTACATTGTAAGATTGAAGTAAACTAATCACCAACAATTGTAGTCTCATAAAGTAAGGATACATGTACTATGTACACTAAAGTCACAAAAATCTATTAGATCTATAATTTCATTACCAGACCTGTATGATATCTTTCATGTATTGATATCTGTTCACATATATCCTCATGAATATATTTGTAAGAAGGGACAACAGGAAAACTATCCAGTATCGGTTTGTAGTACAACTTAGTCATGATGATTGTACATGTGTACATGTACATGTATGAACAAAGGATGTGTACCTTCCCAGGGTGCACCAGTCATGCACTTCAGCTCCCCGACGACGGAAGCCCCGCCTAGCAACGATGGTTCTATCGTCATGGCAACGGCCGTCATGGTGAACGAGTCTTCTGACAGCGAAGAGGAGGATGAGTTTGGATACACCTACAGTGAGTAGTGGTTTTAATTTTTGAGAAAGGTGGAATTTTATTAGCCTGGGTACCATCCTATTTGTATGCTGGGGCTTTCATACATGTACTTACTCCCTAAGAAATAGTTGTTAGGGAGTAAGTATGGGAGCCCCGGCATACAAGTAGGATGGTACCCAGGCTAGGATTTTTTAGCCTGGATGCCAGCCTTTAGTACCCTGGACATATTCTATCCAGTCTTTTTGGCAGAGAAGTCAAATTTTAAGGCTAAAAGGGTTGGCATCCAGGCTAGGAATTTTATAAAGCCACTTTAATCTTTGATATTATAGCTTACTATAGACTATGGAGATATGGTAGCAGCAAAGGTGAAACAAGCCTTGGTTACCTGGTAGGAATCTGACTAATGACTCAGAGTTACTTTCAATTTCCTTACCGTAACTATAAAAAGCTTTTTTAAAATTTATATAGTGGTTTTGGTGTGGCTTCTTTCTAAACTAGATGAAATACCTCTCCAGGGAGATACAATTGTCTTCAGTATCTTATCTTTAAGTTAGTGGAATGAGAAAGCTTACAAACAATGTAGGTTCATAAACCAAAAGCAGCTCATAGTTGATTGGTTGTATCCATAAAGATGAAATATTTGAAAGGTGCTTTCGAAAGGTTATTTGTATACCATACCACCCTTTAAAAGTTTGACTATTTTGTTAGTATCATAATGATACAAGTTTGAAAACTAAAGACAGTTACAATGTGTAGGAGAATTATAAAAAAATCTAAGGTGTCCGGCTGAACAACTAACCCCACCACTAGCACTACTGCTGAAGAAAACAGCAGTGTCCTGCAGCCCTCTCCTTCCATTGTTTTTTTTCTGCCACATCTTTTTCTCTTTTTCCCTCACGAATTCATGCCACTACAACTATCTTTGCTAAAGCTGCCCACTCTTTCAAAGTAGATATTTACTGTATCAATAACTTTCTACAACAAATGAGAGTTACACAATGTCATGTAACTATTGATACCGGTAGCTCCATGCACAGCTTTTTAATTTTTATGGGGTGTCTTTCTGTCTTTCAATGTAGTTTTTAAAAATCTCTTTTAACAAAACCACTAGAGCATCTACGGCTTACTAACTAAATACTCTCTGCTTTTTATGTAAAGAAATTAACCAACTCTATAACATCTTTGCTGATGAACTTATTTTTGCCAATCTCATCCGTACTGTTTTCAAAATTTGAAATTTTGATAATCGTAATTGTTTGAAAGAATCAGGACGACAGGTTTTGATTAATTTTTCCTGTGCATGCATTTAATTGTGATCGTTCCTTTTCAATAATCCTCTCCCAAAAATTAAAGTGATTATTAGTTATTATATATCATACAAACATATTTCCATGCACCTCACTGAAGTCATGTTTTTTCTTCTTCTCTCTTCTCTCCTCCTGTCTTACCTCGTTCCCTGCTGTGCTCTCTCTACCCCTGTTCTGCGCTGTACCCTGCTGCTCCCACTGTCCTCTGCAGGAGCCTGAGTGGCAGCAGACCCCTGCACCCATCCTGCATCCCTGCGAGAGGAGAAGTTTCTTAAAGATGAAGAGAACTTTCACTTTAAGATGAAGAGTCTTAGGAGAAGTTTCATTGTCTTAGAAAGGAAAAGTTTAAAGATGAAGAACTTGAGAACTTTCACTTAAGAGAAGTTTCTTAAAGATGAAAACTTTCTGTCTTAGAAAGGAGATGTTTCATTGTCTTAAAGATGAAGAGAACTTTGACTTAAAGATGAAGATGAAGAGTCTTAAGTTTTTAAAGAAGTCATAGAACTTTCACTATCTTAGACAAAAGAAGTTTCACTGTCTTAGGAAAAGTTTCACTGTCTTAAAGATGAAGATAACTTTCACTTAAAGATGAAGAGTTTTAGAAAGAGAAGTTTCACTGTCTTGAAGAAGAAAAGTTTTTTCTTAAATGATGAGTAACTGTAATTCTGTGTAAAAAAAGGTCTTGTCATTCCGTGTAGTGAGGCTATCTATTAGAAACTTGAAATTCTTTTAGATTTGGAAAAAAATCAAGAAGCAAGAGGTAACGTAACACTTAGACTGGGACTAGTAACTTAGAGAGCTTGACAAAGCTAGCTGTAGAATCTTACATAATGATTATAAATTATATAATGAATCAATGTACTTAAAAAGAGGAGAATCGTGTTTTGAGCTCCTCTCATTCCGAGTGGCCAGCAGGATTTGATTAGAGACTACTTTCAGCCAGTATTTGCCATCTTAGTTGATAAGTAGAAATAAGTACTAGTAACTGTACATCCACTGTTGGGGACTTTGCATGGTGGTTACACTGGGTTGTACGTTTTGAATTAGACAGCAACTCACAGCACTCATTGAAAAACATGACCAGTAGTTACACAGCATTGTACATTGAATTCATTCAACCAACCACTGATGCTTTGTGTTGTATTGTCACAAAATCATTATGGCTGAGTATGCCTTGCAGAAAGACTCAGAAAGTAGAATTTCAGATAGATTACTGAAAACACATTTAGTTGTTTTAATTGTTGATTGCTGCTATGAGTATTACTCATGATTTTACACATTAATGCCAGTGGCTTGATAGTTTTACTTCAGTTGCAGAGAATTTTGTTGCTTTTTGAGTTTGGCCAGTTTTATTTATTACATTTTATGGCTTTAACCACAGTATTATCTAATTTAATTGTAGACAATATAATTTTGTAGCTGCCATTTGTTTTTTGTTTAGTTGAGATACTTGTTTTCTGTAACTGTTTTATGTGTAGGTATCTTTCACCTTTAATTGAGGTATTTTAACTAATTTGAATCATGACCAGCTATAATTCAGTGTGATAACTACAAGCTTTTAAGTTGAAGAGTAAACAATGACTTCTCATACTTTCAGTTTGTCCTTAAAACCTCAGATGACAATGTAGGTATTACTTATCTACAGAATATTAAAGCTTGACAATTGCTGAATTAATTTCATTACACAAAAATAGTCAATCATGGCATTTCACACAATAATTATTTGTTAGTAGTAGTAGGTTTTCATATTGCTACCACATTGTACCACACATGTAGTCACAAAGTTTTGGCATTTTTATTAATTTTTCAACTTAACAAAGTACATTACTCAGTGTTACTGACAGAAGTATTTTACCACTGCCACCACATGGCTACATGACAGTGACAGTGACTACAAATGTACATGTTTGGTGCATTCAACGGTTGTAGGTCAGATTTTTCTATCTAGTTAGTCTTGTAGGTAAAGTGTCTATGAGCATTGGGTAGTACTATGGGAGTAAATTGGTCTATAAGAAGAAAAAGTGTTACACTAACTGTTAGTAACAGTTGTAACGTTGTCTTTGCTACAGTCAAGAAGTTACTACTAACTTGAACTGTTGAATATACTAAGTATAACACAAAAGGTGTATGGTTTTACTAGTCTGTGAAGAATTCTAGGACTTGGTGTATGTTTTGATAATGTCAAGTTGTGAAATATTAGCTACTAGTAGTGTAACGTAACTTTTAATGACTCACCGATATCAAGGAGCTATTTTGGAGCTAAAGCCACAGCTTTATACGTGTAGAGTCAATGCAAATGGATGTTAAAGTTGGCCAGTATCTGCCTTGTACTTAATGTCTTCAATAAAGTGTCTTCAGAGTTGAAGTCTGAACTAGTTATAACTGGGTTCTTATGAGGCTTAAGGAAAATGTAGGATTAAATAAGGGGAGGGGGGTGGACTCACGTTCATCAAAGCCATTGCTTTTATGTGTATTGTTTTTAGTGACTTGTCAAGCATTTCATTTTCAGTGTACAAGTGGCGGCTAGAATATAAGTTGTGCACAACTTGTTAACCGCCACTTTGTCTTTGTCCTTTCCTTTGTATTGTTTCTTTGAATAAAAAACATGACTCACGCATCCATAGATAATTTTATCAGGTTGGTGAACGAATGAATTAGCAAAGTTTTTTTTTATCACAACCATTTCTTTTTTATGAGCCGAAGTTTCGATGACCGTCTGTCATCTTCATCAGGGCAATTCTGACTGGTTTACTGTGCACTGACGCTAGATGTTACATGTACTTGGTGCATAGTGCACTAAAGGTGTTACAATAATTGGTTCATAGTGCACTAAGTAACATCTCAAAACGTCGGCTCGTAAAAAAATTAATGGTTGTGATCAAAGAACTTTGCTATTCATTACTCACACAGTTAGGAATAAAGGTAGTCACATTTTGCATAATAATAATGGTCTAGATTTTATTGGTCAGGACAAAGAGCAATCACTGGGAGTGGAAATTAGGCCACGCTGGCAAATGTTTCCCTGTCAAAGACCACTCATTATGACTCTGACATATTACCTTCCACTGTCCACCATGCTTCAATCAATGTGGGAAAAGATTGATTTCTCTCTGAGTCATTGACAGGTACTGTAATTCAACCATGTGATGCATAATGGGAAAAATTGCGTAGAGGACCTAGCCAAGGGTAGAGGTGTATGTTGCAAAAACTAAATCATAGCAGTCGAACCTGTCACAATCAAAGCAAACATGCATGGGACCAAAAAAATTGCCTCTACAGACAAGAATCTTAAATTATATAATGCTTGGATTACATGTAATAGGAAAAAAACAAAAACTGTTAGCTATGATATTTGACAGGTTGTTCTAGCAAGACTTGCAGCATATGTTTACAGGTTTGACTGTCTTGTGTTTTCAAAAACTCCAGTCCAAAATGAGCTTGAAACTTTGCTGTTGTGCAAAAGGGAGAAGCATTGAACCAAACTCAACAAATTTTTCACAACCCACAATAACACAACATACAGTTTATGACCAGTAAACATCAATAGACCCTTGTCACCTTATATGGGGCATTTCAATTAGCTCAGTAGTCCCAGTGAGGACATACATGTCAGACACACACTAAACAACACACTTCCATTTACTGAACTGTTCTCTCCATCAGGCTAGATCAGGGCTTAAGCTGTTACAATAGGCAGTATCTTACGGATTAGTGCTTTATTGTAGTGGTGGATTTGGGTGGTGGGTGACAATGTTTCAGTTGTTGGCCCATCTGATTGGTATGGCAAGGGTGTGGAGTAGGGTCGGTGAGTTTGCATTTTTCTCACTTCTTTTATACATGTAAGTGCATTGTCTTGTGGTTCTGGTCACGAGTTTGAATCCCATACTTAGTGCTTCGACTTGCATGCCTACAGAAAGGGTTTCTGTGGTATGCTGTTCATTGTTCTTGATGAATTATAAGAGCTAAAGCTGATTATTATTCCTCTTTACCTGTAAAGCGTAAGGGATTTAGATACATTTTATTATTATAACTATATAATTTATAACAGCATCTACCATTTCTGCGCCTGACTTGTAATGCATATTGTATACTAGGATTTTTCTTTGTGTCACTGATGGCATGAGTAACTGTTGATGAAACACTAAACTGGTGTATCTGTATCTGTATAGCCGGTATAACCGCTCTTCAGCGTAACACACCAGTAAGACTAAATATAATAGACATTGGACACACAGTCATGTAACACATCTTACATTACAAGCAACGATAAGCCCTAAGGAAACATTGTTCTTGGCCCAGCCCTAGAAGACGTGCGTGCAGGACTGAGACGGGGACTCCCCAAGGCCACAGATGTCAGCCCCAAGGTCAAGGTGCTGCAGGAGAAGCTGTCCATGGATGGTGGGATGTTCTTCCTGCTCCTTTAAGATTATCCCACCCAAATCTTTAAGTTACACCCCACCTCATCTACATTGTACACGTAGAACACTTGCTATTGTTCACTATTATTCACTTGCTATTGTTCCTTCATTTGTGACAGGTGACAAACTGGTAACAACTAGCAGTTTTGTACTGCACCTACATCTGTTCACAAGGTACATGTAGCTTATGCTATTCATCCCACCCACTGCTACCCACCTCATCTACACGTAGAACACCTCACTTGCTAACTGTTGTTTTCTTATGTTTTAGTCCCAGCATTGATTCTCTTCTGGCGACACTCATCATCCACAGCACTACTACACAAATCTTTCTCATTTTGAAGTAAAACATTCACATTACACAACTCACTCAGCCACTGCACTTCACAGTTCTTTCTGAGAAGCAAAGAAAGTCATGCTTGTCACAGGTTACACAGAGGTAACTCTGGCCCGCTTTACACACAGCATTTCTAAGTCGACTCGGCAAAGTCGACTTGAAAAATTTCTGTTTGCACACGAGACCGCAAAGCACTCCCGCTGTGCCACCCTCCCCCAAAGTAGACTCGGTGGCTCGGTCTTGCCTTACTACTACGCAGAGACGCTCAAGTCGACTTCGCCCGTTTACACACGCAAAGCTAGCGGACTTGGCAACCCGCTGGCCGACTTAAGTCTGGTTTGTATACGACTCAAGTCGTCTTTACTAGAATGCGACTTGAGTTGAATTATTTCTCTTTACACAGGGAAATTTTCGCTCAAGTCGACTAGCTCAAGTCATCTTGAGTTCTAGTCGACTTGAAAAAGTTATGTGTAAAGCAGGCCTCTGACACTTTAACACACAAGGTATATACGGTCATGTACTGTACCCACACACTTAGCATTCTCAACTGTCTGTGGTCCATATGTGTAGCTGTTCCTTTGTGTCACTGCCATTGTTACATGGCACATCATAGTACTTCTGTTCCTAAACTCTCTTCTAAATGGCATTAGAAGCAGGAATTACATCTTACAAATGATTTAAACTAGCTATAGTGAAGGGCATCAGTGCAATATAAAGTTAACTGAATGGCCTTACAGCTTTGAAGGGTCCCATATTTTCCACAATTTTACATGGTAACTGTATAGGTTGGTGTTTGACACAGCCCTCTTGATTAATTCTCTTAGGATTCAATTATTAATGATAAAAGGGGCCCTGTTTAGTACTAAAAGGGAATTTTGATAGTATGAAATACTTATATCAAGTTACATAAATTTGTAGTCATATAGTGTCCAATGAAGAATCATGTTACAGTTATTAATATTATGCTTTTCAGGTTTAGGTCAGTACTAACTTTTCCATGTTCAACTTGGTTCCTCTATTTTACCTCATGGTTATACTATGGTCTTGTTTTCTGTGAAGTTGACTTATTCTACTAAAGGTACATGTACATACAGTAAAGATTAAGAAAGTGCAAGGGTTCAGATAATATGAGACTAAATGTAGAATTGTGATAAGGTCTGTGAGACATAAAAACAAAATACGTCATGCCATGGTACCAGTATCAATATGCTTGGCTTATGTTAGTTATAATAAGATTTTAAACCTGGGAGTGTAGTAACCAACTACAATGTACAAATGTAGATAATTTGCTGTTCTACTTCACATCAGAATCTTAATGTCTGACACTTGCAGGTTTAAATAACAAAATGTTTTACTGTTACAGTAACAGAATTATAACTGTTACAACAAATTACTACTGTAACATAAAGCCCTAATATTTTCCCACAAACAGAGACAGTACAGAAGCGTTACGGAGACCTGAACGGTGAACTGCACATCGTAGAGCTGCAGAAGGGAGAGCGTGGGCTGGGTCTGAGCCTCGCGGGAAACCGTGACCGTACGCGCACCAGTGTTTTTGTAGTGGGCGTCGCGCCGGACGGGGCAGCAGCTGAAGATGGAAGGATACAAGTCGGGGACGAACTACTGGAGGTAAGGTCACAATTATGAAGACTCGCAGGGCTCTCCCCAAGTAATGAAGCAAGGGTGCTCCCCCTTGGTCCAAAATCCTAGCACCGCTCTTCCAAATGTTCATATTTATTGAAAATTTTATGATTTTTCATCAACCAACTAGGGAGCACCTCTTCCCTTATGATTCCCTGGGGAGATCCCTGATGAGATTTTACTAGCAAGTAGCTGAAATGTCTTGTTAATTTGGGCCTGAGTCTGGCGGGAAACCGTGACCGTACGCGCAATAGTGTTTTTGTAGTGGGGGTGGCGCCGGACGGGGCAGCAGCTGAGGACGGCAGGATACAAGTTGGGGACAAACTGCTGGAGGTACAATGTAGGTTCACAAAATGAATGGAAAAAAAAAAACATACAGTCACATGTACTTGTAAAGCAATGATGATAACAGAAATGATGAGAAAATATTTTATGTACCAAACTGTAGATATTGATGTTGTACTTTCTATCTCAGATCAATGGAGAGGTGCTGTACGGCCGAACTCACCACAGCGCCTCTCAGGTCATCAAGAGCATCCCACCTGGGGTCGTCAAGATTGTCTTACTCAGGTACATTTAATTCGCTTGCATGTTTGTATTATTGGTACATAATGATAGTACAGCCCCATTTTCTAGCATGCCAGTTCAGACTACATGTAGGTGCAAATGGGACTCATTGCATCAACACTAAATAACCTTTAACAATTGGACAAGCATTAGGACTCTGCCAATGTTAATTAGTTGTAAGCTTTCCTACTGTGTGTACACAATGTACAATGTATATGGGTGTGTTAGTGCTCAAAGTTGCAAGTATATTTTTGAAAGTTTTTTTCTCCTGTTTGATGCCTTGCTGCAGGAGTGATGAGGCAGCCAACTCCCTGTCCATGTCTCCTATCAGGTTCCTCACCAACTCATCTGGAGAGGTAAGAGTGGTGTTTAGTTTCTTTATTGTCCAGTATTATAGGTTAATCTGTGAAATTATGTATCTCACCAACATATCTAGATTTTCATGCCAAACTTCATCCTTAACATAAACATTCATGCCAACAATTCAGTTCACGACAACTACAAGACAAAAATCTACCACTAAAAAACACAGTAGGCTAGTATAATTGTATAACTTGTTTACATGTTGGTACAGGTACAGATACCTGTGCAGGTACAGGTTTGAGTCTGTACCTAAACCTGTGTATCTGTGTACCTAAAAGTTGTTCAAGTACAGGTCCAGGCCTGTACCTAATAAACTTAACCTACAATTTGTTACGGTTACAGGTACGTTTTTGTACTGTAACATAACCTAAAATGTCCAAATCTTTGTTTCACCATCTTCCCTCCCCCAGTTCTACTCTGACCCCGGCAGCCAGGACGCTGTCCAGCGAAGGGTCAGCTCTTTCCTTTCTCCGGACTTTTCCGTCAGCCTCCTGGGACAGGTTGAACTTTCATTCTACCCCAATCCACCCCTAGCCTCTACCAGGCTTTGGGAGGCGGCTGGAAAGAGTGGAAATTGGCCAAGTAGAGAAAGATAACATGCCAGGGGAGTTGGTTCGCTAGAGAGTACATTTTGCCGCTCCCTACTCCCTAATGAACCAACTCCCCTGGCATGTTATCTCTGACTATTTGGCCAATTTCTACTCTTTCCATCTGCCTCCTGAAGCCTGGTAGAGGCTACCCCTCTCGCACTCTGCATGCTTTGCTTCTAGAATTCCTGCACATGCCTGATCACACTCCAGCACTTTTCAAAAGCTATACAGACAATGTACATGTACATGTACGTTACAAAACCTCTGCCTTTTAACTCACTCAAACCTTCATCCCAATCCACCACAATCTTCTATATGCTGCACTTTTCTATTAACCCTGATTCTTACTCTAACTTTCAGCCTGTTCTCTGCTTCAATATATTGTAACAATAACAGTTATAATACATTGTATATATCATAAAATTTATGATTCGCGCGATGTAATGACGATCTTGCCATCACTGAAGAACCAACCAGCAGTTTATCATTTCTGGCACCGTGCCCTAGCATTCCACAGCTTATTGATGGTAACGCACAATTGCCATGATAATTTAGTTATTGAAAAAGTTAATATCCAAGCAGATTATACAGTGGCAAGGCAGTATCCATTGTCCATTAGCCACCATAGGACTAGGTGACTGATGGACACTCCTCTGGCCAATATGGATACTGCCTTGCCACTGCATCATCTGTTTGGAGACTAGAAAAAGTGTCAGGCTACTACATGTGCTGCAGCATTCACAGCTTGATTGTCAATAACATAAAGCAACTGTTCCCCTCAGGATGGTGAGAGTTCCCATCCAGGCAGTCCTGTGCCTCCCAGCATGGAGCCTACCATGGTAAGTACTGCACACCTTTGTTGTTTTAACAGTAGGGTTCAAGTGCCACAAACTGACCAGTATTATAGATCCATACTTTTTAGCCTAGAGGTTAGTTTGTTTGGTTCGTGAGCTTGCGGCCAGGGTTCAATTACCAGACCCAGGAGACTGTACTCTATCCTCTGTGTCTCATTGCCTAATATGTTCAGTAGTGCTGCATACCTAAACCCAATTTTAGGTTCAGGTCCGGATTCAAGTCCAGAGGTTTAGGTTCAGTTCCGGACTTGTAAGTCCGGACCTAATTACCCATGACACATACAAAATTGCATATTGGCAACCTTGCAATGTTGTCTGGGTGATACTTTGGCAACATAACATGGAGGCCGACACTTGATGATGCCCGATGGCAATGTTTTGTTCGTTTTTCAGCAAAGATTTTACAATCTACGGAAGGTTTTAGGTGGTTTGGAAAGAAAAGGGGTATGTGAAATGGTCTTTTATGGTAATAAGTCCGGACTCGGTTCTTGACTTTTAGGTTTTTTTGGACTTGAACCTAAACATTCTTACAAGTCCGGATCCAAGTCCAGTGAACCGGTATGCATCACTTATGTTCAGAAAACCAAAATTTTGCTTGTGCAAGCAATATAGTCATTAAGTATCACTATTCTTCCTGGAGTCCAGCAACATAAAATGTCTGTGGCCTTAATGCCCAAGGATGGGGAGTAGGCTTCAGTTATAGTCAGTACTGGTAATACTAACTGCCATTCTTTTCTGTATCTGCATTGTTTCAGAAGATGAATGGTCTGAATGGTATTCACCCTGCTGAGGAGCCCCCCTCCTCCCAAATGGACCATCCCATGGAGTCTGGAGTGTACTACAGCGCCTATGACAATGTCAAGGTCATCACACTCACCAAGGTCAGTCGCTGTAACAGTTGCTCGACAGCTCTTAATTTTCTGTAAATAGTTTCATCAGGTTGGTAAGTCACTGAATGAAAAGACTCTTTTTACACAACCAAGTGTTTTATTCAGCCGACGTTTCGGTGACCGTCTGTCACCTTTCTCAGGGCAATTCTGAGTGGTTCACATTGCACTGTAGCACAGGTTGCTGATATAGCTGCATCTAAAGAAGGGAATGCATCTGTAGCAGCGACACTTTTGCTGTGCAATGTGATCCAGTCAGAATTGCCCTGAGAAAGGTGACAGGCAGTCACCAAAACATTGGCTGAATTTATGTAAAAAGAGTCTCTTCATTCAGCTCTAAATCTTCTCCACAGCTTACAACAATATACCTGTACATACACAATATATTTTGTACTGTGTAATAAGTTGTACATATTTTATATGAAGAGTTTTCTAGTATTTGTGACATGGTGTTCTCTTGCTTCCCCCAGACCCCCACTGGCCTGGGGTTTGCTATAGGTGAGGGGCGTGACATCAGTACAGGAGACCCCGGGATATTTGTCAAGAACATCACAGACGGGGGCGCAGCACATGAGGTCAGTGGAGATACATACCTTATCATTGGCAATCAAGCAAGAGTTAAAGATTGTTTTGATGTGAATCATTGGGACCATATTATGTACATATACCTTTCTTTTTCGACCCATACCATTGCTAGATTAGATAGAAGGTAGAAGGCTAATGGTGTTATGTCCTCTAGAATTTGGCCAAGCACAGGGGGTTGATGCTGACATCCTTCAGTAGTTAGGCTAAGGGCTATTGTTTTTTTCTTTTCAGGATGGCCGTCTGCAGATGGGAGACCAGATACTGGGTGTGGATGATGAGTCACTGGTGGGACTGTCATACGACCAGGTTAGTCCTCATCTTACCTACACGTACATGTAATTATACAGTACATGCACCTACCAAGAGTCTTCAGCTAGTCATTGGGGGGACAAGGTACGCACGTTAAGGATAACAACAGAACATATTGTGCTTGCACGAAACCCGGATTTTTCATGGTCTTCGTAGGGTGTTTGGCAAACATTGCATCAGAATTTTACCTGTTACATACAACATCTTTTCTGACAATATTTTGAAACTATAGATGGGATTAAAAGACTCAATCTTATTGAATGTAAAATCATAACTTATTGTCTTGTTTCCAGGCTGTAGGTATCCTAAGGAAGACCCAGGGTACAGTGAGGCTGACGGTTTGCTCCGATAATCGTCGCTACATCCCCACCGACCAGCCGGCATACATCCAGCCTACACAGGTGAACCATGCACCGGTCACTCAGACAGGGCTGGACCAGGCACCGATTGTGGACGAGATCACGGGTGAGACTTCTTACTTTTCCATCCGTGATTCTGTGGTTACTGAACTTGAGGTTGAGGGTTTGAATCCTGGTTGTCACTGACTGCCACCCAAATTGTGCATCCAACTTAACACGGTAGCAGTCTTTTGGAAGAGTTGGTAAGACACTGTGATACACTGTAACAGTTGTCCTTTTCTAGGCCTAGTACAACTTCCCTCATATGTTTACACTGCTCATAAAGTCAGTCAGTCCTCTAATGGTGTTCTGAAGTAGAACAGTGTTCCACAGTAGAACAGTGTTCCAAAATAGAACAGTGTTCTGAAATAGAACAGTGTTCCAAAATAGAACAGTGTTCTGAAATAGAACAGTGTTCCAAAATAGAACAGTGTTCTGAAATAGAACAGTGTTCCAAAATAGAACAGTGTTCTGAAATAGAACAGTGTTCCAAAATAGAACAGTGTTCTGAAATAGAACAGTGTTCCAAAATAGCACAGTGTTCTGAATTACACTGTAGAACAGTGTTCCAAAGAACAACATTGTCTGGTTTTGAGGTAGAACAATGTTGAGCAGTTGAGCAGTTTTCCAAAGTAAAAATGTTTTATAGACTGAGTGACTTGTGTCATTTATTTTATTTCTGGTGATATGACTAAGGTCTAAGACATCAGTTGTTTTTTTCCCAGTGTCCGGAGTACCATTTGAAGAACAGCATCAGGAAGAAGAGGAAGACCAGTTGGAGGAGTCATCGCCTCCTCAGGACCACCCTGACCATATGGACCCCCGCACCTGTCCCATCATCCCCGGCCGTATCACAGTCATCGATATTGAGAAGGGCAAGACGGGCCTGGGACTGAGTATTGTGGGGGGGTCGGACACACTACTGGTCAGTCATTTTTTTTCACAGTCTATCACCATGGTAACTGGTGTTGGATTACATCATGTTGCAATTTTATAGTACTAGTAGGAGGGATTTAGACTCCTGTCACCATAATGTATGAATGTGTTTGAGTAAGAATTAACAGAGCATGCCATATGCGAAGGTAAACATTCAAACTAGGGTTTCTTCCTTGTTTCCAGGGTGCCATTATAATCCATGAGGTTTATGAGGAAGGGGCAGCAGCGAAGGACAGCAGACTGTGGGCAGGGGACCAGATACTCGAGGTATGTGTCAAGTGTTGTACTAAATGTAGTAACAGTTACCGGTACAATAACTTCTTGCACATGTTTGCTCCTGCTCAAAGACCATATCAAAGTTGCTATGTTGCTCAGAACCAGATAGAATTGAACAAACACAAAATGAATTAACACAGTAATATAGCTTCTAAACAGTTGATGCTTTGACTTAGAGAACTTGAGCTCGTGTCTGTGTTGATATGTACAATGTACTTGCCAAGACAGTACCAAGTCTACATATGGTGGACTTGCTGCATGATGTTTGAGTTTAAGTTGTTGATTATCCTGTTTCCTGGTATAACAGCTGTATGTTGCATCAGCTTGTCATGTCTTTGCATGGTAAGAAAAAGCAAATGAATCAATTGATTTCACCAGGTGAATGGAGAAGACCTGAGGAATGCGACCCACGACCATGCCATCAACGTTCTCCGCCAGACGCCGTCCCGCGTTCGGCTGATCGTGTTTCGTGATGAGAACCAGTACAAGGAGGAGGACCTGTACGATGTTTTTACCGTCGAGCTGGAAAAACGCATCGGGAAGGGGCTTGGCCTCAGCATTGTGGGCAGGAGGTAAAGATAGAACCTTTTGTTTGTATGTTTGTTTGTTTGTTTGGCTGATTCTGTTTCGGGATGAGAACCAGTACAAGGAGGAGGATCTATACGACGTTTTCACTGTTGAACTGGAGAAACGCATCAGGAAGGGACTCGGGCTCAGTATCGTGGGCAGGAGGTGAGATGGAACCTTTTGTTTGTTTGTTTGTTTGTTCTGTTGTGTAATGTGTTTCGGGATGAGAACCAGTACAAGGAGGAGGATCTGTATGACGTTTTCACTGTGGAACTGGAGAAACGAATCGGGAAGGGACTCGGCCTCAGCATTGTTGGCAGGAGGTGAGTTGGAACATTAGTACAGTAATTCCGGTTCTGAGGTAGAACAGTGATCTGGTTCGAGATAGAACAGTGTTCCGAAACCAGAACACTGTTCCTGTTCCAACATAGAACAGTGTTCCAGTTCCAAGATAGAACAGTGTTCTGATTCCAAGGTAGAACAGTGTTCTGGTTCTGAGGTAGAACAGTGTTCTGGTTCCAAGATAGAACAGTGTTCTGGTTCCTGTTCCAAGGTAGAACCCTTCAGCAAAGAAGCACTACTGGGTCTCTAGCTTTCTTGTGCAAAGTGTACATGTACATGAATGATTCTTGTTGTCCTTTTCAGGAATGATGTTGGGGTGTTCATCTCGGATGTAGTGAAGGGCGGGGTGGCAGAACAAGATGGCCGCCTGATGCAGGGAGACCAGATCCTGAGTGTGAACGGGGAGGACATGAGGAGTGCAACACAGGACAACGCTGCCGCTGTGCTCAAGGTAGGTTTGCTACATGTAGGTGTCAGGCTAAGATTAGTTCACTGGTCTGATATTATAATGTCGGCAGAACGTACAGTACCCTGCCTGAAACCTTGATTTTTCAGGGTTCTCTTTGGATGTTTGGTCAACATTGCACCAAACGTTTGCCCATTGCATATGATCTTACTTAATCACAGGATACTAAATTATTTTTTGCCAGACTGCCCAAGTCACAGTAGTCCTGACTATAGGCTGGCTTCCAGGCTCCCTGTTGGACTTCTATGGCCAGTATTCAATATAATGATAAATATGATTTTGTTTGTCTTTTCCAGACTGCCCAAGGCACAGTAGTTCTGACTACAGGCTGGCTTCCAGGCTTCCTGCAGGACTTCAATGGCTAGTATTCAATATAATTATTTATAGATATGATTTTGTTTGTTTTTCCAGACTGCCCAAGGCACGGTAGTCCTGACCATAGGGCGGCTGAAGGCTAGCTCCCAGGCTTCCCGCAGGACCTCCATGGCCAGTTCCAGCAGCCTGTCCCACCCGCTGGACAAGACTGGGTCCACAGGCAGCATGGACCGGGCTGGCATCATCACAGGGCCCAGGAGGGTGGCTGGCGGTAGGCTACTGTAAATTTTTCAATCATGATATGTACATTCACTGTTCTTTCAGATCCATTGTCATCTTTATAAACGCACAGGCAAGTTAAGTCTTGTAGTAGGCAGTATAAATTCAGCAGTACAGTATTGAAAGGAGTAGATCTTTAAATAGAAGGCAAATCACACCTTAAAGAAACTAAGATACAGAACTGCAAGTAAATACAGGACTGGTACATTGTTTCAACATGTACTAGTACTTCTATCTCAGTGCTTGCATCGAAGCATTTTGTCCAAGAAAAAAGTTGTAAAATGGAATGGAAACTTTAGATTGATTCAGTTCTAGGAATAATTCTTTGATGGTGACACTTTGTGGCTTGAAATTCATATATTGGAATATGGGCACTGGTGAAAATATGCTATATTAGTGTACAAAACTGTAGTGCCTTGCATCAAAAATTAGGTACACAAATGTGTTTATACATGTATAGTTAAATCTTGCGTTTCTGTTTAGCCGCTGACTCAGTGGACCTCCCCCCAGAAGGAGTACGTATGGTGGAGCTGTACAAGGGGCCACAAGACTCGCTGGGGGTGAGCATCGCTGGGGGGGTGGGCAGCCCCCTGGTGACTGTTTTCCACCCCTAATGTCTGACCTAATATCTCAATCCCCAAAGAAATGACACCAACTTTTCCTCCCTTTAGCTGAAGACTTCCTCCCAGAGGTGGTTCTGATGGTGAAGCTGTACAAGGGGCCGCAGTTCTCTGACTTCTCCTAACCCCCAGTTTTGATAAAATTTTGATATCACCAAAAATAACTGACAAATCTTCTCTGTGTTTTAGCAGTAGACTCAGTGGACCTCCCCCCAGAGGGTGTGCGTATGGTGGAGCTGTACAAGGGGCCTCAAGACTCTCTGGGGGTGAGCATCGCTGGGGGGGTGGGGAGCCCCCTGGGTGACGTGCCTATCTTCATCGCCATGGTGCAGGCCAACGGTGTGGCCGCACAGACACAGAAACTCAGGGTGAGATGGCAGTTTCTGTATCATATTCTGTATCTAATTGGTCAACCAGTATAACTACCTTTTCTGTATAGCTGGTGATCTGTGTTATTATATTATATACCTAGCTAAGCCATTCATAAATAAACTTTATTGAACAACAATTACAAAGGTACAATGTACAATCTACTATTGTCAACAACAGTAGTATTAGAACTGTAGTATGGGGGTGAGCATCGAAAGGGGGGTGGGGAGAGGGGGTTGAGCATCGCAGGGGGGGTGGGGAGCCCCCTGGGGGACGTCCCTATCTTCATCACCATGGTGCAGGCTAACGGGGTGGCCGCACAGACACAGAAACTCAGGGTGAGATGTCGTACTTGTATCAGTTTATTCTGAACATGATCAGTCCACCAGTATAACTGCGTTTCTGTGTAGCTAGAGGAAACAACAGTACTATTGTGTTCTGCCAATCTAAGCCAGTTATATATAAATTACACAGGACCAAGCTAGAAGTATGGGATGAGAATGTGATTTTGGAATCATTGGTGGAATCTCTAGCATCAACCATTTTTAAAAATATTGTACCATGCATAGGCTTCATATCTGACTCCATTTTTTGTTTAGAGCTATATCTATTGAAGAGACTCCTGCTATGATATGTTTTGTTTAATTTCTTAGGTTTGAAGTTCTTTTGAAGAGACAGCATCCCTTATCATTGGCTGCCCCCCTGGAAAGCAGTCCCTTTCAGCTGAAGGAACTACCCATATCTGCCCAAGATAGATATTAGATAAGTAAATTCCTTGTAACTGACCTTGCACTTGACTTCCCCTTACAGGTAGGAGACCGCATCCTGAGCATTAATGGACAGCCCCTGGAGGGGGTGACTCACGCACAGGCAGTCAACATGCTCATGCAGACAACTGGCAGGGTCGTGCTGGAGGTATGGAAGATCTTATCAATAGTTACTTCAACCAAGGGGAGTGAAGTATTGTTGAAGTATTCATTATTGTATGTCTTGTGTCCATCTGTTTGAGTGTGTGTCTGTTTCAGACCTGCATAGATGGAGTGAAGTCTGCCAGGTCTGATTGCCTGGTTTTCTCTAACATTATGTAGGATTGGAGCCATAGCTTGATGGAAGAAGGAACTAAGAAAGATACCATACTGTTTTGTGCTTATTAGATACATGATTGTATCTATCAAGCCCATACAGTCCAGTTTTGTGCTTTACAAATGTATACATGTATGTACGTCCGGTATTTGTGTATACCAGTAAGTTAGTGTACATGTATGTCCCTTTGCTTACACACTGATAGAGCTGCCATTGTTCAAGAAAAGTACAAATCTTCCACCCATGAATGTAGAAGAATAATTGTTGAATTTTCACATTTCTGATTTCACAGGTGTCCCAGGGCGATGAGTTGGCGAACATGGCGGGAGGAGACGCTGCCCCGAGTGTCGCTAACGTCATGGCAACAAGCAGCGAATCAGCTTCTCCGCTCAACTTCAACGACGACCTGGGAGGGTAAGGACAAATATCATGTTCTATCTGAGTGTTACCTTTCATGTGACCAGTTCTAACTTATGGTGTGTTCAGAACAAGTTTTGTAAGGGATATTGTGCCCATGCCAGAACAGTGCCTATCTAGTTCCATGCCTGTATTGGATAGGATTAGGATCAGGCACAGTTATGGATAGTATCCCTGTATCCAAGAACGTAATTTTGCCCCAGGCAGGATTCTGGATATGCTTGGACTATCCAGAACTGTGCCTGAGCAAAGTTCAATCTGGATAAAGCAGGGTTCAGAAAACTGCAAGAGACTTCTATGTTTGACACATTGCACACCAGGGATAAGTTAGCTTTATCACAATTACACAACACACCATTTGCACAGTGTGCTTTCATCATGTATTTCTCACACACATTTACATGCATTTTTATAAACAAATCATAATATAACATGAAGTGTTTCTTACATTTCAGCCCAACCCAGTACAAGACAATAGAGTTGGAGCGTGGTCCCGACGGCCTGGGGTTCAGTATCGTGGGCGGGCACGGCAGTCCTCATGGAGACCTCCCCATCTACGTCAAGACTGTCTTCGCCAAGGTAAGGTCATAATATTGCATTAAACACAAGCCTTTAGAATGACTTTTTTGATTTATTGACATTGATTTTTGATTTAGTAACAATACAATACATGTACACATGGGACGCGGGCAGCTGTTGCTGGTGTTGTGCCCCATGCATAGAAACAAATACAGGACAGACAATACTCATTTTCACCTATGGTAAAGGGGGGAAAGTCATGTTAAGTGCCTTTCCCATGGGCACAAGATTGGTGGCATGTCAGGACTAGAACCTGGGACCTCTTGGTTCCGAGATGAGCACTCTGCCGTTGTGCCACAGGACACCAGAAAACAAGAATGTTCTTGTGCCTTATGTTGATAAAGAAGTTACATGTAGATGGCTGCAAATGATTTTAACCTGAATACACCACAGCACCACTGGCCGAGCTTGGGTCTGCACCTCCTAGTCCCTGAGCACGATGTCCCTCGCGGGACCTTGGCTTAGTAATTATATATTAAGATAAGATAAGAACCATTGGTTCATTCATTCCAGGGTGCTGCGGCAGAAGACGGCCGTCTGAAACGTGGCGACCAGATCGTTGCCGTGAACAGCGAACCCCTGGAAGGAGTTACCCACGAGGAGGCAGTCTCCATCTTGAAGAAGTCCAAGGGCAAGATTGTGCTGACCGTACTGACTTAAGGTACAGGGAAGGTTATGGTTGGGACTGGACCTCTTCTGGGCTCTTGTAGGCAGTTTTCCCCCACCCAGCTTAAAAAGCCTCCCGGTTGGAGTTTTGCATCTGTATGAGTCTTGCATGACAGGAGTTGATACTTGTTTAAAGTTAAAACTTTTGGTCTGAAACAAAAAATTCTTTCACCTAGAGCTTTCGACCAGTCACTCTGGTCTTTCTCAGTAGACTGACCAGAGTGACTGGTCAAAAGCTCTAGCTGAGAGAAGTTTTTGGGTTGGACCAAAAGTTTTAACTTTAAACAAGTAACTACCAACACAGATGAACTTTCATGATAGAAGGAGTTGATACTGGTAACCCCACCACATGCGCTTATTGAACTCCTGTTGTGCAAAACCTACCAGGGAGCCTAGTTGAGATGGGTGGGGAAGAGCTTCGGCAGCCCTAAAGAGAGCCAACCCTAACCTCAATAGACTAGACACCAAGCTAAAGATTCAGAGAAAGTGCTAGGTGAAATGATCAAAACTTGAACATTCTCTCCAGTAAATATGTTGAAGCTATGCTGTGCCAACTACAGTTACGTCATACAATGTATATAGACAGAACTTAAGTCTTCTTCTTTATGAAATCTAATATAGATTAATTTTCTTCAGTTTGAAAAAGAAAAACTTTTTTAAAATCACATTCAAGTCAAATGTGACAAAAATCTGACTATGCACTGATTGAAAGTTGTCATTTTTTTTTAAACTCGCCCACTAACGAACTAACAGACAAAATAACTGAATGCCACGAATTTCGGCAGTACAAATTCACCAGTGTTCACAGTAATATTATGATAATTTAAGGTACGAGCAAATAATGTTATAGTTTGGATGAAAGCTTGATGCTTTCAGAATTTGTGCCAAGTTGACATGGGTTTGATTAGAACTCATTACAAACATTTTTATAATACTACAAACAAAACATTTCTCATCTATTATCTTCATCAAGTTATCCACTTGAGGTAAACATTCCTATAATTCATTTTCTCTTTCTGGAATAACTGAAAAATATTTCAACATTCATACTTTGATCATTCATTCCATACATAAAGCTTATTTTATAGCAGCTACTTTTCATACTGGATGCCAAGGTGTTAATTTCTTGTGAATCGGCAGATGTAAATGTTATATCCAGTATGAAACCAGATGTAAGAAATTCTTCCAGCTTTGAAAGTATGTTTTTCTGGATACTGTGTGATGATTAAGCCTTATAACCTGAGAACAGCAACATCCTTCTAATATTGTGTAGTAAAACAAGTTTGTGTTTTAGGATGAAAGTATTAGTAGTCTGCAGCAAACTACAAGTGTATTTCTAGAACTTTTAGACATATCAATAGCAAATAAGGAAGAATAGTTTCACTTGTTTTCAAAATAGACTGCATGCAAGACAGCGAAGCTACTAATAGTTGGAGTTGTCTTGCTAGAAGATTTTTTCCTCAGTAAACGTCATGTAAAAGGAATTCTAAGTGCCATAATTAGTTTGTTAGTCTTGTGCTGACTGTTAATTTAAAATCAGCATATGTTTGTGTATATTAACTAATATTTGAGAAGCTAGGGAACTTTGGTCCAGAAAGTATTATTAATCAAGATTGGAACCTCTTTGCAATTGTAAACCATTGTTTAATTAATTTCTTCTACAGTTAATGTTAATTATTACGACTACACTAACCAGAGCTTGATTTTTGCAATACAATCATTATATTATAAGTGAAATTTTGTAGTGTTTAAAGTATTAAGTTCTTGAATTCAGTAAGATAATTCTTTCAATGAGTGACTATTAAATCCTAAGGTACATACCTCCGAATTTTCGACGACTAGTCAGTTCGTCTTGGTCACAGAATGACCTACCTACCTCTACTCCGCAAGGAGGCAGAGGGGGGCAGAAGATCCACGCAAGTCTCGTCCTAGTCTCGCGTTATCTTGCGAGACTAGGATCATTCTGTGACCAAGACGAACTGACTAGTCGTCGAAAATTCGGAGGTATGTACCTTAGGATTTAATAGTCACTGATTGAAAGAATTATCTTACTGAACTTGCACTATACGTGACTGATGAATCTCTTCAACGATAAGTTCTTGAAGTTAATGTCACAAATCAGTCCATCTGGTAATGTTTTCTGCAATTGCCTTTTTTTTCATATAATGTAGCCCTCATATGTTACGATGTTTTAAATTTATTTCCATTACAATAGTGTTATATTATGAGATGTAAATTTCCAAGAGAAAAAGATATGCAAGTGCTCTACATGTACATGTATAACCACAGTGAAGTTAGCTGATGAGTATGCTTAGATTTTTAGCCTTTAGAAGACAATTAGATGCTAGGACCTCCTATATTCATGTTTTTATTGAAGAAAGGAAGGCGGAAACTACATGTAGTTTGATGTTAGCTTTCGTAATTTTGTAACAATGATAGCAAAATGGTAACAAACAGTGTTCATTCAATAAAGGCTTCCAATAAAGAAATTTGCAGAAAAGCAGACTGTTTACTGATTCATTTGCACTTTGCAGTATATTTGTTTCTTTACAAACAGTTGTAACATAGCAGTAGCGATAATTCAACGTTTAAGACGGTTTATCAGTCCGGCGAACATAACTTGTATTATTTGGGTAATCAGGATTAAAAAGCCATTGTCACGGCCAACGCTCACACGGTCTTAATTTAGCGCCGCCCAGTGACGTGTTTCGGTACTGCAGTCACTGATATCTGCCATCAGAATCAGTATGCACTTCACCGTCAGGCGGACATAACTTGTACTAGTTGGGTAATCAGGAGATAAAAAAAAGACGACCAAATGTTAACCTGTTTACCACCAGTCAGCGAAACTACGTAGCCATGATGAAAACCTTTCGATTTGCAGTATGCATTTGACCGTCCGGCGAACATAACTTGTACTATTTGGATAATCAGGAGATAAAACCACCCAATTTCCACATTGTTACCACCACAGCGGTCAGGAATACGTGGCAACCACACTCAGTGACTCAATTGTACGCTGACTGGTGGTAAACAGGTGGTTTTTCGGTCGTCTATTTTTAACTCCTGATTACCCAACTAGTACAAGATAAGTCCGCCTAACGGTTAGATTCTTGTTGATTTTGACCCAGCACCTAACCGTCAGGCGACATAACTTGTACTAGTTGGGTAATCAGGAGGTATAAAAAGACGACCGAAAAATCACCTGTTTACCACCAGTCGGCGAAACTGCGTAGCCAGGAAAACCTGTCGATTTCTCCTTTCCAAAGCCTTTCCTGATCTTTCCTTCCTTCGCAGTTACACATATGCTATCCTAGCTGGATAACAACGCAATAACGGTGTCCTTATTGTGATATTTTTCATGTTCTGAGGAAATTAAGCTTCGGTTTCTGACGAAAGAAAACACATGCATTTGTACGTGTTATTACGCACTTGACGCAGACACGGTCTCAATTTAGCGCCGCCCAGTGATCAATTTCAGTACTGCAGGCACTGGCATCAGCATTCATAATGTGAGATGCCAGGGACTGCAGTACCGAAACACGCCACTGGGCGGCGCTAAATTAAGACCGTGTCACGGCCATGTGCAGCATTGCATGCTTCATTAGCTGGAGGCCAGGAAGCTGTAGTACCTTCATGCATTGCTAGCCGGCGCTTAAGAAGATTAGGTCAAAGGTCACAAAGTTTCGCCAGGTGAGCCGGCGGCATGTTAGATCGTGTTTCGATGGAGTTCCGGACGGATTTTACTAAATTTAGCTGCATTTCAGCTAAAGTGAGGACGCTCAGGTATGTACTTGTGAATGATTTCTTCCGTTTCTGTCGGTTGTGGACAGTTTCTTTATTAATTTCCCTGTTGGTGGCTATATATATTATCGGTGATGCCTTCGTTATAATTTGTTTATATTCCTCGATACGTTGAGCCATTCTACTCCTCAAGTAATAACTTTGCTGATGACTAAGTGAACGTGTCTATCTGAGATTCTCTGTCATGATTGTGAAAATTACGTTATACTTGTACATGTGTCGGTATTGTTATTAAAGTTAATTCCACCACACTCCCTGCCTGTTTCTGTAGTGCTGGATGTCGAGCTTGTCCAGGCGATTAACCATGGCCAGATCTGACATATTCCTCCTGCTGAGGGACTGGTGCAGAAGTTCAAGGGAACTGCAGACATGCTGAAGTTATAAAACGTTAAAAAAATACAGGTACAATTAGAGCTGTGTACCTAAACAAATTTTAGGTACAGGTACAGGTACAGGTACACAGGTTTAGGTACAGGTCCGGACCTGAACCTGTACCTGAACAATTCGACCAATTTATATGCTCTTCTGAACTCCTTCAATAACAAAAAAAATTAATAAACTTGATAGTTAAGGTTTATTCTTTGTTTATGGCGAATGCTCAGATGAAATATAGGCAAAACTAAAGATGTTTTTGTTTTCATGAACACACTGTCCTTACACAGGGACCGATTTGAGGTCACAAATAGGCATAAAATTGGTGTGAAATTGTTTAGGTACAGTACCGGTACTGAGGGATTAGGTATTTTGGACCTGTACCTAATCAATTTTTCCGGTACAGTATCGGTACTGCGTACCGGTACACAGCTCTAGGTACAATGTATTCTGTTGATTACATATGCGTAACTATATACATGTACACATTCTGTGTTAAAATATGAGTGCTGTAAAATTCCCATGGTTAACTAGTACTGATTTAGCAATCCAGCCTTAATTATGATCACCTGTGTTACAGATGCATATCAACATAATTTACCCAAATGGCCGTTTTTGTGTCCGGCCCACGAGTGAAAGAAGCGTTCTTTAGAAGTGGTGTTACGCTTAAGGAGGTGGACTTCATAGTAAAGAGTTGTTATAATGTTCGCAGTGTTGCCATATGGTATTTGCTGATTTTGTTTCCTTAAGTCAAGGAAACAACCGTTCATAACAAGTGTTGATGAACAAACTAAAGGAAGTCTCACATACATGCAAATTCATGCAACAAATTCTGTATATAACTTTATTCTGGCTCTTATCTTAAGTATAAATGTTGGGAAAAGTGACGGACTGTGCTTCTTGTATTATTGTCTAAACCCTGCTATATTAGCCATGACTTGCATGCGGCAAACATGTGAGCACTATGTATGTACATGTAAGAAGGCAGCCTTCATTTTAGAATTGATAGTGTTCTTTTTGCCATTTTATTGTTCATGTTTGCCAAATTTGTGGCAGTGGTTAGAATGAATGTAAGAATGAAATTCATATTCTGTAGTATTACCCATTGTCTTCTCTTCCTGCCCATGTCTCATACTTGAAAGAAATAAAGAATACTTTTCCATGATCTGTTCCTCTGGTCTTGTTTGTGTACTAGCCCAACATTTAATATATTCAGGTTAATTACACTCACCTGTGGCACAGGTGTATATGAACATAATTTATCGAACTTAAGTCCCACGAACGAGAGATATCTCCTATGGAAGTAGTGTAAAGATTTGCCGGGGTGTAGGCGGGGTTTGGGGTATAAAAGGCCGAAACAATATTAAACACGGTATTGAGGGGAGGGCTAGAGGGATCAGGGAAATTGTGGGGTAAAATGAACGTATAAATGAAGATTTGTCTTTATTTTTGTTATAAGTCTAACATAATGCAACGTTGTGTTACGTGGCGTCAGGCAGCACAGTCTGGTGCGGCCAGACCGGCCTTAAGGGCACCGCGGAGGGCCCTAGTTTTTGAGCCACTAACTTCCCAGACAGAGAAGTAGTGGACTCCTAAGCCATAGGACAGCTCAGCTCAGCCGTCCAAGGCTCGTACATGACAACCCACTTGGATTGCCATCTCTCCCGTTTTTCATTGGTGTATAACCAAAGAGGGAGGCTGTTGTTCAAAAGAGCAACATGACCACACGTTGTCATGCCAAGGGGTCCGGAGTAGCTCACTGTAACTTTTGTTTGTGGTATGATCGTGTAGCCTTATTTATCAAACCAAGCAAGAAAACGATGCCCAACATCCGTATTCCAGCAACAGGAACCACCCAACTACTAATGAACCGTGATCCATCCATGTTTTACTTTATTTATCGCTTTATTTCTCCTGTATTTTGCTTTTTGTTGTGAGCAGACCAAGCTTTCTGGGTAAATTATGATGATACACCCACACTTACCTATGCCCACCGGTTGATTTCAGGTGAGGAGCTAATTAGCGATTCGCCTTATTTGGCTAGTAGTGTTGTCTTCATACTCCATATCTTCAAGTGCTCTTCAGCATTGAATAAAAACCGACTTATTTCTTCAGCTCAGGCAGGACGATCTCTGTATGTTTAATAATTTGTATAACCCTTCCCCTATCACACCAATTAAAAATTGATATTTTAAATCTTGAACACATCATCTAACTCCTTGAACACACCAACTTCAAAAGCGGACGTTCTATCATTATTATACGATCTCCGAGTCACGCCTATGCCCCATATAACCTAACACAGGAAGCGCTGTTTACCGCTTAAGATCCTACTTTCACATGATAATCCATGTGAGTAAAAGTTATATGTTACATCCCTCCCAACCTCTGCTTGGTTTTCATTCATATGGTGATGTATTTGACAGCGAAAAGTCCACTTCTGCAAAGGTTTTGACCACTTCTGCAAGCGATCAGCTGATCGTAAAAACACAATTTCAGGTATAACTCGAGAACGGAGCAAATTTGATGGAAGGCAATAAGTAGGAATAGAATAGACACCCCACGGAGTATACTCTAAGAACATGGAGGCCGAAAAATGTCAAAAGTTTCATTTTTCTAAAATTGAAGAAGCGGATATTTATCCCCTATCACACCCCCGTTTTCGGGCCCTCGTTCCGAAAAGGCCCGTATCTCGCTAACGAAGCCTCGCTCATTCCCAGATTTGGCCAATTCGCGACTTGGGAAACGCGATGGGCTCTTAAGGGGGTTTCACCTCAAGTCTTTCCTGCTCTTGTTCTTGACCTTGGAGCGTTCTCTGATTTACTAACTACCAAATAAGGGCAGAAGAAGAACCGTTTTAGCCCTGTATTTTCTTAATTTGACATAAACATTCTCAAAAGGGCTGATATAACCAGTTAAACTTGGAGTTTTTTTGCCAAAATTGCTGTGTGTTACTTTACCGTTATACTATAATATAAAGACTCAGACATAAGAAATTACATTGTATAATGCATCATTGGTAAGCTTTTTTATTGCCCTTTACAATTGTACTCATTGTACTACAATTGTACTCCATTTTTATGATTTTACCTTCATGGGTACTTCATCAACTTTATACACAAACAGATTGTACATAAGAAGTAAAAACTAGTGTGAATACAATGCGAAATATAATATTATAATACACTTACATGTAGCACCAAAAACTCAAAATGGGTGGACAGAAGTCTACCATTATTTTAGAACAGTATTAAATATTCTTAACTGTCATAGTACAGTATAAGAAGCATGATACAGCCCTACTCACATAAAATAACAAACCTATAATGATAGTCAGAACATTGACAAACTACACAAGAATGACTTGAATACCTACAAACTTACATACCTGCAAAATATGGCACTTTAGATATATCTAATGTAAGAGTGACAAACCTGATATAAGAATTGTCATAATCTTAAGCAATTTCTTAACAAGATACTCTTGATTGTCTCACTTGTAAACAATACTTGGCACTGTTTTTGGAAAATATACTGTGAGTGGTAAAAAAATGAAATTGAGTTGTCAATGAGGGTATTGCCCATACATAGAATTTAGCAAAAAGCATGATTGTGGCTGTGCATTGAACATGATGTTAAATAATGTACAGTTGCACAATAAAATAGTATTGTTAAATAATGAACAATGTACACCGTACATGTATGTTAAATAATGTTTTAAGGCTGATATAATATACTTGAGTATGATTTTTTATCAGTGACTAGAGTTTAGAACCATCCTGCATAAAATACATGGCAATGAATAAAACCACCTAAAACCACACTGACCATAGATTAAAATAGATACAGAATACAAAAAGCACCTCAACTCAAACAGAATCCTAATTGTGGCTCCCCCCAACACAGTTTTGGAGACAACAATATAAACCTGAGAGCTAAACATACCCTTGGAATGCTGATAAAACATACAGAAGAGAAAACAAAAGTTAAATAAAAGGCAACAAAATAATACACAGTACGTTTCTAAGCCTTATAACTTCCTATACTTGAATAAATGACCCCCAACCTAGCTTCAACCCAGCCCCTATGTACAGAAAATACTTTGACTGGCCGGCAAGTAACGTTACTAACAGTATGATTCAGATTTCGTTTTACTGGCCTTGTCAGAGTCCGCGTAGACTGGTGTCCAATCTATCGCAGTTGGGCCTATCCTTAAGATATCTCAAGGATACACTGTATCCTGAAGATAATTTCTCAAGATTAAGCTCTGTTTCTTAGGATAACATCTCAAGAATATGTATCTTTAACACAATGCCTCAAGAATATTCCCTATTCTCGAAAGTCTCTTGTAGGTATCTGCAAATGATGTCCCAAGAACATGCCCTATGCTTAAGAGTTTTCAAGCACTTGATTTATCCTTATTATAATAAGATGTCTCAAAATACACCCTCCTCATAAGATCTCAAGAATAAGCCCTATCCTTGAGGCTTAAAGGCATCCAGTGCAGTTTTTAGGGCTTAGCAACATTTTCCAAGCCAATATTCCTGGTCATTTTCAAATTTCTGATGGAATTGATACTGGAAGGGCCCTGGGCTGCTTTTCAAGGTACCACCCTGAAAATAAAGGACTCATCTTGAACCTTGTTTCTGCAGTTTTAAATGTCCAAAGTATGAAATGCTGACTCAAATGTGCTAATGTGGGACAGTATGTGTCAATATCACAAAGATTGCCTTATTCAGAATATTTCCAGTTTTGCTGCCCTGAAATCACATTGGGTGCCTTAAGCTGCTAGAGGACAGGATGCTCTTCTGTCATGTCTCAAAAATACACATTATCCAAATGTATTCTTTGGACAGAATTTTTAGGATATATCTTTAAGATTAAGGATATATCCTCAAGATTATGTCCCAGGAATACAACCTATCCTTTGGATAATGTTCCAAGGATAACCTCCATCCTTAAGCATACGCTCCTTAATCTTAATCTCCTACACGAAAGATTTCCCTGTATCATGAGCACTCGACGATGTTCTGTCCGGCCGTCGCCTCCTCGTACAGGCGGATGTGATAGTCGGTCGCCAAGGTAACGTGAGAGATGCATCCCACGATGCCTCGGGTGTAGTGTCGCCCGGTGTCCATCACAATGTTGTTCATGCCGCCTGGAGGGGGGGAGAGAAAATTGTAGAATTAGCAAACTGACATCAAAAAAGCAAAAGATGGCAGACTTAACCCCCTTACCCTTAGTGCTTTGTGTCCTTTGTGCTTGAGTTGCAATGCTGCTTGTAGTGTATGTTAAAAAACCCTTGTCCTGCGGGGCCCATATATATATGGGTTGTACATACAGTACCATCTATATAGTGCCCTGTATATGTGTGATTTGGGGGTGTTTCTCGTGCAACGCATCACACCGCAGCAAAACGCAACGAATGCGGAAGTAACCACGCTACCACGGGGCAAAAAAAGTTAAGGGTCTGTAACCTGATTAAGACATGAAATTATTTGAAAATATTGTGTAAAAATTGCCAGCAGGACAAGGGTTAAGAATTTCAAACTACAAACATACAAGAAAAAGTCTGGGAGGGGGGTAGCAAAGAGCAAGGCAATTACATGTAGCAGACTTCACCCCTTTACACATACTGGGAAACACAGGGCAATCAGAGATGGCAGAGTTCACCCCCTTACCCACACTGACCCATCTATACTGGCCATTTAAGGGACCTGAAGAAATTATTCACAGGTGGCCACTATAGACAGGATTCTTAATGCTCGGGTCTATGTATAAAATGTTATCTAAGGGAGTAAAGAGACTCTTTTCACATAACCAAGCGTTTTGTTCACAGCCAATATTTCTGTGACAGTCTGTCAGCTTCTTCAGGGCAATTCTGACTGGTTCACATTGCACTGCAGCACAGGTGTTACTGATATAGATGCATCCCCAAGTATCTACTATTCTATAGCAGCGACACCTGTGATGCAGTGCAATGTGAACCAGTCAGAATTGCCCTGAGGAAGGTGACAGACGTCGGCTAAATAAAAGACTTGGTTGTGTAAAAAAGAGTCTCTTAACTCAGTGACTTACCAACCTGATGAAATTATTCACGGAGGTTATCTAAGGGAACAGCAAACAGTGGCTACAATAAGTGAACAAACAAATAAACAAACCAACCAACCTAGGAAGAGTCCTGAGTTGGTGTTGAGCTGCTTGAGTCTGCCTGGTGAAGTTCCGGGGACAGGGTCAAGGTCATCCAGAATCAGCACCGCATTCGGGCCGTCCCTGCATGGGCAACCAAGGTCAGCAGGTTAAAAACGACAAACAAACAAACAAACAAACTAGCAAGGCAAATGCATAACGTTTACCTGGTCTAGCCCAACAAGCTAACTGCACTGTTTATTCTTACTCAAAGTCAAATACATTTCATACATGTATGCATGGTGGGCAGGCTCTCCAGCTGTAATCTGCTACAAACTGTAACCCAACACCACATTGTGTCTGTTACAGCACAATTTACCATGGTCACAGACATCTAGTCTGGGTCATTGACTTTTTTTTGGAGAAGAAGAAACTGAGCAAAAACATGTGTTACAATCTGCGAAGGTAAACATAATATAGGACAACGAGACCAAGGAATGCCTACATGAAGAAAGGACAAACAGCACTTTATTCCAAATGTGTGTATGTGTTGCTGTAAATAAATAGACCTTGTAAATGAATAAACTAAAAAAAAATCCTATAGAATGTTTGAGGTCCAATAAACCCATCCTGACCTTCTGGCCCTGATTTTGTGCCACCTGCCGTCGTTGATGGTTGAGTTGGAGGACAACTGAGCCTCCCCACTACCCAGGTTGTACCTGTGCAAAGGTAAAAACAGACAGACCACTTCACTAATTTAAGAATATTGGATTTATGGATATTTTGTCTCAGAAAATGGTCACAGAAGTGACTGGAAAGAGAGAGTAGACTCGGTCTGGGCTAGCCGCCCGACTTGATGATGATGATTAATTTAGAGTGAACATCTTGTTTTAGTCATTATTGTGCATTTGTCGCAGATTTTGTCTCATACAATCATGCACTTTCCCTCTGATTCCCACTGAAGGAGTAACACACATCCTTATACTATCTATATAGCAAGAAACTTTTCTGGGACCTTTGACCTAACTTTGTAACAACAACAACGATTATAATGATGACAGAAATTTACACTGACCTCAGCACCACAAAACTAACTTAAGGGACAAGAGAACTTACAAAGATCTTTACACAAAAACACTACCTCAGCACCACAGCACCCCCCTCCAGCCCTATGGAGATGAAGTCACGATGTCTGCCCAAACGTTAAGGCACAAACAAACAAACAAACAAACAAACGTTACTGACCTGAGCACCACAGCACCCCCCTCCAGCCCTATAGAGATGAAGTCACGATGTCTGCCCAAACGTTAAGCCACAAACAAACAAACAAACATTACTAACCTGAGCACCACAGCACCACCCTCTAGCCCTATGGAGATGAAGTCACGATGTCTGCCCATCGGAAGTGAGCCGCTCCACAGGATCATGCCATCTGCTGTTGTCGTCTTGATTCGGATCTGGAAATCATTCCTGTTTCCTGACAATCTGGAGAGATGTGTATAAAAGTTGTTTCAGTTGCAAATGGATGTTGTAATGGTTGACAGTAAACCTAGCACAGTATATTTATCATTTCTTGATTAACAAGGTTTTTGATATCAAAATTCGTAATGTAGGGACCAGTTTTTCTGGCCCTATCGCATTAGTCTGCGGAGGATGTCATCCATAAAATTTACTTGCTGTGGCCATATCAGAAATTGCAATTTTAAAAGTAAAATTTGAGTAAGTTTATGTTACCATGAAAATAGAAGGATTGGAGGAAAGAATTTGAATCTGACAATTTTGCTCCCATTCTGACATTGCTCTGGAAGTCACCTCAGTCTATACTCAGATAATCTAGAAACAATTCATTTGTATCAAAAGTTCGATATATACCACTCTTTTATCTATTTCCTTGGTGTCCAGATATCTTGAAGCACAAATACAACAAACAGAGAAGTTTCAAAGGTAACATTGGAGACAGAAAAGTATGAACCCTTACCTTTTCATGAGCTGTGTTCCTGTGTACTGCATGTAACTGTTTCCACTGAACTTGGGCACAGTAACTGGACTTTTCAACTCTAAAACAAAGAGCATAAAAATCAATCAGAGGTTTCACAACAGGGCACAGATGCACTACGATAGGCAGCAAGAGGAAAAAGGCGTGGAAGAAAAACTATGGAGGCTAAAATCTAGTCTGACACTCTGAAAGAGAACATTCCGCATGTTGAGAGTTAGAGAGCACGTCGGCAGAACGTACTGCGTCTGCGCAGAACCCTGTATTTTCATGGTTTTTGATGGATTTTTGGTCAACGTTGCATCAGAATTTTGTCTGTTGCAGAGGATATCTTTTCCAACATAACATTTGGAAACTACAGACGGGATGTTAACCTTATATGCGCAAGTACAAGCTTATATGAGATGTTCTACCGAAGTGCTATGCACAATACATTACGGGTTTCGCGCAGGTGCAGTACGTTCTGCCGACGTGCTGAGTTAGAGGAACATCAGGACTGGAAAGCTGGGGTGACCATCGGATTAGAGGAATGTGGTTTTAGAACATGCTAGTCCTGAGAGATGCGGTCTATACTGCACAGTGTATATGCAGCATTACTTACTGTTAATTGAAATTGCATTCTAGATAAATTTTGGGAGCAAAAGATGTAAAGAATACACGTACATGAACAATGGAATTCACTGTTACAGTAACATGCACATGATGATTAATGTAGATGAAATTTCAGTATAAGTTTTGTCGCTCTTTATAACTTTTCGAATTCAGAGTAATACTAAAAAGTTGAGTCATTAGCAATCCTTTCTTTTTTTTCAACAAAAGGAAAGGAAAAGATAAAAATTTCAAGACATTTATGAAACTGGCATTTTTTAAACCGTGGTGATTGAGAAACTTAATATTTACTTAACTTTTACTAAAGGTAAACATTGAATCATACACTTAAAATTTTGGGTATTGTTGGGCTCCAGAAAATGCAAACTTTTCCCACATCTCTCTCAGGAACCAGCATTAGAACTAAAACCAGACTTGATCCATGGGAATGTCAGAAGGCATCAGTGTGATGTGAAGGTTGGAGAGTACAGCCACACACCACACCACTCCACAGCACACAACTCTTACCCAGGAGAATAATTCTATAATATTGTACAAGCATTATCAAGTCATATATACTACCATTGGCATGCTCTACTGGGATTCTGTATAGTGGGTGGGCAGGTGGAACACCAGTAAAACTGGTGTTTTCATTGTTAATATTAATGGAAAAGACTAACCCAAAGGTTCTTTCTTCATTTAAATCTTTAATATTACTTAAGACTTTGAAGATCTGAATCTTATTATTTTCAGTCAGATATCTAAGTCTTCACTCTGTAACTTTGAAAGTCACAGGTAAGAAATGAAGGTCTGGAACAAACTTTGAATCCAAGAGAGTTATTAATAAACTTTGTACTAAACTTCAAGAGTTGATAACAAGTTTCAGTTGCTGTACTGTAGTTGCAAAATAGGAAACAAACAAACCTAAAAAAATTCCTTCTTTCTCAAAGTTTGCATTTGATCTGCTTTAAAATTTGTGTTTTAAATGGTTTGTTTCTTGTTTCTAAGAATGATGTCTTCTTAATCTGTTTCTTCTGTAGGACAAACAACAGACATTTTTTCTGGATAATTAAAGTTTTCCCTGGTGTTCCATCTGCCCAGATTATTGCCACGTCCCTTTAGTACAATGTCATGTACTTCTAAGTTCTATGGAATTATTAGTTAGGAGAATCACGATGAGGAGGGATGGATATCGGATGGCTGATGGTGATCGTAGTGAGAGTAGTCCGGTGGCTGTTGTACCTGGTGCAGGGGCCGCTAAGGGGTTTTCCGAGTCGTAGGTCAGGTCGTTGTACTGTGTAACCACTACTGGAACCTTAGCTGGGGGGAGGGAGGAACGCCCAGGAGCGGGGTTAGGCCACACCACATACAGATCCTCGGTTCTTGGATGTTTTATGAATTGGACCAAAAGGACAGTCAACAACAAAATTCTAAGATTTACTTGAAGTTTTGCCAAAACACAAAACATTCCCCTGAAAGTAGGAGAACTAATTCTTACAAGACAGATTCCAAAATTTTCAAGAAGGGCATGCTTCTTTAATTATTTGAGGACATTTGCTGTTTTTTAACAGTGTCAGTTATTTGAATTTTTCTGTTCATAACAGATGAAATTTGTCATACCAAAGAATATGTGTGTTATGTGTGAAAATTTGCTCAAACATTCATTCCTTTTGCCTTTAGCCTTCTACATTTTCTTTCTTAAAAAATTGCTATAATGACAAAAAATTAAAACTCGAAAAAAAAAACTCGAAAAATATCTTTGTAGAATTTCCATTTTAAAAAATTAAAAACTCGGCTCCGCTGTCATGTTGATCTACTTGTTTTTATCAGCAATTTTTTTAATCTGAGAACCAACAGACTGCATTAGAGTGGCCTTAGCTCCTGGATTTCCCTCCCACACAATTGTGTGTACAGTAAAGTCATGTCAGAACTGGACACAAAAATGTTAATGACACAGGGACCACAGAAACACAAAAACTACAACTACCAACATACACCTTCATACCTTTAAAATAATTCTGTTAAAACAATATCAGGAATTGGAGGCTTAAGATATATTCATGTACTTTGAAGAACAACATGCAACATTTATATTATAATAATCTAACAATCATTTTCCTAAAAACAGTTCATGCTGATGTTATTACAGTCAAACCTGTATATGAGGCACCCAGAATGGCTGTTTTTTACGGTCTTCACATTGATATAAGGCCCAAACGGTTGACTATACTTGATCAGAAAATAGTTTAACAATAATGTTTTATGATCATATAATTTCTATGAAGGACAGAATTTGGTGAAATTACGACTTCGCCTAGGTGGTCACTTGTACAGGTTTGACTGAAGCAGTTAATTGTACATGCATCTGTTTATCGCAACTTGAGTCTAACCTACCTTTCTCACAGTCCATGCCGTGGTAGCCGAGCGGGCAATTACAGCTGTAGAAATCGTGATCAGGCACACACAGTCCTCCATTAACACAAGGGTCCCCCACGCATGGGTGGTCAGCGTTTGCCACATTCACACCAACAATCGCGCTGGAGATCAGGTCCATAGGACTGTCATTTATTATAATCTGTGGGTGCAAAGTAAAATGGAAACATTAAAAAGGTAAGTCTCATAACCTTTCTAATGCTGTAGAGGTAAGGAATTGTTACTCCAGGGTTGGTCAGCTTTTGCCACATTCACCCCAACAATCGCGCTGGAGATCAGGTCCATGGGACTGTCGTTGATTATGATCTGTGGGTGCAAAATTGAAACAAAAACATTGGAAAGGTAGTCTCATAACCTTTCTAATGCTGTAGGGGTAACAAATTGTTAATCCACTGTGTCTAGGGCACAGTGTTGGAAGACAGAGTCCATCCCTCTCCTTCCACTGCCTTTTACCTCCCCAACTGAAGTCAGGTACCCATTTTACACCTGGGTAGAGTGAGGAAAGAGCAGCAAATTCCCCAGGCATGTTATCTGTTATTTGGCCAATTTCTACTCTTTCCAACTGCTTATGAAGCCTGGTAGAGGCTATGATATAGATAGATAAAGATAGATAAATGTTAATGAATATTACCTTCTGTATGTCTCCATGGAAGGGCTCATAAACCCCCGAGTATTTCGCCACCTCTTCATAATCAGCGACCCCTCCGATGTAGAGGGGGGTGATGAAGCTGATCTGGGAGAACCCCCCTTCGGCTGTGCCTGTAACAGGGGGGTTGTAGTCGACCGTCATGACTCCGTCCCGTGCTGTCCTGGACAGGATGACTCGGTGCCACTCACCCATAGTCACAGGCTCTGCACTCCTGTAATAGTCAGAATAGGGAGGTTTTTCTTTTTACTTTACAGTCTGGATTTCATACATCAACATCCACAGAAAGGCATGTTTACCTGTGTGTGGATGGTGTTCAGCACCAAGGACAGGCGTATTTGCCTGTGTGTGTGGATGGTGTTCAGCACCAAGGACAGGCATGTTTACCTGTGTGTGGATGGTACCCCGGTGCTTAGACAAACAAATAAACAAACAAACAAACAAGCAAACCCACCTGATGATAGCTGGTCCAGTCCCACAGTCAAACCTAAACTCCAGAAAACCGTGATCCAACACAAGCGACAGGAAATCCCCGGATCCATCCGTCCGCAGGGCAGTGTACAGAAGCACGCCGTTTCTGGCCTGAGGTCTGAAAACCACCTCAATCTCGATGAAGGACAGAAACTTTGTACCGAGGGTCGGGTAGGCAGAGTAGGCGGAGCGAGAGGAGTTGAAGAAAGGAATGCTGAGGTCCAAATCTTGAAATAAAAAAATTTAAGTTGTTAATATTAAAAGTGTAAGTTTCAAGATCTAAATTTGTAAGCCTTTCATAAAGACTGGTCTGGAAGAAAAGAATTAAAGCTTACTTGGCTTTGATCTTTCAGACAACATTCTATTCAATAAATTAAAAGCAGAATAATTTTTCAGACAGCATCTATTTTCCAGTCATTAAAAGCAGCTTTGCTTGAACCTACTCCTTGATGCCTAATCCAGTAACCAATAGAGAATTGATAGCCAAATGGCTCTTTCAGTGTGCCAGATGTTTCTGTATCTGTATTGTATCTGTGAAGCCGGTATAACCACCCTTCGGTGTAACACACCAGCTTCAAACAGTAAACAGCACCAGTGCATCTTACTTCTAGATGGACATGACTCTATTGCAGTAACTGTTTTTAATTTAGACCAAACTTAAAGATTTACCTCAAAAGTTACCATAGATATCAACCCCATTCCTTGCTGACTGTCACACTAACTTACTTACCCCGTTCACAGCTGGTCCCAGTAAATCCCAGGGGGCAAAGGCACAGGTGTGAGTCAGCTGACCCGGCCACACACTTGCCGCCGTTCCGGCAGTACACGTAGTCACAGACACCCTCACTGCACTCTCCTGGAGAAACAAGCAGGGACATGAATGGTATTCTTAACTACCTATACATGTACATCATGTAAAAGCTGATGTCAAATGGTCATCATCAACTTGACAAACAACAACATCATGATTTTCAACATATACAAAAAAAATCAGAGGCAATGTCGGTATGCAAAGATCATAGAATATTTTCAAATGTAAAAACATCAGTTTTACAAATACATACCAAGATAACGCATTGTTTAAAATATAACAAATAAATGAAACAACAAGTTTGACCCTAAGAACACTCATAGGTTGACTTATGTTGATTGGCATATTAATTTAGTTTAGTGATCCAAAGGACAAAGATATTAGCCCCTGTTATACAAGTAGATGGAAGGATGCCTACTACTATACAAGTACTGGTTTTGGTTATTATTGTTTCTTGACAAATGTGTTGTATCTTTTACTGTCATCATTATTTTGCTGATTTCAAACCTTTTGTTTGATTTCCATGTCCAAATAAATGAGCATCGACACAATCATCTACACATACATATATAAAACAGGAACGTACCAACATTGATGCCAGACACTGCCTTCCCATAAGGCTGAGGCCTCATGTTGTATCTCTCCTTGTTCACAATCAGTTTCTGCACACAGCCCTTAAAGCCCTCTGCCACCCCCGTGTGCTCTTGGACTAGTCCGAGGTCTGGCACTCCGCCAAGGTATAAGGGAAGCCGGAAGGTGATACCATGATACAGACCCTGGGGGTGTAGATAAAAAAGCTAAAAGTTTTGAAAATTCCCTATAGTTTTTGCTTATGAGCAAAATTGACTATGTGTGGATGGTGTTCAGCACCAAGGACAGGCATGTTTGTGTGTGGATGGTGTTCAGCACCAAGGACAGGCATGTTTGTCTGTGTGTGGATGGTGTTTAGCACTAAGGACAGGTATGTTTGCCTGTGTGTGGATGGTGTTCAGCACCAAGGACAGGCATGTTTGCCTGTGTGTGTGGATGGTGTTCAGCACCAAAGGACAGGTGCGTTTGCCTGTGTGTGGATGGTGTTCAGCACCAAGGACAGGCATGTTTCCCTGTGTGTGGATGGTGTTCAGCACTAAGGACAGGTATGTTTGACTGTGTGTGGATGGTGTTCAGCACCAAGGACAGGCATGTTTGCCTGTGTGTGTGGATGGTGTTCAGCACCAAGGACAGGTGCGTTTGCCTGTGTGTGGAAGGTGTTCAGCACCAAGGACAGGCATGTTTGCCTGTGTGTGGATGGTGTTCAGCACCAAGAACAGGCATGTTTGTGTGTGGATGGTGTTCAGCACCAAGGACAGGCATGTTCACCTGTGTGTGGATGGCGTTCAGCACCAAGGACAGACATGTTTGCATGTGTGTGGATGGCATTCAGCACCAAGGACAGGCATGTTTGCATGTGTGTGGATGGCATTCAGCACCAAGGACAGGCATGTTTCTCTATATGTACTATAGATGGTGTTCAGTACATGACTCACCTTGGCTCTCCCATGTACCGTATCCTTGTTGTCCAAACTGACCCAGCCGTTCCACCGATTTCTGTAGACTGTGAGCTTGTGCCATCTTCCCAGCTGTACTGTGCTGTTGGTTGTGATGTTTGCTGGACCAGTGCCACAGTTAAACCTGCAGTTTGTGTAGAAAAAGAAAGAGGGCACTTTTAGCATCAGTATGAACCGACACACTCTCTGAATTTCTATCCAATTCCTATTGAAGCCAATGAGTATCCAGACTTTTTGTGAAACAGGGACCTTTCAGAATATTTCCTGCACTGTGTCTGTGTTAGATCAACAATGTGTTGTGCGTGGTACTTCAGCAGAATGTCTATGCTAAGAATGCATTTGCGTATATGTATTTAATGATGACATCCAGTCTGTATTGATGTTGTGTGGGCAAAATATCGTCTTCAACAGGCAAAATTCTGGTGCAACATTGACCAATCATCGAAAGAAACCATGAAAAGCTCACGCAGGCAGCTTACATTCTGCCAAAGTGCTCTGTCAACCAACTCTACACAGACTGACAAACCCACAAACTCAGCCACCCAAAACAATACTTCCGTACCTGGAGGTAAAAATCAGAACCACACACATCTGCTTGGAGGTTAACGACCTGACAAATGCTTTCCCATCATCAGCACCCTTTATATCTCTCCTTCAAACTAATAAGTTAAACGTATGTATACAACAATGGATGATATTATGTAAAAGAGTGGATATGTAATAGTAATAACATACATAAACAGGTAAGCGGAACATGGTAACTACTTTTCTATTATGCGATACTATTCTAGTCAGGCTATTAGGGTGTTTGACTAATTCTTCTCAGGAGGCAGTAGGAGATGAATTGTCCGACTCTTTGAAAAATAAATGGGTTGGGAATACTGTCCCATTATCAGAGCCCCTCACACCTCTGTGGTATTTCCTATGTAAAACCTAACAGGGGGAAATGATTTTGTTGTTATCTGTGCAATCTGTTACACCAGATGCAGTAAACACCATCCACGCTTCCTGTCATTAAGACTAAGGCCATGCTAATCTAGTTACTTGGCTCTCAGACATTATCCCAAAAATTCACAGTCACAGTGGTACTTTTGAGTACTTTTTAAGTACAAGTTGTGAATGAATTTTGGAGATAGTCAACTTTTCCAGGGCTCTCCCCAAGCAATGAAGCAATATGGTGCTCCCCTCTCCCAAAAATCCTAGCACCACTCCCAAAATGTTCAAATTTAGTGATTTCCGCTAGTATTTTCAAGTAAATTTGCTGATTTTTCACCTCTACCCTATGAATTTCTGGGGAGACCCGTTTTCAATGAACTTCTAGGATCTTGGCCCAAAATAGCTCTCCAAAATTCATTCACAACTTTACTCGATGGGAAAGTTAAGGTACAAAATATACATGTACCACTGATCCCAAAATCCCATATCAAACTGCTCTAGGGTAATGTTACAGTTTGACTGAAGGCCTGCAAAGCATGCATGGAATATGTTTGACCTAGCCTGACTTGAACCCCTTACTTTAAAACCACTTCCTCAGGAACTGATACTTGCCAAGTTTCTGCCTTAATGTTGGTAAAAACAACACAAACATAATCTCCATGTCCTTTTTTAGTTAAATGAGGAGGGTGTAGGATAAGTCTTTTAAAGCCTTTTCCTCCTTCTGCACTTTGTTGCATTTTACTAGTTCCCCTACTTCCCCTGACATCTGGAGACCTATGAAGATGGATGGGAGGATATTCCACCCTTCAGACTGTCAATTGGTGCCATCTATCTACAGAACTAGCCATGGATTTTCCATATCCCACTGGTTGGAAGGTTGTCGAATATACATGAGTTTAAATCCTCTCGATAACTGAGATTGAGATATAGCACTGGTTGTAGATTTTCTATCTCCCTTAGGTTGACAGGTTGTCAGATAAACATCCATCCAAATCTTTCCAGATATCCAACAATCCGATATTTTACTGTCAGATAACTGAGACTGAGTCAAAGAGGGTGAAAGTTCTATATCTCTGAGGTTGAAGGGTAGATTGATATACAGAGTCACATATTGAAATACAATAACTGTCACAATGCAAAAATAGGTAAATACGTAAAAGACTGTTTTGTCATCAGAAAAATATCAAAACTCATAATTAGCGTATTATATATCATACATTGTACTAAACTTGATGTTTTAGTAACTATGATGTTAAGTTTCATTTTATACCCTTTTTCTTGCTATACATTGTACCATGTACAATTGTCGCGCAATAAAGTTCTTCTGATATACATGTCAGATATCTGATATTCTGATACGGATCATTTTAAATCCCCTTAGCTATCTGTCAGTCTGATATGGATCAATTCAAATCCTCCCAGATATCTGATATTCTGATATGGATCAGTCTAAATCCTCTTAGATTACTGGGACTGATAGAAGCTTTAGGGGCTTTACATGTGCATGTAGTGTTTGATAGGGCAGGACTCAAAATACTGGGTGCATGCGCATCTTAGTGCACACAATTTATTCCTGTGGGTGCACTGGTGCACCCAAATATTTTTGTAGGAATTTCAACATTAGAAGTGTATTATTGATAGTATACTCGATATTCTTGGTCTCTAAGTATCAGAAAAATAATAAAATCTTTGTTGGAGTGATGTTTAAGATTTCGAAGTTTGCTCTCATTTTAGATTCAAGCACAGAAGAGGAGCAGCAAGACCTGCAACTAGGTTTTGTTTCATATAGACAAGTGCACCCAAAAAAATTTTTGTGCACCCAATTTTTTAGGTTGGGTGCGCCTATTCCAAAAAATGAATTTCGAGCCCTGATGAAGATCTAAGGGTGACGGTTATTGGACATGCCTGCGCTCAAGGTTGTCACAGGCTGACAAGAGATAGGCATGGGAGACTTTGCATTTAGAAAGGCAGCAGAATTGTAAAAGAGTCAGCGACAGTGCAACATTTGCAATGTGCTATTATAATGGTACCTTGAATGGGAAGACTTCAGATCTTAGCCTGTATATTTCAGACACTTCGATGAAAATTGACTTTAGTTTTCCATGCACGTATTACTTCAGCCTGAAGTTTTGTTTCTGTCCCTTGAGTCTCCACATGAACTGGTTAGAGCCAATTGAGCAATTGGGAACCCTGTTGAATCAGAACGCTGTTCAATCGTAACAGACTGACAGTTTTTAATGAGTCCAAATCACCAGGACATCATTACAACATCCCTGGTGTTCTTCTACATTTTATGGCCTCCTTTGAGGCACTATCTACAAGATAACAACCTTGTTTTTGGCAGGTTTACAAATCCTTAAAATCCAGCGAAGTCATTTGCAGTGTTATTTTAGGCATCATGTATTGATTGTCTGCATTGTGGAATAAAAATTAAGACAACAATTTAGCTGACAACACAGTTCTTAGACAACTGATTCATTCCCAGTCATCATTCATCCAATAATTCAACCATTTCATCCTCTTTTTCCAACTTCTCTGTTGGTGTCCTAATGACAAGTTATTTTTGGAGAGGAACAAACTTCTGTCGAACTTTGAGCCAGTGTTGACGTCACACATGCAAAAAAATCATTTGTCTACAGCATTGAGTCAGAATAATGATAGCTGAAGGTCGGGGAATTCCTGTCAGTCAATTGAGTTGGAGAACAGTTAAATTTTCATTAGGTAATTTACCAACTCAGATGCCAAGATTCTGCCTCTTACTTTCCTTAAGGTACATCAGTCCTTCAAGCTTCTTAAAGTCTCTCTCACCTGAATTGCACATGTCCGTTGACCAGTGCTAAAGAGAAGAAATCTCCCCTCCCGTCCCGATATTTCCCACTGAACATCAGAAGTCCGTCAAGACTCTCAGCCTCACATTTACTCACTGTCTCTTACTTTATCCAAGGCACAACAAAAAGTTACATTGTACTGTACCTTCAAACTTCTTCTAGTACTTGCATATCTTACTGAACTGCACACATCTGTTGACAAGTGCTATAAAGAAGAAGCTGTCCCTGCCACCTTTCTCACTAGGACACAACAGTGAGGTTTGCCAGGGATTTAAAACTAGAATCTTTTGTTTCCGTCAGTCAACTACCTTAACCACAAGACCACTTTGCCACCTCGATAGAATATCCAAGTAACCCACCTGAACTGCACATGCCCGTTGACCAGTGCTATAGAGAAGAAATCACCCCTGCCATCGCGATATTTCCCACTGAACATCAGAAGTCCGTCCAGACTCTCAGCCTTGAACTCCAGAGAGACGCGGAACCTCATGTTGGAGGCTACAAGCTGCGGGAAGGACAGGAAAGACTCGCCTTGGAACCTGGGGTACCGGACTTCCACCTCTGGGGGAGAAAAATGACATTGTGTAAGATTGTATAAATGAACTTTATTGTATAAATGAACATTTATACAAGGCAAAATGTATGGCGACATCTATCAAACGAAAATGCTACAAGACTCGCCCTGGAACCTGGGGTACCGGACTTCTACCTCTGTAGGGAGAGAAATGATTGAAGAAAAATGTTTAAGCAAGAAGGAATTGCTTGACAACTGTAACGTCTGTGTCCATAATATCACCAGGGTCCATAATATTGCCACCTTGAGAAACAGTGTGCTTAAAGAGATTTTTACTGCAACATACCCTAGGTATGTACATTTTCTGTGTGAAGGAGTGCATACCAAAAGTATGTTGCAGTAAAAATATCTTTAAGCACACTGTTTCTCAAGGTGGCGATATTATGGACCCTGGTGATATTATGGACACAGATGTTACAGGTTGAGGGTACAGTGTAAGAATGTAAGGCAACAACTATCAAACAACAATACTACAAGGCTAATATCGTACATTCTACCTGTTTGGAGACAAGGTAGAATGAGAAAAATGTGAGTGAATGAATGAATGAATGAATGAAAGTATGTAGAAGCTGAATAATATAATATGTGTGAAAATATTGGAGTGTGTACCAGATATATTGAACTGTGTATCTTCAATGCAAAAAATGTACATGCTGTGTATAATGTACTACATGTACCAGTTCAAGTTCTTATATCTCTTATAATTCTAGAACAGTGCTCTTGTATGCAAAGGTGATCAAATCTAGCAAAGCCTTAAGTGAGTCCACATTTCTCTACATTTGCTCAATGAACATCACCTACCTTCTTGACACTGGTATCCTTGCCTGCCCAGAGGACAGTGACACGTTGCCCCTTCACGTCCGTTGAACACACATGTCCCTCCGCCGTAACAATATAGTTCCTGACAGGTGATGACGGGAGTTAGAGGGGCAGGTGGGGGCGTCGCTCTCTCTACACTTCCTGTAGGATGCATCAAATAAGACATTGAATATCCGTGAATAGTTTCATCAGGTTGGTAAGATACTGAGTAAACAGACTCTTTTTACACAACCAAGTCTTTTATTCAGCCAACGTTTCATTGACCGTCTGTCACCTTCCTCAGGGCAATTCTGACTGGTTCACATTGCACTGTAGCACAGGTGTCACTGCTATAGACGCATATGTGTTAATATATTGTACGTTTGGGAATGCATCTATGTCAGCGACACCTGTGCTGCAGTGAAATGTGAACCAGTCAGAATTGCCCTGAGGAAGGTGACAGACGGTCACCGAAACATCGGCTGAATAAAAGATTTGGTGGTGTAAAAAAAGTCTCTTTACTCAATATTCAATTATATCATAATGCAGGGCTCAAAATACCCACTCGATCTTGCACTCGCTGTGCAAGTCATGATTTCTGTGTGAGACTTACTGGAGTGCCAGGTAGCCTGGTGTGAAAGTTACAGCTTCTGAAATAAACTAAGCCAGTTAGTGAGTGATATCTTTACAGGTGGCCTGGCTTATGAGCTCATAAATAATCGTTCAAACAAACTCACTTGTAGTGGCTAGTGTAGTGGGCTGTTGTGGCAAGCTGGAGGCTTCTTCGTTCTCGAACACGATGTCATCGTCCATGGGCTCCCCGATCCCGACGATCACCGTGGGGATCACCTTGTCCGACGTGTCTTGGCCAGCAAGACGTGTGATCTGGGATAAATCATATAAATGATTTAGTATTGATTATTGACGAAATCATCTATAACATCAATGCTTGGTACAGACCCACACCTGTGCCTTGTCTGACATGTCTTGTCCAGCAAGATGTGTGATCTGTAAGAAATAATTATATCAAAATGAATGATTTAGCATTTTTAGCCTCTGTACACTTGAAGAAGCCACAGAGGCAAAACTGGTCGTGTGACAGGTTGAATAAAAGTTCTAAAGGGGAACTATAATATGTATGCGGCTCCAATTTTGAATCCCCATATTTCATAAGTTAAGTCAAGACGAAAATAGTTTCATTCTTATCATCTTCTAGAAAATTCAAGTTACACTACAGTGTAAAACAGTCTTCTACAAATTATTCATTTGCTAAAAGACTTCTAGAATCTTATATCAAGAGGCAGCAGCCATGTTTGTTTGCTCCAAGGTCACGGTTGATGACAAGGTCATCATGGTCCACTGCCATTGTTTGGCAGCCAGTCTCCATCAGTTTGACAACTTGGGCTGCTTTTCCTCATAAACATCAGCTGCACTCTAGATAAGCGTTTATCTGCACAGGTCAGGCCAAGTGAGTCATTGTGTTGGAGTGTTTGTAACAACCGTTGCATTAACATGTCTGAGTACTGACAAAAACATCTTAATGCACATACTGAAGGACCTGAGGGCTCGAATTTTACCTGCACCATGCACTCAGAATTTAGGAAGTATACTTCATGGTGATGTCAGTCAATATAGCTTGGGAAAATACACAGTCATACACCTAGTATATTTGTGTGTAAGGCTGTAAGCCCAGTACAATGTATATGAACAACAACAACAACAACAACAACATATGAACCAGTGCAGGTTAGGTGCAAGTAGACTGTCATCAGAAATACCTGCACAGTCCCAATTTTACTTGCACTAGGATGTATAATTATGCACACAGTATTTTGAGCCCTGAATTGTGTTGTTCTGGGAGTGTTTCTAACAAGAGTCCTTCAACTTGTCCATTAAGATGTCTTCAGTACTGCTGAAACCATCTTAATGCATAGATTGAAGGACGTGTGTTAGAAACATTATATACAGTGTGTTGAAGTGTTTCTAACACAAGTCCTTCAACTTGAGTGTTTATAGTCATGGGCTGTCAGATTTTTTCAACAATGTGACTTTTAGATAGGTTCAATCTGTTTGGGTATGTTTTCCAACATCAGAATCATGTTTATAAATCAGAAAATGTCAGTTTTTCAACATTGAGACCTTAAGGCTATATAAATTTTATTTCTAGGCTCTTGGATTGGAAAGAACATTTCTGAAAGTAGGAAGATCAACAGAAACAGAGCCAGAAACAAAGAGTTTTGAAAAGGAAATACATTGGCGCCATCTTAGTTTGACTCAAGTGTTTGTGTCTTCAGCCTTTTAACTTACAAGTCTTTTAAAGCAGGGTTGTCTCTCAGGTTTTCAACATTGCGTCGAAGTGTTTCTTCCTTGAAGTTCCTCAACATGTACTTGGTAACAGACATGACTCTTTGTTGAACTTAGACTTGAGAGATTTTGTACACAATTCTCACCAGACAGAGTATTTCCTCTAAAGTGTACATGTACAGTCTGACAGTTTCTTACTGAATACAACAGATACAGGGCTTAGACTTCTAGAGGGAAGACTGACATGTTTTGTCCAGCGGGCAACTGATGTGGAAAACAGGATTTTCATGTCAAGTACAACAGAAGGCACAACACAGACAAAAGGTTTCTGCTGAAAGAAATTAAAGTTATGGCCCACAGTTTTTAATTTTCAAATGGCCTCTAAAATAATGTGAAAAAATTATTGCAGTTCCACAAGTATGATTCACTACCACAACAAGATGATTCCAGAAATGTTCTGAGGGCATCCAACTGGGTTGGAAAATTTGCTTTCCAAATTTAGCGTGACAACTGTTTATTTACTGGTTTAGAAAACAGCATGACTTCACCCCCCACAATTAGAGGAATCTTCAACTCAACAGTCTGTCTATAAAAATGTCTTCCCTTTGAGTCTTCATCATTTAAAACTGTCTTCCTTCTAAGAAAGGAGCTCCTCATTTAAGTCGACGTAGTTTGTCATGATGCTTCAACATTGAACAAAACAAATCCTTAGCAGCCACCCTTATGATTTGTATTCTGGGGCTCTCATGGTAAAAATGGGAGATCTGCTTTACAATGAGGGCCTGCAAGGGGGGGTCCCGACAACGCTCTACGCTGAATTCGGAAACCTCTTGATTACGCTTTACGATGAATTCCAAGTGGCTACAACGCATTACGTAGAGAATTAAAGCGCCGAATACGCTCTACGCAAAAATATTAGAGAGGTCCGTCTACGCTCTACGTAGAATTAAAACGGCCGATTACGCTCTACGGAAAAGGGCTTGAGGGCCCCCTACAATGAGGCTTAGTCTCTAGATAGACAACGTTGAAAAGTTTGTTTGAAGAACTAGAAGTATTCTTCCCAGTAGGTAAAGAATGCAGGAAACCTCCCTGTCATGTTTATAAACTCCAAGCCTCTGTAACTCCTACAAACACTCTTGTCAGTCTGTGCAGTCACCTGGACAGACCCTGTTTTTCTTTCTTCGACTCCGATGTTTTCTTAAAACCAAGGAGCCTTCAAGTTTGACAGTCTTCTCTGTCCAAAAAGGCTGAGACAGCAAGAAGATGTTGACTTAAGGAGGGCAGTTTTGAGTTTATGATGTTGACTCTAGAAACACAGTTTTGACTTAAAGATGTAGAATTAAAGGAAAGACAGTTTTAAGAGGTTGATTTGAAGACAGATTTCAGTTTAAGATGTTGACCCAAGGATGACAGTTTTGAGTTAAAGCAAATTGATAGGCAAGGAAAAAAAGAGCATAATACATTATACATTAGCCTAGAGAATCTACAACAGAAGAAGAAAATGCGTATACTATATACTATAAATGTTAAGACTTTAATAAGAGTTTTCTCTTTTGTTTAAATATACAAGTTAGAGGAAAAGGTACGACTTCATAAATTTTCCCAGTGACAACTTGGTTGCAACTTGGTGTAAGTTGTTCCCTAACCCCCATGGGCTCCACAGGGGGGGTCAACAAATCTCATAATGGGACAGGAGGTCAACTCATTACCTGACCCGGAACCAACTCACAGACACAGACAAATACTAATTGTATTATGCATAAAATTTGGGTGTAAATAGATAAATAAACAGTGTAGCACCCCAGCAAGGGCAGGCAGTATGTCACCCTTTAGACTGCCTGTCAAGCCTCAGTGTTCAAAACATCACATGAATAAAGACCTTACTTTTGCAGTTAGATCACATGCAAACTAATTATGATACCTCTTTTCTGACAAAATGTATTGGACAATGGGAATCAAATACAAACACACGCATGCACGTGCACACAAACACAGGCACACACACACACACAAACACACACACATACACATACACAGTGACACACCTACACACACACACACACACACGCACACAAACACACACTCACACACACACACTCACACATACACACACACACACACGGCACATTTAAATTCTTGTGGAGTCCATTGTTGGTGGCATATATCTACTAGACTCGATAATATATATAGCAGCATACAGTCATGTAATACCAGCTGAGTCTTTCTAAGCTTAAAATATCAACCACAAAACCAGGTTTATTTGGCCTTATAAGAAAAACAGAAGTCAAGGCTACACTACTGGCTTTCTTCCAAGAATGTCACAAGGCAGGACACCGCACCTTCACCTCTCAGTTTTCCTGCTTCAGTCAACAATAGCTGCCTTTGTTGTAACAACATGAGTGGAGGAGAAAATTATGTGGGACTGGCCAAGGGTTTGTTTAGACAGGTTTGACTCACATGTGGGGTTTTCAGCTTAAACTAATTTTGAGGTTCAGCGTAGGTGATCCAAAAAGAAAAGTGGTTATGGATGATCTGGTTTTGTGTTCCACGTGTCAGTCTTTGGGTTATCTCCCGCAAAATCTTGCAAACTTGCAAGACGCTATTTTGATACCTGGGGTGTTAGATTCTAGATACCACATTGGAAGGCCCCAATACTTTATTTCTGTGGTTCTCAGACATTTCAAAAGCAAAATTGAAACAAGAACTTAGAAGTCAAAATGAAAAGGAAAGATCTAGACCCCCAACCCTCCATTTTCATGTACTTAACTACTCACTACTACAAAATATACATGTATTTTTACTACAAAGTTCAAAGAACGAAGAAAATAAATTGGTATGGCCGTGCATTGCACAAAAATCTTTGTTCTGACAGAAAGTTTAAACTCTTATCATTCTTTTTGACAACCTACATTTGACAGCCTTTTCCACAACCAAGTCCATCACTATTATCAAGCAACAAGTCCGAAATATTGCGTAGGACTGCAGACAGACCGTGGGTGGATTTAGAGTACAGAGGGCAAGACTGGAGAGAATATGTTCAGATTCAAGTTTTCCTCCCTTAGCCCTCTGTTTTTATATTGTCCTCTTGTAACTTTCTACTTAAGAATATCTAAGAACCAATAAAATAGATTGGTGTGGCCTTCCTAGAAGCATATTAACAGGAATGAAAAATCTTACCAAATATGCCTGGAGGCTTGACCCTAACGCAACAACCAAGTCTATTGATAATTATCAAGCAGCAACAAGTTTTGACATCTAAGATTCCTGCGTAGGCAGCTAGCAGACAGAAGGTGGGTGGATAGAGTAGAGTACAGAGGGGGTTCAGGTGGCTAGGCTGGCATAGATCTGAGACTAGACATTTTAGAAACCTATCACACCTGTCATAGGAAAAGGCAGTCATAGGCAGCTGGCTATATTACACCGATCGTCTTGTTGCACCTAACCTTTCAACATCTAACTCTGAACACCATTTAAAGCTATCAGATTCTGATGATAATGCCCCTACTGTACTTAGTAATAGTAAGTTCCACTCTGCAATAGTGCTAGGAAAGAATGAGTTTTGAACACCTCACTCCTTGTTTGGTACTTGAAGGCATGACTATTTCTTCTTCTTTTCTGATCTGGTATTAGATTGCTGCGTAGGCACTGCAGACAGACCGTGGGTGGATAGAGTATAGAGGGGCTAAACTGGCATAGATCCAAGACTAGACACTTTAAAAACCTCTCACACCTGTCACTAGAAAGAGCAGACATAGGTTTGAAGCTCTTGGTAATGTACTGTAAAGTGCATTTTTAATTTCACCATTTGGTGGTTGTATCCAGAACTGTGCTTTATCCAGAATCATGCTCAGGCACGGTTCTGGATAAAGCATTTCCTAAACCGTACCTAAGGCAAATCTATATTCTTGGATATATACACAGAGACTATCCAGAACCGTGCCTGATTCTAACCCTAACCCATTCAGGCATGGCACTAGACAGGCTAGTCAATAGGGATACAATAGGGCTATATTTTGTAGTAAGGGGCAAACAAAGTTTTAGTGTTGTTTGCCACAAGTTTAGTACAGTAGTAAATTAGTAATACAATAATAAAGGGTTAATGCACTGCCCCGAGTTGTATATGGTGTCATAACTGCATGAGCAGCTGCCATAACCACCGAATAAACCACCGTGTGAGCGAAGCGAACGAGGTGGTTTATGAGGTGGTTATGGCAGCTGCCCATGCAGTTATGACACCATATACAACGAGGAAAAGGCAGTGCATTAAAATTATTATCATATAGCCTATCCAAACTGTCAATCAACACAATTCCTGTTTGAAATACAACAGCTTTAATATATATACATACATAAAAATACATTCGAATATATTATACGCTTTAAAACAAATATGGATAATTTCATTTAATGCAAATTGTAGTTTAAATGAAGCTAAACAAAAAAGTTTATTGGACAGAAAAATGCTACAAAGGTTTACAGAAAGAGTCGCATGCCCCTATACCCTATAACATAATGGTATCAGCCATAACACGACATGTGCTGTTATTCCGCCATAACACCACATGTGCTGTTATCGGGAAATAACAGCACGGGTATCCGGGCCTCTGATTGGTCCACGCCGTCCGGCTATATGATAATAATCATTATCATTATTTGTAGTGTCATGAATTTTCGGTGGAGGTGATCATCACAAAAATAAAACCACTTACAGTATATACCCTATCCCTGTCCTTGGTGCTGAAGTATTTTCAATTCAAATGTCTTTTACTTATTTCTTCATCCCTTGCGAGACACACATCTTAGGAAGTAAAAATAAAACCAGTGACTGCAAGAGTCTCTGCATTTATGTAACTCAGTGTAATACATGATACACAGCCATAATCTTTTAAAAGGTTATCTAATAGTATGTAGTCTATCAATAAGAAGTAAACCTTTGGCATCCATTTTTATGTAACGTACCTTGATATTTCGTTAAAGGTTAGATTTCATAACATTATCTGCAGCTCTACAATGTATGTACCAAGGTACATTTTATAAAAGGTTGGATTTCATAAGAGCACAGTGTGTAGCAAGGTACGTGTAATATTTTATGAAAGGTGATATTTTATGAAAAGTCAGATTTGATAATAAGATTATCCTTCTAAAAGGTTATTTAAGTAATCTATCAATAAAAGGTAAACCTTAGATTACCAAAAAGCATCTAAAATCTTTGGTAAAGATCCATGAACGTTTATGTAATGCAACATGATATTTTACAAAAGGTTAGATTTGATAATAAGATTATTTGTTAATAGGCAGTTATACATTGTATGTACCCAATTTTGACAAGTTACTTTTACTGTATAGATATATAATCTTGTAAAGTGTCACTTATGTAATCTAGATCAATGGAAAGAAAATCCTAGGAAGCCACAAAGCTACTTATTATATAAAACATAATCTTCTGGATGCACCATGATATTTTATGAAAGGTTAGATTTGATAAAGAAGATTATCCATTACATGCAGTTACATGCCCATCATATAATGTTACTTCTGATTTTTGAAGCCACTTGCATTCAATTTGGTTTCAGAGTTTCAGAGTGATATTTCATGATTTGACAGATTATCTGTTAAAAGACATTTACATTAACCCTTATGTAATGCTACTTTTGCAGCCCCTTACATTCAATTTGTTACACACAGTTTCTGAGGGAGTGAATTTAGTCAGATTCAACTTTGTCCCACTCGGAGAACTAAGAATTTTGACACAATAATCTTGATGCTGTTTCCAACTACATTATATTACTGACAACCAAACCAAGTTACCAACAACATTTATCACATAACCCCCTTGGCAGAGACACAAATGTAACATCTGCAGGCAACACTGTATGTTTGAGATACGATTAGAGACACGTGTACCTTGTTAGGGTGTTTGGGGAGTATAATGTGATAGAATTGGCAGGGAATCGCCAGGGCTCGAAATCAAAGGTGGTTCACTGGCAACTGACCACTAAAATTTAGGCTGGGACAACTAAAAAGACACTTTGGGACATTTTGGGGACAATATAAAAATATTCAACATCAGAATGTCAGCCCTTCTTTTGTTTATCAGGCACAAGTCCCCCCAAATTTCCTGTCTGCACTGCAATTATAGTGCACCTGAGAGTGAACATGAGCAAAATGAAGTTGACTTCAAGTTGAAGTCATACAATACTTCCCAAAAACAGGTTCTGACAGTTCATCTTCACTTCAGGACAATTGAAATTTATTTTTGGGACAGTGCTGGGACAATAGGAAGAAAAGTTAATTTCGAGGCCTGAATGGCTCTACAGAAGCTGGGAATGATTCCAAGTTTCATCAAGATTGATCACAAGTCTGCCCAACCTCAGACAAATTGCAGACATTGTGACTCTTACATCTGTTTTAGAGCTTTAGAGAAAGATTAATGATGAGTTCTAACTAGACATGAAGGTTAGGTAAGTATTAGTGTTGGCAAAGCAACAGCATAATAATGTTAGCTCTATTTGACAGTGTAAGATTTTAGTTAGACTGCAAAATTGAATAAAAAAATGTCATATTTCTAAAAATGTAGGGCCTGAAATGTTTAAATGAAGCATTTTATCTGAATGGTTTTGAATGAGCCAAAAATATATATTCTGATAGCCTGAAATGTAGTTTTATATAATTATGTGTGATGTCTTATTTTCTAGGTAGTATCTTTAAGTTCCTTTTGGCAGAATGTCTCATTTAAGGTCGTATGTTGTCCTATCTGTAGTTTTCAAATGTTGTGTCGGAAAAGATATTGTCTGCATGCAACAGGCAAAATTCTGATGAAACGTTGACCATCCAACATCCAACAAAAACAGTGAAATATTCCAGGTTTCGTGCAGGCACAGTACGTTCTGCCAAAGTGCTCCCTTCCCCTAACACCCCCTAAATGCTTCTTTATCCAACAAAAACCGTGAAAAATTTTGCACAGGCACAGTATGTTCTGCCAAAGTGCTCCCTTCCCCTAACATCCCCTAACTGCTTCATTATCCAGCGCAGGTCTAGCGCCGTAGAGTGCAATCCTTCAGCCCGTTTAATCTCGGTTATTTCTGTGCCAACACACGAGAAACTGATTTCTTCAATTTCTGAGGCAGTTAAGTCCACCCATTTGAGTCTGGACGTGGTTTAGATCACAGCCTGACACCCTATATATCTGCTCTGTCAGCTCGGAGTGTCCAGGGTAGAAATCTTCTGAGCCTGGCGATGACCTTGGGCCAAAATAGAACATTCCAAGGTCACGGTCTGTAACGTTACTTCCTGGTGTTAGAAAGCGGAATTTGTCCGTCGATTTCAAGTTCCCCGCCATCAGCCATGGCGTCACCAGCGGCCTCACCTTCATCGTCGCTGTCAGAATTCGGCTCGTCTGACTGCACGTCAGAGAGATATGGCTCAAATCTGTAGGGCATGAGAACTCCTACGACCTCCTCCGAATCTGAGTCCGACTCAAATTCCTCACAGATACATTCTACGGTAGATGAGCAGTCAGAAAAAGTCTCAACTTCGTCAGCGTCCATGGTCGGTGTTGCCATTGTTAAAACAAACAGACAATTGGCAGATAGCGGGTGCGTCCCTTGTGTTACGTCACGGCATCACGTGACGGCTTCTGGAATGGGGCTACTACGCCGGGGTCGCGGCTTTCCAAAAACGACACTTTGAGAAGCTGTATAAACTTTATTTCTCGGTAAAAGTGACTACAAACACTTTTAACTTACTGTACTATATGTATATTTTTGATATCTATGCCTATTTCAGGTACTTTTTGAGGTGGCTTCTGCCCTTTAATGGTTAGTTAGGGGTTGTCAAAATATATTGTTGGACTGAAAGACCACAACAAAAGTTTTGGATTGGTAAAGTTTCAAGCATTTTTCAAAGGCTATTTGGCTACAAAAATGCCTGAAGAATGCTAGGTGCAGTGTACACGCTTTTTTTTTTCTTAAGTGCCAAAACACATTACATGACGTACATTAGGGGTTTCCCACATTTGCAGTACATTCTGCTGATGTGCTAGTACTAGTGTCCTTTTCCTGACATCAAAGCATCTTGTGCCCTGTTCTCTGATACTCCCTACCTCAGAAATTTGTCAACACAATCTTGCCTAACATCTCTCTTCTCCCTTCTAGACTTACACCCTTTTGCAAGGCGATATCATCTCAAGGTGAAACAAATTACTTCAAGGTCACAGGAGCTGTGGCCCCCCTGGGCTTGTCTGTCACTAGTTTTCGATAAGGGCTGCTACACACCATTAGACGCCCATTTTGCTGTGCAATGACACCACTGGAACCAAATGGCACCCAAGACCCCATAGGTTAGGGCCTTAATAAGGTGCATAAGACCCCATGAGGAGTGTAATTGATGCCTGATGAAATTAAACTAGAGAAATGTCAGAGGGAAAGATTTGGAAGGTTCCTGTTTTAATGAAAAGGCAAATCTGAAAGCAGAAGAACACAAAGGCACACATTTTTTAGTCATTCACAAACTAAAAACTTTCTGTTCTTCTAGCATCTCACAGACTTTACCCACAAACAGACAACTGAGTTGCAATAGCCATATGGTTATCTTGCTGAATTTAACTACCGTCTTGGCCGAACTCCAGCAAAACAAGGAGTGTAGAGCTATAAAAAATATCGAAATACCAGCGTTTTTACGTTATACCAACACAGATGCACTTTCATGCTAAGTTTCCAAGTAAAATTTTTCCACACATTTGCCTACAAACTATCAACTCAGTTGCTTGTGCCGCATCATGGTTCAAAGCCTCCTACTGACTTCAACTACTGGTCTTGGCCAGACTCCAGGAAAGGGATTTATGTGGTGCCCTGAACTACAGCAGGGTGTGATGATCAGGAGACACGCAGGTGTTTTTCTGGAACCCTCTGCTTAGGGGAGCAAATTGATACAAGCCCGAGGGTGAGAGGGAGAAAAAACAAGTCAGGAGATTACACTGTGAGTTGGACTCAAGTCAAAAGGGAGATTTCCGAACCAGATAGCTTTCAAGAAACTCTATGGATCATTAATCCTTCATGATTTATCCAGAATTTGAAAATTTGAGCAGACTGATACAAGTGTGAGGGTGAGAGGGAGAAAAAACAAGTCAGGAGATTAAAGTGAGATTTGGACTGAAGTCAAATCGGAGATTTCCTCACCAGATATAGCTTTCAAGAAACTCTGTAGACTATTAATTCTTCGAGATTTATCAAGAATTTGAGCAAACTGATACAAGCCCAAGGGTGAGAGGGAGAAAAAACAAGTCAGGGGATTACACTGTGAGTTGGACTCAAGTCAAAGGGGATATTTCCGTACCAGATAGCTTTCAAGAAAGCCTATGTGGCCCAAGGGCTAGAAGACAGATAGGCACAGCCCATATATACCAAAAGTAATGGCAAAAATTCTGATTAAGATGTTTAAGTTATCATATAGTCTGTCTGGCATAGTCTTCTTTTAAAGTCAAAGATGTGTTTCTAATTCTTATTTCACAGGGATTTGCCCATGTAAGCTGACTCAATTACCTAGTCTAGACTTGAGATGTTCGATATGTGCCGACTCTTGATAATAATGTCACATGGACTGTTTTAAATCTGTAGTCTAAACATTAGTTTTGATGTTGGTCCCTTCATGAGTTAACCCCTGACTTATAGGAATAATTGGTTCCAGTTCTTGAATAAATGGTGCAGGAAAAAACACAAGTTGTAAAACTTGCTTGATCGGGCCAACCCAATTTGACTTCTTGGTACATGGATTTTGCAATAAATGAATGAAGTGAGTGGGGAGAAAGTTAATATAAAACAGACCTAGGCTTCCGGTGATACACCTAAATACTGCCATACAAAGTCAACATGCTAGGCTGGTTTATAATTCAAACAATAGATGTTCTACCTAATTCAAATATCAAATCAAATCAATGCATTGATAAATGGAAAAATTGTCAACTACAAGATCTTTCTTCACCAAAAATATAAGCTCCATTGGAAATCGGAACAAAATGAACCAGGCAAATCTGACAACCAACAAATAAAATTGGTGTGGCCCTTTTCTGGTATTGACTTCAATGTTTTTGACATCGTTCCAACTCACAAACTAACCCTTGACATGTTTTTGTCTACTTCACAGTTGCTTCACAGTTAGTGCCCCAATTAAATTCTTATCAAGAGTCTACAAGGATCTATAGTGCCACTTGAAGCTTACGAATTGTCTGGTTTAAACATCAAACTTTTGACACGCATCCAAATCTGGCTCAAGTCTCCACATGTTTTTCTCTTCTTCAAAGTAAATTGTTCGTGTTCTAATTCAGGAGGGATGACACCCAGTAAACGTGGCGAGTTGTTTTGTCTAGATTTTCTCATCTTGACATCGGTCCAGCTTCCATTTTTACTCCTGGACTCCTTTATCCTTAATGATTCTGCAAAAATATTGCCACATCAACCTCTTGGTGAATTGTTTTGTCTAGATTTTCTCCTCTTGACATCGTTCCAGCTTCCATTTTTACTCTTGGACAACTTTCCTTTTATCCTCAATGATTCTGAAGAAATATTGCCACGTAAAGTTAAACCTCTCCACTATCTGGTCTATAGATATATAGATTTTGACACTGGTCCAACTCCCATTTTAACTCCTGACATTGTCTTTCTCACGTTCACAATAAGATATGTTAGAATTCTAATTCTGGAAAGGGGATTTGACACTGATAAATCTAACTTATAGGAGGCTTTGCACTTGCTTATAATAAGGCCATGACCCTTTATTTCTAAGGGTTCAAGAAAAGAACCAACAAAAGAAATGGTGTGGCCTATAAAAGAAAGTAAGTTTGCATGCCAGTACGTGGCTTTAGCTCCTTGTGACTTTACCTGATGTTGCTCCCAGTATCTTTGCACTTTCTCAAAAAATGGTCCAGACTTTTTATTTTTACATGTCTAAAAAAAGAAACCAGAAAGAAATCAGTGTGGCCTAAAAAAAGAAATTAAGTTTGTGTGCCAGTACGTGGCTTCAGCTGCCTAGTTCACAACTCAAGTTCACAACCTTTCATTTCTAGGGTCCAAGAAAAGAAGAAGGAAAAGAAACCAGAAAAGACATTGGTGTGGCCTAAAAAAAACTCAAGCTTGCGTGCCAATACATGGCTTCAACTCCCTGTAACTTTGCACTTGCTCAGAACAAGTTCGTGACCTTTCATTTCTAAGGGTCAAAGATTGAAAGAAAAGAAACCAGAAAAGACATTGGTGTGGCCTAAAAAAAATCAAGCTTGCGTGCCAATACATGGCTTCAACTCCCTGTAACTTTGCACTTGCTCAGAACAAGTTCGTGACCTTTCATTTCTAAGGGTCAAAGATCGAAAGAAAAGAAACCAGAAAAGTCATTGGTGTAGCCTAAAAAAAATTAAGTTTGCGTGCCAGTATCTGGATTCAACTCCCTGTAACTTTGCTCAGAACAAATTCACGACCTTTCATTTCTGTTTTTCTGGTCCAAAAAAAGAAACCAGAAAAGACATTTATGTGGCCTTAAAAAAATCAAGCTTGCGTGCCAGTACGTGGCCTACCCTCCCTGCGACTTTGCACTTGCTCAGAACAAGGTCGCGACCTTCTGCCCTCCGTTTCACCTTTGGCCATTACTTAACCCCGTGTTGGAAGACTTGAGTGCCATTGCAAACGTCTCAAGTTCCCAAGACATTCATCATCAAGTCTTTAAGTCTTTGCCGTGATGGACAGGGCCCTTCCCACACATATCATGTGGATCCCTTTTCAGGACATGTAAAGGAAACAACCCAGCTCTGGTTCCTGAGAAGTTCCAACAGTTGACCACTAATCTAGGCCACTTCTGAAAGTCCTTGAATGAAATCTTTAAGTTCAAAACCACTGTGGTTCAAAATCTTAAAACTAAGGGTCCTTCCAACACATATCATGTCGATCCCTTTTCAGGACATGTGAACTTAAAAGAAAAGAAAACAACCCAAGTCTGGTTCCTCTTGTCTCTGAGAAGTTCCAACAGTTGACCACACATCTAGGGCACTCCTTGAAGTTCTTAAAATCTTTAGGTTTCAAAACTTAAAACTCTTAGGAAGCATCTCAGACCAAGCCTCAATGTCAGGACATGTACTTTAAACTCTCAGTACCACCAGTCATATCATTGGGGTTGAGAACTTGAACAGATTGAGGACAACACTGTCACTGACTTAGATTATTGTTATACGGTAATGATCTACTTGTTTTGGTATAAGCTTTAGTATCATACTATTAGCTTATACACAGCTATACTGTCATGCCCGTAGCCAGGGGGGGTTCGGGGGGTTCGGAAGAACCCCCCCACAAGGCTCAAAGGTCCACTTTTTGGTCCACTTTTTATGGAAAGGTCCACTTTTTGGTCCACATTTTATGTAAAGGTCCAAGTTTTTTCTTGAAAAGATGGACTGGAATCGTAGAAAAACTGCTCTCTTTGTCATTGAATAAAAATTTATCTCTGGTTTCTCTTGGAAATCCTGTCAAAAATGCACGAAATGACATTTTAGAAGGTTCATTTTTCAAAATTTTCCGGGGGAGCATGCCCCCGGACCCCCCTAGGAACCTCGCGCCTTCGGCGCTCGCCTCGCGCCTACGGCGCTCGAGGTCCACTCAAGCAGTGGGACGAACCCCCCCATTCAAAATCCTGGCTACGGGCATGACTGTTATACTCCAACCTGACTGTAGGAACTGTATTTAGTTGTCTACGGGTTGAATTCCTTCTGACTGTGTTGGTGACATAAAACTGGTGTTGTCAGTTTCCAAAACCCTGACCTTAGACTGGTAGAGTGATAGAAGCTTATACACTCAGTCAGGCTACAGAACTGAAGGATATGCCCACACCAGTCTGTTATCATGTCCTGCTTAGTAGGAAAATTCTTAAGCCATAAAGCTATAATTGAAAAGCTTAAGACTAAAAGACTGAGTAGGAACAGGGAATGGACTGTTATATTTCAGAGCCAGACATAGGGCAATGATGGAAACAGGCAGAAACCAGAGAACAGACTGTTTTTGTCATCTCAAACCCTTCCCTTGTCACCAGCCCAGTGGGGAAGCTTTCAGGCTAGCTGTTCCCAGAGCCCTTCTGGTCTTTACCTGATCTGCAACTTAGGTGATGATACTGATGGATAGCCAAGGTGCAGACAGGTCTACCAACTGTCAAAGCTGGTAACAGGTAGACAGCTGTGTACATGTAATGTGGGGTTTTTCCTTCTACTCAGTGACAGTGACTAGTATACATTGACAAGTGGCATTATAAGGAGAGTTTTTCACTAGCACTGGTTATGCAATAGATTTGTGGCTCAGAAAAATTCTTTTTTTTTTTATGAAAAAAATTAGTTTTTATGATCTCTATTCTCAGCTGAGAACTGGCCTTTGGAGATGACATTTGGAAAGGTTGTAGTCTGGAAACATTGGAGTAAAATTAATGTTCTGAAAGCAGAAGATTATGCAAGTTTCCCAAACCATTTTTTCATGCTGTTTGTTGTAAAAAAAAGACTTGCACAACTTTTCAAAACCTCCAAGTTATTCACAAGTTCTCTCCAGATTTTCCTCAGGTGAATCCCTGAGGGGGGTTCCCAGTAAAGAAAAACCTACAAGAAGTCTGGAAGTAGGCCAGCAGATGGACCTGCTGTACTGAATAAACACAGCCTGTTGGATCATTAAGAAGTCCCAAATGTGTACAACTACAATGTATTCCTGTGGCTGAAATAAGTCTATTCCTTGATTCTTAGACACTCACCAGAAAGACAAGAGCATGTGTGTGACACACATGCTTTTGTCTTTCTGGTTTTCAAAGACATTGATGCTCTCTACCACTGGATAAAGAAGTCCCAAATGTGTACAACTATCCCTGAGGCTAAAATAACTCTAATTCCTTGATTCTTAGCCATACATGCTTCTGTCTTCCAGGTTTTCAAAGACATTGATGCAAACTATACTGGATAATTATGGAGATTATGTCCAGATGTTTTGAGTGACATCCATCACTCTTCTTTAGAATTAGTCAACACTTAACAAGTATCAGTTCATTTAGTGATGTTGAATTGACTGACTGACTACGAAAGAGTACTTAAGGCCCCATAGATGCCTACATAATCCACCTGTCCTGACAGAAAGATTCATTACTTTGTTCATCATCACTGATGTTATCTCTACCCTACAGGAGTTTCCTTATAAAAAAAGTTTGGCACAGCCAAGACCCCATAGATGCTTGTCCTGACAGAAAGATTCATTAGTTTACACTGTTCATCATCATTAGATTGTTATCTCTACCCAACAAGAGTCCCCTTGAAGTTTTGGCACAGCCAAGACCCCATAGATGCCTAAAGAATCCACCTGTCATGACAGAACGACTTTCTGTTGATCATTGCTGATTCTTATCTGCCTCTTCCAAGGATCTTCCTGAAAACTTGGCACAATGAAGACCCCCTAGGGGACTAGCTAATCCTGCCTGATAGGACAGTAGCTGCTGATTATTCTACCCTGTTCATCTTCAATGATTGTTATCTGACTTCTGAGCTGTCTTCCTGGCACAGTAAAGGCCCCATAGGGTGTTAAGGAATACACATGGCTCATTAAGTTAATCTGCACTGTTTATTATTGTTGATTCTTATCTCTGTCTAACTAGGGGTTTTCTCCAAACTCTTGGCAGGACCAAACACCCTCTGATCACTGAATAATCCGTCTGGCATAGAAGAAGGGTTCGTTAAAATAATCTACATTGCTCATCACAGTTTTGTCACTACCTCTGCAAGGATCCTGATGATAACCAAAACCCACCTTCCAAGAGACATTTCAGATCCTAGATCTTGTATAAGAAACAGGAGGAGCGAGTAGAAACAGGTAAAAACCCCTGGTCCCGGGCCGGGGATCAAACCCCGGCCAAACCCGAGGACCAGTTCACATGCTGACCCTCTAACCACTTGGCTGAAATTAAGGTCTAGACCCAAATAGAACAGGAGGGTTTGACGTGTTCGATCAGGAAAGGTCCACTACACTCTACGTTGAATTAGAGCGGTCTGTCTACGCTCTACATAGAATTAAAACAGCCAATTATGCTCTACGGAAAAGGGCATGTAAGCCCCTGTACATGGCTAAACCATCTTATATACAGATACGACATGAGATATATGATATAAGACCTAAGATATATATACGTTATAAGACACCAAACTCATTCAGTACACACAAAGTACCACTCACCAGTGTGTCTGCGTTGGCAATGACTGCGTAGTCATCCACAGCCTCCGCCGCCACCCCCCCTCCCTCTGCGTCAAACGCCCCCTCCGAGTCGTAGAACCCATAGTCCACTCCGCTGGCCCAGTCTCCGGAGCTGTGCCACACTGTAGGGGAAGAAAACAACAGAAAATTAGTTCATACAATTACGTCAAGATATATTTTAGTCATTAGCCATTTCGCTGAAGCACAATCCCACAATCACTGGAGAATTGGTAGTCAAATGGCTACTTCAGTGTGCTAAAGGTTAACCTTCTCCCTGCTGCCTAACCCTGTAACAAGTAGAGAATTGGTAGCCGAAGGGCTACTTCAACACTAGTATGCTAAAGGTTAACCTTCTCCCTGCTGCCCAACCCTGTAAGCAATAGAGACTTGGTAGCCAAACTTTATTTAGTGTGCTACACTGTATCTTTAGGTGAATGAGTTGTAAACTTGCCCTGTATCTGAACTCTGCCAAGGAAGCTTGTAGTTTATATTCACAGCTTGTCGCCTTGTACTTGTGATCTATACACATCGTAAAGAAACAGGGTTGCAATTTTGTGTCTAGTATTGATCATGATAAAACTGCAGTAGTGGCTGTTACGCCTGGATACATACCATTAAACTCAGGGGAGATATCACCAATCAAATCTGTAAGTTGGTTCTCAAATTTGAAAATAAACAAGAAAGTTCCACTGCAGTTCCAGAACAAGCTGCTAGGGGCCCTAGCAGGGGCCCTGCTAGGAGAACAAGCTGTCACTTCTTCCCTAGCCCAAGAGCTATTTACCACCCAAAATTCCTGACCTTAGCATGTCCAGATCACGAGATATCAAAACCAGAAGTTCTGCTGCAGTACCAACAAAAGCCGCTAGGTGGCCCAAAATCTAATCATTTTGAGGTCTCAGAGAACAAAGGAAAAAACTGAATCTACATAATGTAAATGTACGTGTAGATGTAGAGACCAATGTTAAATGTGTATTAGACTCTTAAAGTAACTTTTGTGAATTCTACAATGTAGTTTCATACAATGGCCATGCAATGTTTACGACTTGTTATATAGTCTGGCCAATGTCCATTTTCTAGAATTACAAAGGAAGCTACAAAATAAGGCCGCATCCCACCCAATACAGTGCTAGTAAGATGAGCCATTAACTTTTGTGGGGCTGCATGAGTCATACTAAATGTAGTGTTTTAGTACGAAAGTTAGTTTGGTACATTTTGTATGTAAAGCCAGCAAGGTGTGCCTTAGGCCACACCGACTTTTTTATGGATGACATCCGCACCCGCATTGATTTTCACCTGTCGCCCTAAAAAAAAAAAAAGATCACGTCCACCGAGGCTCTGGCCTGGCCCTAGGCGTAGGTAGTCCATGGTACACTGTAGTTAGCAACAATACGGAGCCGGGCACCCAGGCTACCGAATTCGAAGCTCCACGACTCAAGAACTCAGTACAGTACAGTAACAGTTCATAAATTCCGCAAAAAGTTTGTATGTGCCGGCTTGTCATATGCGTCGCTTAGTACTGCCGCGAATTCACAATACAAGCTTTGTCAAGTTCCTGTGGTCTAGTAGCATTTTTATTTTTGGCCAGATTTGTTTTTTATTCGCCCGCGCGCACTAGTTTGGGGGTCCTCAGAGGATGTCATCCATAAAATTAAGACGGTGTGGCCTTAGTTTAGTATGTAAAGCTAGAGGGTGTTCCTTAGTTCATGCATGGAGTGTGTTTGATGTCGCAAGGCTCTTTGAAGCTTTGGAATGACTCTGCAATGATAGTTAATGGCCTGCTAAGCCCTCATTATAGTTCTGTGTGGGTGGGGTGGCCAAGTGCAAGGTCAAAAAGGTCTAGAATCATCAACTGTTGCCCCATTGAAGCATCTTGTCTAATAATTTCAGTAAAGCCTTATAGTATTGCCACAATAGCTCAATTGGTAGAGTGTTCGCTTTGTAACCGGGAGGTCGTGAGTTCAAACCCCGGCCGGGTCATACCAAAGATGGTACATACTGCTTTCTCTGCTTAGCACTCAGTATCTATGAGAAAGAGTATGGGAAGGTTAGATACACAACACTACCAGCCCCCTGCTGTAGTGCTCATAGAACTGGGACATATATTACACTTCACACTTGTAGCTGCAATTCATAGCAATAAAATTAATCTCTCTGAGTGTTCCCACTGTCACACTATTACAAATGTTGGAGTGTGCAGCACAATTTAACAGTTACTACACTTTGAAACCTATTCATTCACACCCAATTTCTGAGCATGTACAAATCTCACCGAGCTGATGTACTTTATCACAAATCACGGTGATAAAATGTTGATCTCTCTGAGTGTTTCGAGTTCCCACCACCAATTTGAGGTCAGAAATGCCATTAAATGTTATACACATTTACACCAGAGTGCTGAACACGTTAAAACTCCCACATAGAGATCTATGCAGCACTCTTTCCCGCAAACGACCGCAATAGAAAACGTTGATCTCTCTAAGTGTTTCGGGTTCCCCGGCACCAATTACCGAACAGTCCACTCAACAACTTCGCCACACTTGCACACTCGTCACTCCTGATGTAGCGGTCTGCGGCACCTGTATCGATCTTACCACCGCCTGTGGCAAACTGGGTTTATAAATCGCTACATCCCGTCCCCTAATGTTTCTCCCTGCTAGGTATTTTTACTACCCGGGAGGCCAGAAGTGCCATCCAGCCACTTAACGACCCATTTCAGAGCAATCAACTGGTCGTTTATTTGGAGCCGTGGGGAGGAACAACTGTGGATCCAGGACTGAGCGTTTTCTCATTAATTCCTGGGAGGTATAAAAGCCTGGACTTGTGGAATACTGAATCAGATGTTGTTTTTTACTAGATTCTATGAGACCAATCTGGATTGCTTGGGAATTAAAAACAGACTCCGTGGGCTACAACATGTATTCCTATGGCTGGCCAACTCCTCTGGCATTTGCCCAATTTCTACTATTTTATTATGGCAACCCATTGAAGTCTGGTTGAGATTGAAATTCTACTAGTCTTTTTGAGGTGGTAGATATAGAGGCAGTGGGTTGTTAATCCACTGGAAGTCGGAGCCCATCCCTCTCCTTCCACTGCCTTTTACCTCCTCAACTGAAGTCAGGTGCCCATTTTACACCTGGGTGGAGTGAGAAAAATTGTAAAATTTGGAACTGAGCCATCCAGTTGTTTGAAAGTGCAGTCATAGTCTCTTAAGACTGACTGACAGTTGTTGTTGGAGTGAGGAAAGTCATTTAAAGTGCCTTTCCAACTGACGCAATATCGGAATATCAGATTCTACTCTAGCCAGGAATGCCAGGAATTGAACCTGTCACCTCTTGAAGTTGAACCTAACCTCTCGGCCATTGGACGCCACTGTGTGATGATATGCCACATACTTTGGCACCCCAAGACGAAACACAGTCAAGAGCAATACTGTAATTCACTTTATGTTCACGGTAGCAAAAGTTCACGGCCTGAGAAAAATGGACATGCTCACCGAAATATATGTTCACGGTAGCGACAGGTGCAGGAAAAGGAAAGTCCAGGAATTATTTGTTAACTGTAATGATAAGTTCACGGTAAAGAAGTGACAGTGAAAACAGTGAACATAACAGTACAGTGCAAAAAATCAGGAATTACAGTACCTCACTTCAGTTCAGCCATGATATCTCTGCTCTATCTGACCAAGTGCAATTCCATGTCACGACCTTGTCTTGACCTTGTCATTCACAGTTAACCTTGGACAGCTCAAGGTTGAACTCTGACAGCACAAGGTTATTGGAGACTAACTTTAATCATGACATCATAATTAACCTTGTGGATATAGAGGTTAAACATGTGGAAGTGGACAGAAGGGTAACACCTGTATGTTCTGACGACCATATATAGCCTCTCCAGATTGGCAAACAGTACTCCTTCAGTGGGCTACCTCCCATAGCACACAGGACACAAAAGTATCTCAGTGTGCTCACTGAGATACATTTGTACTTTGTGTCCTGTGTGCTATGGGTCTGGCACCCAGGCTACATGTAGCTCCCTGGCATGTTATATGGTCATTTCTACTCTTTCCAGCTGCTTTGGAATCTGAAGCCTGGTGGAGGCTACGAATTGTATGACAATCAAGAATTTCAAAGTGAAAATTATTACACCACTTCTACATTATGTGTAACAGACCAACTGGCCAATTTGACCACTTTTTTGTGATACTTTACAGGACTCAAAATTAACTTTTTTTCCTATTGTCCCAGCACTGTCCCAAAAATAAATTTCAATTGTCCCAAAGTGAGGGTGAACTGTCACAACCTGTTTTTCAGGATGTGAACTTGAAATCAGCTTTATTTTGCTTGCATTCTGACTTCCAGGAGCGCTATAATTGTAGAGTAAAACAGGAGATTTGGGGTAGCTTTTTCTGGAGCCAAACAAAAGAAGGGCTGACATTCTGATGTTGACTGTTTTTTATTGTCCCAAATTGTCTTTTTAGTTGTCCCAGCTTACATTTCAGTGGTCACTGGCCATCGGGACACCATTAATTTCAAGCCCTGCCTTAGATCATTTTTGCCATTCACACAAGCCTTAAATGTGACCACCATCTTCTGGCAGGCACCCAACTTTGCCAGTTTCCCATGACCACGTCATGTTGTGTGCCTGATTTGTGGCAGAGGAAGGACCAGACATTAGTGCTAGTTACCGACCATAGCAAGGAGAACTTTGAAGCTACCGCTGCTGCATTCGTAATGTGGGAAGGAGCTTTATAAAGTTCTATCTGGTAGCTTGTGAGGAGGGAATAAGTCTTAGAAAAGTATATTGGGACCCTGATTTGTGGCAGAGGAAGAACCAGACATTAGTGCTAGTTACCGACCATAGCAGGGAGACCTTTCAAGCTACCCCTGCAGCATTCATGATGCTTGTGAGGAGGGAATAAGGCTTAGAAAAGTAGTACAGTAACAGTTTTTAGAAGGTAGGTTTCCGGGACTTTATTTTACAGGAGGGGAAAGGATGACTGTGTCTTACCAAGAAGGTTACACTGTCTGGCTCCTTGGTCTTACACCCTCTTTCCATTATAGACTACAACTTATGAGTAACCAATCATTTGAACAAGTTTGGTGTGTGTGTTTTTTTGTCAATTAAATTACTGTATACTTAAATTGTATCGAACATCATATTCAAAGTATATATGATTATATAATCAAGGGTCACACAAACTGCGACAAATCCAATATCAGTCACCTAAAGTGATTACTATGAGGGCCTAAGTTAAAAATTGATCTTTCTAATTTTAGTGACCAGTGTCAAGCTATCATAATCGCTCTGTCTACTTTTCCTTAGACGTTCACTTCTCCATCATTCAATGTCCTTGTTCAAGGTTCACTCTTCCATCTGGGTTCTGTCTGACTTTAGAGAACTGCCTGTAAACTGGACATGACATTCAGTTGACAAATGTCAGATCCATATAAGGCATTTGACTGCCCCACCCCTACCCCCATGTCCAGGCCACTAATTTGTGAGCTCCTATTTTTGAACCTGTTACTTCAGTGTTGAGTAAACTGAGGTCTGGTACTAGGGAGAGTTGTTAAGGTGCTGGGCCAGAGAAATACAACAAGTTGTTTCTGTATCTATATCGGTATAGCCTGTATAACCGCCCATAGGGGTAACACACCAGCTTTAAATTTGCAGGCACGTGGTGCGGCGGCAGCTGGCTATATCACACTGAATGACTTGTTACACCTAACCTTTGAACATCTAACTGTTTTATACTGTACAATATGGTATGGTTTTACAAGGACAAGATACATGTATATTTCCAAGTTACAAGTAAAATTTCTAACAACTCAGAAAGAAATCAAGTACTCCTAGCCTTCAGCAACTTTTTGAAGATTTTTATATGTAACTGTATCAAGAAATAAAAAATTTCCGAATATATCAGATTTGACCTCCTAGTGTGGTTGTTGTTACAAAGCAGAAGATGTCATATATATATATATGTTGTACCTTGCAATTGTATAATTGTCAGGCTGGGAAATAGTTGGGCTTCCTTTCTTTCTTAAGAGATAAGCAAAAAGATAATTGCTTTTAAGAACTTCACATGATAGTCAGACTCTAAACATCTATCACAGTCCTCCTCTGAAATTCTAGCTCAAAGACATTCCTGATGCCTTCCCTGTGAAACAGTGAGTTTGTTTTTGCGAGGATGGGCAAATACACCGCGCCTCGAAGGTCATACTGTAAGCAAACAGGGCACTGGCACTGTCAAATACAGCCTGCAAATACAGACCTACAAATCTGCATGGTCTGATTCTTAAGTACTTTCCTGAGAATACTGTAAAATATCTTTATTTTTTGCATATCTTATTACCTGGATGTCTAACCTTCACCGATGTACCGTAGATTATGTCATAAGAAACCTATGATCAAATGTTGTCCTTTGAGTGTCTGTGCATAGCAGCAGCCGGTTTCATTTCAGACTTTGAAAGAGAAAGACCCTAAAAGGAATTGACATATCATCAGGTGTTATGCCATGAAAAAGGGATATTATAAAATAAAAAAAGAAACCCAGCCATAAAGCCTGCTACGGAGGCTGATAACACAGTCTGTCTAATCTCCAAGCAGATCCTAGGGTGGCAAAAAGACAGTATCAAATTGGCCAGGCAGTATCCATTTGCCAGAGGGGGTCCATGTGCGACCCAAGGTGGGGTAATGAGAAAAAAAAGGGGCCATACATGTATATAAAATTGGTAACAATCTTCCCCATCAACCTCTGCTTGGAGAGTAAGTCTGTCCAAGTTCTAGGCCCACTGTTAGGACTGACCAGGCTGCCTGCTGGTCTGAGGAATTCTGCCGCTCTGAAAAAGGGTTTCTCTGCAGGGAGAAGGACCTATTTCCAGCAGGGTAAATTTGTTCTGTCTCTCAGCTCTCTGACTCACTAGGAGACCAGTGCCCTCCTGATGTACCAACTCAACTGCCTAGGGTACTGTGCAGACAAGAGGACCGTACCACTGTAAACTGTGAAAATTTTGCAGCAAATTTATTTGCAGTAGAGGGGAAATGGAGGTTTTTGTGGTGTTTTAAACTTGTGGGAACTCTTAAGAAACTCATTGAGTCTAAAACTGGTCTGCGAATGCCAGGTGTGTGAGGAAGATGTGTTTTCTTGTTTTAGGTGCCTCTCTTTCCCCCCTCACGATGACTGGCAGACTGTACTGGAGTCAGAACTTCACTAGCTGCATCTCATCAGGAAGAATGAAGAAGAAGAAGAAGAAACTTGTGGAAGAAACAATGTTCTATAGCAGAGCAGGCATACATGAAAGGTTTAATAAATTTGCAGGGGAGAGGTTACTGTAAAAATAAAATCACTGTAAATGTTTCTAGTTTTACAGTAGCTCAGCCTCCTGAGGATATGTCCAGACATGAAGGCAAGGCCAAGATGATTTCATGGATGACATCCTCACATCTGATAAGCTTGGCTTCAGGTCCCAAGTTGGATTACTTTCTATGAAGCTCAATGCTCTACTAAGGCCTAAGTTAGGTTTGACTTTTGGCACTTCGTGCTTTAGAAAGACATTTCTTTCATTACTCTTGTAGTAACGTTACATGTACATAAGACCATCTCTTTGATTGTGCCAATAAATTCACAAAAATCCAGAATGATACAGTTGTGTATTTCCCTGAGGTGCTGCTTTACAAGAGTTTCCACATGTAATAAATGATCATGGCTCTAAGCCACTCAATATCGATTTGCAACAGCTCAGTGACCTATAAAATGCCAGAGAATGGACAAAATAAACTAGTACATGGCTAGATCCACAATTTCATTAGCATCCGTAGCATGCCAAAAACTGGGGGTTTGGGGGATCTTCAGTGTCTTTTTATTATGTGCTATTTTCTGATTGCATACAGACAACATAGCCGGCCTGGTTGAATTACCCCCATTTTTTCTAGAACTGGGCTAATCAGAAAACAGCCGAAGACCACCAAACCCCCAGTTCTATAAGCCTGCTACAGAGGCTACAATTTTATAGTGTTTTATATGAGCTTACACTTGCTAATAACTGATGCCTCCCAGCAATTTATTGATTTGAACCACTTGTTGAAGGGAAACGACCACTGCCATGGATCAGTGCCCAATCTTTGATTTCTTTCCAAACCGTTTCAAGCAACAGTCAGGCCAAAATCAATCAGTTGGTAGTTGTCATAAATATTCAGTAATAACCGTCTGATCTTTCATTTCTTCAAACTTTTATAACACATCAGTTTTACAGATCTCTGCCAAGTTTTCCCTTGCTCTCTTGCTTATACATTGTGCTCTATACACAATAATGTTAATACAATCTTTTATTGCAAGTTCTTCCCTATATTACAGGACTATACAATCTGTATCTGTATAGCCGGTATAACCGCCCTTCGGCGTAACACACCAGCTTCGCAGGCACGCGGCGCGGCGGCAGCTAGCTATATCACACCGAACGACTTGCCACAATGTAGTATTGGATCATCTTTTTCATTGGGACTTTTCAGTTGGGTTCTGGAATAATCTTGACAATTCTTGAAGCAGCTAGCTATAACTGGCACAACTCCAGAGGGACATTTCTCCTAAAAGACAACTTCTAAAGTAGCCACACTTAAAGAGGTTTATGCCTCCCCTGTGGAACATAAAGAATTCCCCTATTGGAGTCAGTGACAGGGTTATGGATGGGAGATGGAGCCTGGTGCTGATTCCCTGGCAGTTTCCCTGGCTTCCAGCCAATCTCACAGACACACAGGATCATTTATATCCAGGACCGGACTCAATATGTGTCCCTGGCAGCTTCAAAACATTGATCTGGTGATGCAAGCCCATCAACTACATTGTACATAGGGTTCTGCTGTCGTGGAAACAGAACCTTGAGAAGGGTTCCGTTGTCGTGGGAACAGAACCTTGAGAAGGGTTCCGTTGTCATGGGAACAGAACCTTCAGAAGGGTTCCATTTGATACAGAACTTTGGAACCCTTGTTTCTGTTGTCATGGAAACAGAACTTAAGAAGAGTTCCATTGTCATGGGCATAGAATTTTGGAATCCATGTTCTATTGTCATGGAAACAGAACTTAAGAAGAGTTCCATTGTGATGAAGGACAACAAAGTTGTCAACTTTAGACATGGTAGATGTTCATATAGCAATATTAATAATTAAAAATTTTGATGTTATAAAGACTTTGATATTGCTGCTTCTATCTGATTTTGGAATACAATATTATGATTTTGCCAGCATGTTTTGTTTCCTTACTCCTCATCAATAATTTTTTTCATTTATTAATTTCCATTTATAATTCTCAGTTGAGGATGACAAAAAAGAAGAGAGAAGAAGACAAGGCAACTTTTGAAGAAAAAACATCAAAACTTCATTCCCTTGATCTGTGATAGGAATCTCAACTGGTAAGCCTGTTAAAAGTTTCTGTGGGACTGTAGGAAATTGATCAGTGTTGGCCTTGAGGGTCTGTAATAGGCAATATTAGGAGTAGTTTGGGCCCCTGCTGAGGAGACTGGATGGGAAACAAGCTGGTGTGTAATCTGTGTGTGGGTGGACCATCAGTTCTACCATGCAGGGCTGCAGCAATGTCTTTCCTTGGTTGTCAGAGTGAGACATGTAAAACTTTACTGAAACTGTGAAAGTCAGACATGTACACCCAGGAAAACTAGTACCAGGTATGTTGTAGAATATAACGGGGGGTGCCCTAATTCCGTGCTATGTTCCATGCAAACGCACAGACCTTTGGTAATAGTTTATCTGACCAAAAACCCGCGCAAGATGAGATATAATATTGACAGATAAAGATCACAACGATTAAAGCTGCACAGCTGTGTATTTCACTTGAGTGTAGCGGCTTGCACCCAATCGTAATAGTTCACGAAACGCACGGCAGTTTTTTGGTCATTTTGCCGGTGGAACGTTCTATCGCAACAGGGGTGCCCTAATTCCGACCTAGTGTTTAACACAGGTCGATCTGAGAAGAGAGTTTAGAAATAATAATACACAAATTATGACTAAAACTATCTACAAATGTTTTCTGTCCCAAACAAGTCCTCTTTTTACGATTACGCGACTTGCTCCAAAGTGGCTGTTTGAAAAGCAAAACCTGCATTTTTGACACGCTCGTCAACCCCCGAACAAGTGTCGAATTTACCCAGATTTTTCACTCGTCTGTTGTCGGAGTGTAGGAACTAAAACAAACTTTGTGAGATTACCGATATCAATACAAAAACATTGTCAATTCTTGTGGTTATTTTTAGGCACGTGCTCCCATGCATAACGCCGCAACAAGGATTTTTCAAACTAGTTCGGTATTAGGGATGGGTCGGAATTAGGGCACCCCCCGTTAATGTTAGACGTAGTCCCTCATACCATTGGATGAAACTTTCTGTAAAAGAGCGCTCTAAGCAAGAGGACAAGATGTTACTAAAGAGCATGTAACTTAGATTTAAGATATCTACTCTATGTTATAGGAGTAGTTTGAGCCAAATTGCCCCTGCTGACAGGACTGGATGGGAAACAAGCTGCTGTGTAATCTGTGTGTGGGTGGACCATCTACCATGCAAGGCTAGAGCAATGTCTTTCATTGGTTGTCAGACATATCAGGGTTCTCACCAAATCATTTTTGTGGGGCTCAAGATCACTTCATCCTGACATACTGATAGACAGAGGTTAATATTTAGCTGACAGACACAACAAATTATGTCAAATCGAGATTGGGCCAAGGTTGGTTCAGGTGCACTGGACTGTTATGGGAGTGATCTGTTTTGTTATCGGAGTCGATGTGTGATTATTTTCCTGCTAAAATGGAAGAGTGACTGTTGGAAGATATCAATGTAAACGTTAGATAAACTGTGCTTGCTATTATTGTAAAAAAAAAAGTGAATGAAGAGATCTTGAACCAGTACTATTTCTGGTGCCCTACATTTCAAGCATCAGAAAATTTTGTGCAAAGCATTATCATTCAAGTTTGTGAAAATTTTGTCAATACAGATTCTTTGAAGAGAACTGTAATATTACCAGTTGTCAACGTCATTCTGACTTCCCAATCTACACATCAACTCTTAGCAAGAGGATAAAATGTTACTAGAGAGCATGTAACTTAGATTCAAGATATCTACTCTCTGAAACTTTGTGTTCCAAGCAAGGTACAGACACTTCAGACTCAGTTACACAAGTGTCCGCAGTTTTTATACAACAACCGTTGTGCAATTAATTGGCTTCTAGTTCTACTGTATCAGGTTTTTGCCTGGGTCTAAATCGGTTCCAATTCCCTAGCAGGTGTTCTAGCACCTGGTACACCAGAAGGCTCGTATATATGGACAGTTTGGGACAGTTTGAGTGGGATACTTGACAGTTGTGCAATTAATTGGCTTTTAGTTCTCAATCAGGTTTTTGTAGCCTCCATAGCATGCCAAAACCTGGCGGTTTTGGGGGGTCTTCAGGGTCTTTGGGAGCTTTTATGTGCTATGTTCTGATTGCATATAGACAACATCCTGATTGAATTACCCCGTTTTTTTGTCAGAAAACAGCGAAGACCACCAAACCCCCAGTTCTATAAGCCTGCTACGGAGGCTAAAGTTTTTGCCCAGGGCTAAATCTTTTCTAATTCCCTAGCAGGTGTTGTACCACCTGGTACACCAGAAGGCTCGTATATATGGACAGTTTGGGACAGTTTGAGGGGTACTTGACAGTCTTGGACGGCTAAATGGGCCAGAACTGACAGAAAACAGACAGGTGTGGGACAGGTGTGTTGGTTCGTGAAATATTTTAGGGCTGTCTTCAGTGCTAAATTTTTGTTCCTCCCACAAGAAAATTTTTGAAATCCCAAATCTCTAAATGCTGTTTCACACTTTTTCAGAGCTAATTTTTCATTGAATTGAGCTTCAGTGCTAAATTTTTGTACATCCTACACCGAAAGGCGGTTATACCGGCTATACAGATACAGATACAGATCCTACTTATTCTTTGGGTGACTCTCCAAGGACATTTTGGACAAAAGTAAAGAGTTATAATTTTTCTTAAGTCAAAACTTTGAATGTAGTGACAGGCAAAAACCTTATTACACTTCCACTAAGTCTTGTTACAGGAGTACAGCATTAGAGTATCACATGTCAAAAGAACTCTTCTAAAGTTCTGTTTCCATGACAATAGAACCATGTATTCTAAAATTCTGTATCAATGACAACAGAACTCTTCTGAAGGTTCTGTTCCCATGACAACGGAACCCTTCTCAAGGTTCTGTTTCCATGACAACGGAACCCTTCTCAAGGTTCTGTTCCCCTGACAACGGAACACTTCTCAAGGTTCTGTTTCCATGACGACAGAGCCCTTGCATGTGGCGGTTCTGCCACTGTGACTTTTACGACCTGGAATGATCTGGCCGCTGCCCAAAGTGACCCCTCATCTCGACCTCCGACCCCCTGGCAGCCACATGTGGGGCGAGACAGTGACAGGATTGATTCTGAAGGTCGCAGGGGTCAAGACAGAGCAAATAGGGCCTGAAGTCCGGCACGGAATGTGGCGGGAGGGGGGCACTCACAACATCTCTGCCGCGTTCCTGTTTCCTGACTGAGCATTTTTACTGCAATACCACAGGGGTGAGGAATGCGTAGGAAGAGGCTGGAAGTCTGAAGTGTCTCCGCTGCAAGTTTTGACTTGCTTTGAGGATGTTTTCCATTACTGAAACCCTATATACTGTGTATATATCATAGACTATGGTCCTTGTACTGTCAGTTGTCTACTAGATAAATAATGGCACAGTATGTCTTCATTAGGACAGGTAATGGACTCAATACGGGACCAACTACTGAGGTTCACATGTGGTCATATTAAAGGCTGCACGATATGATATCTAGGTGTGACTGTATGTTATTAAAGGCCTTCTTCTAAAGATCAGATGAAATGCATAAGGGAATGGTGCCGGTAAGTCACCCTCTTACCAACCACTAAGTATCTGATACCAGCCCAGAAAACAACAAGAAACAGTGCCTTCAAATATCAGAGTTATCAACCAAGAATTGAGGTATTCAAAAACTCGTATTTCCTCAGAACTAACGTAGACTGGAACTCATTGCCACCAAGCACAGTTGGGGCATCATCACTAGAAAACTTTAAACAACTCCTGCAATCAAATGTCCAAAGATTGAGTGTAACAAGCCATTCGTTTTGATATAGCTAGCTGCCGCCGCGCCGCGTGCCTGCGAACCTGGTGTGTTACGCCGAAGGGCGGTTATACCGGCTATACAGATAGATACTCTGTGAAGGAAATATCTAGACCTTCAGGCACTGACGAAGGCAGCTGAGGTGTTTCTGAAATATTGATCAGGGCAATTTTACAAAATACGTATTTTAAAAATGTGTATAAATTGTTGTATGTTTAGTACTTATGTGGTTTTACGTTTGTACTATGGGGATAACCTGAAATAAAGTCATTCATTTACTCAGGTTGTGTCACTTAAATGTAACCTTTCACAATACAATATTAAGTTTCAGTACAAGTCCTTGCTTGTGTCCTCATGTGAAGTAACAAATCTCTCAATGAGTTATTTCTGTACAAACATTTAGATAGGCCTATTGCAAGTTATATTTCTATTACTTACTAGTACTAGTAGGGCAGGCAGATTCTTGCATGAGGTGCTCTATCTACTCTCCTTTTGGGACCAAATTTGTATGTTTCGTTCCAGGTTAGAGACTACATGTGCCTCCTGCTATGACATCTCCATGGCTCCTTCAAGATGTGAATTGGATCAGACATGTCTTCAGGGGGTCCTCAGAAGTATCCAGGGGGGTTCTTAGTCTTATCTAAGGGTTCTCTGTAGTCTGGGTACTGGTAGTTTGTAAGGACCAGACTTGGGCATGACAGACTGAAGATGGCAGGAAGAAGGGAATCATGGTCATCGGTCACAAAACACATGGTTTTGAAGGTTTCCTTGTTTCATACACATTCTTAAGTAAATATGAATCAAGCTGTCAAGGTGAAATCATAAGAAAATGTGCATCTCCAAACCTAGAAAGTGAAAAGTTATTAAGGTACAGACTTCCCCTTCAGACTTTCTGATAATATTTTTGTCTAAGATCTAAGAACCAGCAATTTTGATTGGTGTTGCTTGATAAAAGTTGAATAACTCTTGCTTAGACTAACTCATGAGCAGAAAAATGTCATAAAATTTAACTTTTTGTGTTTTGCTTAAAATTCTGCAAGGATTTTTGTGTCTAGCAGAATTTGCCAGAAAATGCTGGCAATGTGTTCGCAGGACAGTTTGCTATTTCCAGTATAAGTGAGAAAAATGTCGCGCCCACAACGTTCTGTGCCATTCCAATGTGGTGCGAAAGCCTTCGTTAGGCCTTTGAAAATTAATGCGGTGTTTCAGATTAATAGTCCAGAAAAAAAATAGGGATTGTCTTATTTTAGATTTCATCTGAAGTGCTGCAACAAGTGCACTTAAAAATATTTTTATAACAAGCTGATTTCATCCGAATCGCATTCAGGACAGTTCAAAGGGTCAATTTTTAAATTCTTAAAAAAAATTTTTTTTTGGTAGGAAGAAGCCGCCAAAAGCTCAAGTCAAGTAGATGCAATCCATCAATTATGACTTTCAATCCCATGAGGCCTTGGGCAGCTTTCTCCCCATTAATGACCTGCTGGGGGTTAATGGCCCGAATAATCACCCAGTCAATAATCATTATCCATTATCAAAAAATTCCCTTTTCAGTTTTCTTTTGTAACAATAGAAGAACAGGCCAAAAGCTAAAAGTCAAGTAGAAGCCATCCATCACTTATGACTTTCTATCCCATGAGACCTTGGGCAGCTTTCCCCCCATTAATGACCTGCTGGGGGTTAATGACCCGAATAATCACCCAGTCAATAATGATTATCCACTGGATGACTGCTGTGTGCTGTGGGACAGATTCGATTACTGGGCAATTAGACAGACCTGCAAATTGTTCTGGGAAGACCCTAACTCAACAGGAGTCAGTTTACCAACCACCAATTAAGTTCAATTAGCAGGGATGGTCTGGTAGACAGGGAGGGTGCATGGAAGGCACAACTGTGTGTGTGTGTGTGTGCATCTGTTTATGTATGACTGTAGTGCCTATGTATTAATTCATTTCTATTAATCTTTAGTGTCTAGTTTAGTAGAACTTAAAGATTTATTTTGTATTTTGTATTTCTATTTTGTACTACTGTAGTTGACTATACAAAGTCTCTGTACTCTTAAACTTTGTTGTGTCAATTGTAATGTTGGCTATCATAACTACAATGTATTAGATACCACAAGGCCGCCACATTAAAAAGCTAAAATATTATCTGTCTATTTGACCAATTTCTACCCTTTCCAGCCACTTTGGAAGCCTGTCATGAAGTGGCATAAGGCCACCAACATCTAGAAGAAAAAAGTAATTGTAAAGATATCTACAAATACAACATCAGTTATCTCAAAGGTAATACTGTGTGCGTACTTAGGTATTCAAGACATCTTGATTGCTAATATACCAAGTTGCATTATGAGACTTGGCAGATAACGTGTGTTTATGTGGGCAATCATTGTTGTAAAAAGACTGATTTAGTTACAGACATAACTGCAGTACTCAGCAGAAACCAGTTTACAAATCAGCAATTAAGTCTCAATTAGCAGTAATGCTCTAATTATGTAGAGGGGGTCTGTATTGGGGAAACAACTGTGTGTATACAATAAACGAGTGTATGGAATGAAGGAAGGAAGGATAAAATGATGAAAGAATGGAAGAAAGCGAGATACTGTTGTATGGAGGGAGAGACTTAATTATTGGCAAATTAGAACATAGGCCTACATGTACTTTGCTACAAACAGTGATTGACATTTCTAGTGATGTTTGGATCCAGATGCAGATCTAGGAATGTCTATTGTTAACATCTGAAAACCCACAAATTATAGAAAAAGTGGGATCCTTTGTCTTCCTCTGTCTTCAAAAAAGAAGTCAAACCCAGTAGTTTTTACCAGTAGTTTCTTAGTAGTTATCAGTAGTTCTATATGTACTAATTGTCTGTTTTTATACCATGTTTCTTCTGTTCCTGCAATTAGCCCTCGGGCAAGAATTTGCAATAAACAAACTTTCTACTGTTTCAGGACCCGTATTTCTTTTAGAATTGTTGTTCCTAAATTAGCCTACTTTCCTAACAAACAGGCTATTTCTGTACCTGCATGAAATCTCAATGGAGCGCAGGAAAAACCTCCTCTGAGCTCTTAAACCCACACTTTCTGCCTACACTGCAACTGGAGCATGCACATTCTGTGCTGCCAAACATCACCGATGGCCACATGAATGTATTTCTTTGGTTCTGATGAAACTAGTGGTCTGAAAATAAAACCTGACATTGAATAAAACTTCCATCTGACTATATTCAATCTCCGAAACTGTGTGCATGTACCAAGGTAAGTTCCATTGACAATTTTATCCTCCAGGTTACTTGTACCTTAAATGTACATACAGTGCATTCAAGAGATTTCTATGCACAGTTAAGATATACAAGAGTGCATTATACTGGGGGAAATTGAATTGGAGACCTCTTTAGATGCTTTTTTCAGGGTGGTGGATATAATATAATATATATCACCTGGCAGAATTATGTTTGTAGATGTTACATATATTTTCTTTCTCTGTTTTCATGTTACATGTTTTCAGTTCAACATTTTAAATCTGAGAACCAACGAATTCAATTGAAATGACCTGACAAGACACACAAGACATTTGTTCACTTTTAAAACCGGAGGTAACCAACGACTATCTGTGTGGACAGCAAACACATCAAACACATTAAACAAGAGAGCTTTTCACCGAAGTTTTGCAGAGGCGGCAGCTAGTATATTGTACCAGAAACAAAGCTCTACAATTAGTCATTGTACATCCCTGAGTGAAGAGACTGTTTTTACACAACCGAGTATTCAGCCAACGTTTCAGTGACTGTCACCTTCCTCAGGGCAATTCTGACTGGTTCACATCGCACTGCAGCAAAGGTGTCGCTGCTATAGATGCATTCCCAAATGTACAACGTCAGCTGAATGAAAGACTTGGTTGTGTAAAAAGAGTCTCTTCACTCAGTGTCTTACCAACCTGATGAAACTATTCACGGATGTACATCCCAGAGTTAGCTTTTTGGTTGGTTGAAACCTTGAGCCTAAGTTTAGACCACATTCCCTGTCCTGTGTGTCTGGCCTAAGCCCTTAGGTCAGGCCATGAGGGCACCCGGGGTCACATTTCAGACTACCTGGGGAGAGTAAACCACACTCTGGACTTGGAGAGACCAAATACCAGGTCTGAGGAAAGTCTGTATCTATACAATGTATACCTGGCATAACTGTAATTCAGTGTGACACACCAGCTTCTGTATCTGTATAGCAGGTATAATTGCCCTTCTGTGTAACACACCAGCTTCTGTATGATGTGTATCTGTATAGCCAGTATAACCGCCCTTCAGTGTATCACACCAGCTTCTACATCTGTATAGCTGGTATAACTGCCCTTTGGAGTAACACACCAGCTTCTGTATCTGTATAGCCGGTATAACCACCCTTTGGCGTAACACACCAGCTTTGCAGGCATCTGACACGGCAGCAGCTGGCTATGTTATACCAAACAACCTGTTACAGTTACACCTAACCTTTGTACATCTAACTGCAGGCATTGTTTAAAGCTATCTAGTGATGCCCCAACTGTACTTGGTGGCAACAAGTTCCACTCTCTACGATATTTCTCGGAAAAGTTTTTGTTAACACCTCAATTCTTGGTTGTGTACATTGAGTACATTTCGTACAAAGACTGTCTAACACGGACACAAAAATCACTACTGTTCTCGCGCCTTTTCATCATTATACCCACATGACACAAGACTGGCAACTGTGAGCACATCGGCAGAACGTACTGCACCTGCGCGAAACCCATAATGTATTGTGCATAGCACTTTGGTAGAATGTCTCATATAAGGTCGTACTCGAGTATATAAGGTTAGCACTCCATCTGTAGTTTCCAAATGTTATGTTGGAAAAAATATAATCTGCAACACGTTAAATTCTGATGCAACGTTGACCAAAAATCCAACGAAAACGGTGAAAAATGTGGGTTTTGCGCAGGCGCAGTACGTTCTGCCGACATGCTGCAACTGTGTGGCCTAGAAACTATGTTGACTCCTAACCGAACGCTATTCAGAAAGTGTTTTGGCAACCAGGCAATTCAAAGGACAGCATCTTTGTGGAATCCCTTTAGAAATAACACTGGTGGAAGAGTAAACAATGATATCACAATTCGGCTTCGCGTAGCTCAAGTCTTTTGCACCCAAGATGAAAAATGAACCAAAATAAATATGTTCTATTTAGACTGGATTTTTCTTATCTTTTCCAATTCATTGGTCCGTCATTCTAGCTTGGTTAAAAGATTGAACTCTTAACTATCGGCTTTCTTACACATATTTAGCTAATTAGTCCCCTGAAACTAGTAAATAGAGTTTGAAATTGAAGGTCCACAGTCAAATACATACTAGTGACCACCTCTACATAAGGACCTCCTGGCCATTGATATACAGTCAAACCTGTACAAGTGACCACCTCTACATAAGGACCACCTGGCCAATGATATAGAGTCAAACCTACATACAAGTGCCCACCTCTACATAAGGGCTTCCTGGCCATTGATATACAGTCAAACCTGAACTAGTGACCACCTCTACATAAGGACCATCTGGCCATTGATATACAGTTAGACCTGTACAAGTGACCACCTCTACATAAGGACCACCTGGCCAATTTGACCACTTTTTGGTGGCCCCTTTGATACTTTTGTCCGTAGACACATTAGCATTCAGAGTCCAGTCTGTAGTAGTCTGTTGTCTACTACAACTTTTGTTCAAGTCACTATAGTATAGACAGGTTTGAAGTCAGTTGCACAGTGTAATTTGGCTATTGACTTACATTGTACTTGAATTTGGCTAAATATCATATTACAAAAGCAAAACTTTACAGGATAGACGTATACAAAATGCGGTAACGTTTAATCTCAATTTATCAGCAATTTATATGGTTTAAGAATGATCAAATTTCTGTATTTTTGGTCCACCACCACCAGTGATGTGACCCAGACATGTGTCTGGCTGGAATGTGAGAAGACTGTTGCACAGAAACTGAGAACATCTTCTGATGTTCACTTCTCAGATTTCCCCCTATCCAAACACAGAACTGACTCATCACCCATGGCTCTTGTTAGCAGGATCCCAGAACAGTAAACGATACCTAGTCTCTACCAGAATACAAAGGGCAGTTGGTAAATAGAAGAAATTTGGAAACTGAATACTATGTGTCTGTACTTGGGGATCCTATACAGGGACCTCCCTGAACAATGGAGCAGTGGAGCTCCTCCACCCAGTCCTTATCTCAGCTCCACCCTGTTAATTTTCAAAACTAGTGTTTTTACACCCTTTTTCAGGGTTCTTTGGTCAAATTTACCGATATTTCGCACCCTCCTCCATTCTGTCCTAAATTTCTGGGGAGATCCCTGCTATACTATTGACTGCAGGTGCCAAATAATCCATAGTGAATATTATGTCCTGTAAATTGTAAAATTGTAGTCAAAATGAAACTACAGTGTATTTAAGATTTGCTGAGTACCATACACGGGTCCCATACTTGCTCCTATAAAGTATGGGATCCTGGTATACAAATAATAGGATGGCACTCAAACTACTTTTGACTACAGGTGCCAGATAATGCATAGTGAGTTCTGAGTAAAATCCAGTATGTGTGTGTATAATTAATATTCCTGAGTTTTGAACCATTTGATGACTCGTCTAATTTTACAGCAATGAAACTGTCATAGGTTTGCATCAGATCTGTTTTCTGTATTTGAGAATCTTGACTATGGTACTATTGACTACAGGTGCCAGATTATCCACAATATAAGTTCTGGGTGAAATCCAGTGTTAGTGCAAGGACAGTTGATATTCCTGTTCCTGATAAAACTTGACCGGGAGGGCAGGGAGCGCCGGGATCGATGTCAGGGGCAGAGGGGCCAATTTCACAGCACAAACATCAGGACCTAAATGTGCTAAAGGTGCTACGAGGTACACAGATAAGGCCTAGGGAAAAAATGTTGTGTTTCCTGTTTCCCGACTGACCCTAGAAAAAACTGCTAAACCCCTGCAAGGGACATGAATTTTCGAGCTTGTCGACCTTTTCTATCTCCATGATTTGACACCTGAGTGATGAAACGTTACATAATCTATTTTCCAACATTCTCATTGAAAATATAAGTGTCCTTATGCAGGCTTTACTTTGTTAAACTATATTGTATAACTTGGATCACTAGAGATCGCCAAAGTAAAAAAAACAACTAAAATGTCAATAGTAAACACAAAAGCTCTTAGATTTTTTTTCAGTCTGCAAAATTACAGGTTGCTTAATTTTTCTTCTGCAATATTGAAAATGCCTCTTCAAAATGCAGACAGGTACAATGTATTTCTAACACTGTGTGGCCACAATTAGCTGCTTTGAAATATTGTTCAATATAGCTGAGGTTATTACCTAAGGCCTACGTTCCTTCTGTGAGTGTGGGGTTATGAGAAAGTAATATCCGACTACTCTAAAGTGATTTATGACTCCACTTACAAAGAATGGAAGATTAATACGAAGGCTCAAGTTTGCTGAAATGCAATATGTTTTTACACGGCCTGGGGCTAGACTGTACATAATTCACACACACATCCTAACTCAACATGAATGATTTATTAAAGCTTGTACACTGTTCGCAATGAATAACTGAAGAAGTTTATTGCAAATCCATGCCCGAAGGCTAATTGCAAGTTACAAACATAAAAGAACTATGAAACAGAGTATAAAATAACTTCAAAATGTACATAATGAAATCTAATTGTCTAAAACTATTGCTATGTCTAAAACTATGTCTGAAGGGTTTGACTTCTCTATTGTAAACCATGGAAGACGTAATGTCCCACCTTTACGACAAATCAAACCATACCTACAGATGTACTTTCATATGTACCCTGTCAGGCTTAAGCACTAGCATACAAATATAGAGGTAGTAGTAATATACTTTGACAATACTAACCTAAAACATAGGTTCTCTAACTACTGGATGTTTCGCTTCTTCATACAAATTGGCAAGGAAAATTGTATGTAACACTATAAAAGTTGTTTCAATACTCTTACTCTGATTTCATTTTAATATCTTAATTTTTGTTGCTACCCCCCCCACACACACACACAAAACCTCTGCTTGGAGAGTACCATTTCCTATCCATCCAACAATTTGAATGTTTTAAATTAAGTATAAGCTTGGTACTACTAGTATTATCTTTTGTATGACTACAAGTTAGCATGGTAAATGTATGTACATGTATGTATGAAATCTGTATGTTTAAACAGAGCACTGTTATCAACTGAGTACACAGTAGTTAGTACTGTATATGTGTACAGGTGACACTTGACTTTTGTACACTGGGGCATGTTTCAAACAATTGGGTTAAACAAACCGACGTGTTTGACAAACTTTCTCTGGCCTGTTTCATACACATTCTTACGTTTTGCCTCTTTTGTCCTGTAATATTCTCTGTCAGACTCCAGAAGTTAAATACATGAATAGTTTCATTTGGTTGGTAAGTTAGTGACTGAGTGAAGAGACTCTTGTCACACAATGACGTGTTTTATTCACAGCCGACATTTCGGTGACCGCCTGTCACCTTCCTCAGGGCAATTCTGACTGGTTCACATTGCACTGCAGCACAGGTATTGCTGCTATAGATGCCCCGAGGCTAGAATTGCCCTGAGGAAGGTGACAGATTTTTCAAGCCTTTAAAAATGCAATTTCCCACATTTTGAGAGACAAATCTCCAAGCAGATCCCTTTCGGTGGCAAGACAGTGTCTATTATAGCCAGAGAAGGTAGCGGTGGGGGTAGCGACAAAAAAAAACAGCCATATGATATAAAAAGCTAACAACCATTCCCCCACAACCTCTGCTTGGAGAGTAGTGGCTCCTGTGCCTTGGGGCCAAGTTGTTATCAAGGCTTTTCAAAACAACATTACTGAGATGCCGGTGCCAATTGTGCATGAATTCCCTGTGCTGGGTACAGACAGCTGTAAGCCAGCCGCTGTCAGAGTGCTCAGGACAAAATGGCAGGAGATTGAAGACTGACACCTTATCTAGTCCTTAACTTCCCCTTATCAGGGAAAGGACTCTGATATCAGGACTGGGCTTAGGGCAGAGACTACCGGGCTTTTCCAAGCTAGCAATGACCAACAGAATTTAACTGTTCTTCTCAGTCACAGTACATGTAACGTTAATTACAGGAATGCTAGGAAAGGACTCTGATATCAGGCCTGGGCTTAGGGCTGAGACTACCAGGCTTTTCCAAGCCAAGAGGATGGAATAAGATGACCAGCAACTTTTTAAAAGAACTAACACAAATGTGTTATAGGTAATTCTAGGGAAAGGACTCTGATATCAGGACTGGGCTTAGGGCAGAAACTACCAGGCTTTCTGTAGAAGCTGAAATAAGATGACCAAGAATGACAGAGAATGACAGAGAAAAAACTTGAAATTCACATGTATTGAAATTCAAAGGTCCATTGTATAAACAATGAACTTCAACTTGGCGAGTGAACCATGTAGATTCACGTAAATCCATGGACATTTTATCTACTGTTTGTAATTTCAACCAGGCTACTGGGATTTTTAGAAGACTGATAAAATAACCACTAAGCTTTGACTATGGACACCTTATCAGTACGTAAAAAAGCGTGAAATTCATGTCTTACTTTTACAGGTAATTCTATTATATATAGAGCATGTAAATGCTGCTATAGAATAGACTCTGTATGAAGTGTTGCTCCAAAAGGGAGTCAGGTATCATTGTTTATAGGAAATTCAACTCACCGTGTAAATACCAATGCCAGTAAACCTGACAATGACGTCAATGAATGAAACTTTCACTTGTTGACCGACTGGTCTTCTTAATCTCTATATGTAAATACAGCACTACAAACCTAACCAGGCTAAGAGCCGGACTACCCTAACTGTAGTAGCTAACCAAGAATGTTATACTTAAAGGGGCTCCTTGAGCTAACTCAAAGATGAAACCCTAACCAGGCTGAAAGCCAGACTATTCCATGCTGTAGCCAACCCAATGATGAAGCCCTGTGCTGTAGCTATGTGCTGTAGCTAGCCCAATGATCAAACCCTAACTAGTCTGAGAGCCAGACTATCTCATACTGTAGCTGACCCAATTATGGAGCCCTAACAAGGCTGAGAGCCAGACTATCCTACCTTGTAGCTAACCCAATGATGGACCCCTAACCAGTCTGAGAACTAGACTATCCCACACTATAGCTAAGCCTATGATAAAGCCATAACAAAGCTGATGCCAGGCTATCCTACTGTAGCTAACCCAATGATAAAACCCTAACAAGGCTGAGAGCCAGACTATCCTACACTGTAGCTAACACAATGATGAAGCCCTAGCCAGGCTGAGAGCCAGACTATACCAAGCTGTAACTAACCCAAAGATGAGGCCCTAACCAGGCTGAATGCCGGACTATCCTACACTGTAGCTTAACAATGATGCCACCCTAACCAGGCTGAGAGCCAGACTATCCTACACTGTAGCTAACATGTGATGAAGCCCTAACCAGGCTGGGAGCCAGACTATCCTACACTGTAGCTAACCCAAAGATGAAGCCCTAACCAGGCTGGGAGGAAGACTATCCCATACTCTAGCTAACCCAAAGATGAGGCCCTAACCAGTCTGAAAACCAGACTATCTCACACTGTAGCTAACCCTGGTAGCTAACCCAATGCTGAAGCCCTAACCAGGCTGAGAGCCAGACTATCCTACAATGTAGCTAACAGGATGATGATACCCTAACCAGTCTGGATGCCAGACTATTCCCAGACTGTAGCCCATCCATCCATCAATGCTGCAATCCCCTGAAAGCACATCTGCTGAAAACCTGGGGGAAAATCAGGTAGCACTTCTCTGTCACATTCAGACAAGTCACAGGGTATCTGTATCTCTGTCAGATTCAGACAAGTCACAGGGTATCTGTATCTGTAAAGCTGGAATAACTGCCCTTAGGCATAACACACCAACTTCTGTAGCCAGTATAACTGTCCTTTGACGTAACACACCGGATTCTGTATCTGTGTAGCCGGTATAACCACCCTTCGGCACAACACACCAGCTTCTGTACTTGTATAGCCGGTATAACTGTCCTTTGGCGTAACACACCAGCTTCCGTATCTGTAGCCAGCCAGAGTAACTGCCCTACGGTGCAACAAACCAACTTTGAAGGAATGCAGGTGCAATTGGCTATACTGGTATTACTATTACACTATGATTTGCCTGCAAATCTATCTCTGTAAGCATTTAAAGCTATCTACAAATCTAGTAGATAACTTTGGTACTTGAAGGCAGGACTGTACAAAACTGGCTTTAAAAACAATGGCAAAAATTCTGCCATTGTATGCAAGGAGAGAGGGGATAATTATTATTCGCAATCGGTGGTGAATTTGTTATTAAAACAAATTATGTTGTAATTGTTATTGTTGTCGATATCTTCAAAACAACATAAAAGTTAGCTATTTTTCATTAAATTCTGCCACTTTCAAATAACTGTTGCATTGACAAATAATAATTACTTAATTCACCTAGCCTCCATAACATGCCAAAAACTGGGGGGTTTGGGGGTCTTTTGGGTCTTTAGGAGCATTTATCTAATTTATGTGTTATTTTCTGATTGCATATAGACAACATAGCCGGCCTGGTTGAATTACCCCCGTAGAACTGGGCTAATCAGAAAACAGCCGAAGACCACCAAACCTCCAGTTCTATAAGCCTGCTACGGAGGCTAGAATCTTCCCCCTCCTTTTTTTCTATCATCATTTCCCCTTTTAACTCCCCCAGGGGGTAAGCTTGCCAGTTTGCGGGGGGGGGGGGTCTAAGGGCGGAGTAATGAGATCATCCCTACACTGGTAGCACGCTGTGACAATGGAGCGCAAATTAGCCCTGCGACACCCCCAAATTTGTGCAGTGAACACAAGCCACAATGGCATCGCAAACAGTGGGGGTTTGGTGGCAATCTCTCCAAGCAGAGGTTTGGGTTTTTGGCTTATTTTTGGAGCATTTTTAGGCTTTCTTTTCTGAGGGTTTCTTTTTTGCACTGGTATTTTTCTTCAAATTAGGTTGGCATAAAATAACCTCAAAATAAGTCAAAAATTGGCCCAAAATAAGCCAAAAAATCAAAACTCTGCCACAATGGCAAGGCAAACAGTCCACTGTGTGTTTGGTGGCACTCTCTCCAAGCAGAGGTTCGGGTTTTGGGCTTATTTTTGGTACATTTTTAGGCTTTTTCAACAGGGTTTCTTTTTTAGAAATAGAATCTTCAGGTCAGGTATGACATCAGTCTAGCACTGGTATCATTTTTTCAGGCCAACATTAGTTAGGTTAGCCTAAAATAAGCCAAAAATTGGTGTTTGGTGGTACTCTCCAAGCAGAGTTTTGGGTTTTGCCCTATTTTTGGCAGTTTTTTTATTGGGCTTTCTTTTTTTTACTGGTATCTTTTTTTTACTCCAACAATAGTTTGGTTAGTGTAAATCAAAGCCAAAAACTGAGCAAAAATAAGCCAAAACCCAAACCTCTGCTTGGAGAGTAGAGCAAACAGTGGGTGTTTGGTGGTTGATTATTCCTACCCTACCTTCCCACTAAGGACATTAGATACAAAGCCTCAAAATCAGCCACAATTTAAAGGAAACAAACTGCAATATTTAGCCTGTATCATCGCGTATAAAAGCACCTTTGGGAAGGCTACTGTGGTAGAGTGACCTACCGAGATTTCTTTACTCTCCAAGCAGAGGTTTGGGTTTGGGGTTATTTTTGGCGTGTTTCAAGGCTTTTTTATCGGGGTTTCTCTTTTGCACAGGAATCTTATTTCCACCCAATCCAGTGCAAAAAAGAAACCCCGTTAAAAAGCCTAAAAACACGCCCAAATAACCCAAAACCCAAACCTCTGCTTGGAGAGTTGATTTCGCCAACAAAGTCAGCAAAGCCTGTAGATTTCTAGGAGACTAAAGTCACTGTAAACTACCGGTGTAGCTTGTATCAGTTAGGCCTAAAAGTCCCTTGTGGGTAAAAGTTAGGCTTAAAGTACTTATATTTTCTTGTACACAGAACGCACTTCAAGGCCTCTATACCGACAAGACTCCACCACAAAATCATAACATACCCAAGCCTTATAATTTTAACCCCCCCCCCCCCTCGACCACTAGCTGTACTTCTTTTAAACACTTGGATTATGATCTTAAGACTTTAAAATTGTAAGGTACATACCTTCAGCTTCAACTCCTTGGCCGCTGGCTCCTTGAAGAAAGAAGAGAAGGCAAGCCAAGACGATTCTTGCGACCGATTCGAGTCCAGATTTCTGCGGGGCTAGCGCCATCTTTCCACCGACTGTTCAACTCACTAGGTCCGGTTGGGTTCAGAAAATATCCGCAAGCGGGCCGCGGCCTCGAAGGCAAATGTTTACAAAGGACAACCCGAGACTGAAGGATGGTTGTGTGGACACTCTGCTGTCCCTTCTAGGCTCCGAGGTCAAGCATTCAGAGACTGTGGAACCCGCTAGAATTACGCTCAATCCGAAATCACTGCACTGTGCAAGCAAAACCTTCGTGTAGCGCCACCGCAGATATCGTATAACGGTCCTCCTCAAACACAACAAGAGAAAGGATAGGATGTAGAGCTAGAAAAATGGGTCTAAAAACTCCTCTGCGTGCTCGCTAAGCTTTAGCTGCGGTTTCGGGAGCACACTGGAAGGAAGTTTAGCACACAGACAGGAACATAAACATCCTGAAAGAGAGAGGAAAGGGGTAGGAACTGGGCCGGAGCGTGGCGGTGTTGTCCCGAACTGCGGGCGGCCTGGCAGCACACACATGCACTGTCAGCTGGAGACCACGGGCGGGCGGGAACAATGCAGTATTTTGTGTGCCGTAAGCTGGGGTTTTTTTATTTATTTATTTCAGGGGTGCCGGAGTATACAGTGCACGTTTACGTAATACAGTACAATTTTAGTTGTATACAGTGCAATTTTAGTTGTATACAGTGCAATTTTATGGAATACAGTGCAATTGTACGGAATACAGTGCAATTTTACTAGTATACAGTGCAATTTTACTAGTATACATATTTTACTAGGCTGGGCAGTATCAATTTTGTATATAGGAAACTGCGAAATATATGATGTATTATGCAATGCATGTATAACGTTAACTTGTTGGCATCCTCTGTTATACAATGCATGCATAACAGTAGATAACAGATATAGACAGAAACTTTCAGAAAGACAGACAGATTTGTATATTTTGGAGGCCCTGTATATTTTCGGTGCGGTTTCCTTGTGGGTTTGTTTGTTGAATGTGGTCACGTTAACTATAGTAGTATTATAAATAGACGTTTTATAGTACATGTATTTGCTAATGGTGGGGAACGGTATGGCTGACCGCAGAACTAGATCACGCTGCACTACCAACTAAAACCGCAAGGGCGTTTCACCAGAAGGGTGCAAACGCTTTTCACAAAATGATTCTGTTCTATTTTACATTTTTAGCCTCTACCAGGCTTCGGGAGGCGGCTGGAAAGAGAAGAAATCGGGCAAATAGAGAGATAACATGTCAGGGGAGTTTGTCTGCTGGGAGAGAACATTTTGCCGCACCCGCACTCTTTCCATCCGCCTCCCGAAGCCTGGTAGAGGCTATTCTATCTAATCAAGGAGGTTAAAAATCATCTTGTATTTAACCTTCTTGATCTAATGAACTTTTAAATTATGGAAGAAATCACGAGTGGGGCGGCTCAAAAGGTGTGAAAATCACACAAACAACGTAATCCGTTTCGCACGCCGAAACAAAAAGACAATGAGAGACATGTTTAAACACGAAAATTAGCACCAAACAGTGAACTACGTCGATAGGAGGACCGGGTCTGTGATGTCCAAAAATAGCCTGCTCTCAACAAAACACAGACTATAGGTGACGACAGGGCTGAAGCTTTTATTCCCGGGGGCGGCTATCTCAAGTGACACAGAAGACATGGTGACAAAGTCAAGAAACAATGCTAAGAACGATCAAAACGCAGCTTAGCTTCTGGTTTTGGTTAACACATTCTTGCAATTCTTGTGGTGTGTGTGGTTTGGCTATCACGAGTAGCGTAGGCAGACCTGTATACTGTTCATTTCTTCCTAGATCTATCGAAAAGATTATAAGATTTTGACCAAGGAATATGCAATCCAATAAAGTGGTGGTGGGATATTCTTGATCCGTTGCCAGACAGTCTAGGAAATCACAACAACCTAAAGCGCCAGCATGGAAGGATTTGTGTTGCAGTGACGCCGCGCATGTGTTGGGTTTGTAAAACGATGGTTTTAAGAGGATTAGACTTTTCTTTAATCTCTTATTAACGGATTTTGCGAGGGGTCTTGAAGACTTACTGGGTTGTGAAAAGGGCGACTAGGCTAGTAGCTTTGTCACCATCATAGTGTAGTCACTGGGCGGCGTTAAAAAGTCATTTTTCAAGTCAGTATTCTAGTCATTTATCTACATACTGAGTTGAAACCGCACCATCCCAATGTATATTGACCCTCATGGCGCAAAAATTCCTAAATTCTGACAGAAAATGGTGACTGGAAGGACCCTGGGCTGATTTTTAGGGTACCACCCATAAAATAAAGGACTCATCTTGGTACTTGTTTCTGCAGTTTTAAAATGCCCAAAGTATGAAATGCTGATTTAAATGTGCTAATGTAAAGCAGTATGTGTCAATATCACAAAGATTGCCTTATTCATAATATTTCCAGTTTTGCTGCCCTGAAATCGCATTGGATGCCTTGAAGTTTTGACCGTGCCGTGACGACGGAAGATGAAGGCCAGTAGCTGCAGTACCTTCAACCGTCACTGGGCGGCGCAAAATCAAGGCCGTGTCTTGCTTTGGTGCCTCCTGATTATCCAAATGATAAGGAAGAGATATAATTTTCTCAACGGACAAACTCCGTTGGCATGCTTATCTCTCTATTTGGCCAATTTCTACTCTTTCCAGCCGCCTCCCCAAGCCTGGTAGAGGCCTTCAACGTTCAGTTATTGCTAGCCTCTACCAGGCTTGGGGAGGCGGCTGGAAAGAGTAGAAATTGGCCAAATAGAGAGATAAGCATGCCAACGGAGTTTGTCCGTTGAGAGAACAGTTCGCCGTGCCACAGCGTTGCACATGTCCGTGCCAGGATCTTTTGTGGCTCGTGGGATTTTTCTGTAATAACATTTTTGACCGCTAGACGTCGTTTTTGAACGATGAAAATTATATCTCTTCCTGATTACCCAAATAATAGAAATTATGTCAGTCAGATGAATAAGCCATCTTTTATTTCGCTAGTCTAACTTTTCTTAAAACGTTGTTATGAGTGAGTGAGTGAGTAAAATAGATTGGAACCGTGTTAAGTTTAAGACAATTTATTTCAAACAAGCGTTGCTCATCAGCAATCTTTGGCAACATTTGTACATGCGTAAATACAAATGATGGGACCGATTGCCTCCAGAACATGGTGATCTAGCAGTGAAGTTTTGGTTATGTACAACTGACCATCCAGTTATCAGGAATATTTGAAATATTTGTATCACATGGGCCCACCTTTTAATCGTTCTTCTGCTCGTAATTTTTAACTGTTGTGGTGTGGTTGTAGTATGTGTAATTATTGGTCTATGTAGTCTTTCTAATGACTTTGTATTTTAACTTCCTAATGACTTTGTATTTTAACCTCCTGATAACTCTGAATTTTGACTTAATTATGTGTAATACTATAAACGCTTGATTTTAGAATAATGAAATGTACATTGATTCGCAATTCAGTAACTTGTATTAAGGTTACTGCCAATAATTCTTGAGTCTTGAGTCTTGAGCAGTGACTACAGACGTTACAGTGCCAACTCTCTATACACATCTGACTGAAAACTGGTCCAGACCACACCAATCTTACAGCTTGGTTCTCACATTTCTTTCAGATTCCCAAACTACAATCAATAATAATAATTATATAGTAATAATGATGATGATGATGATAATGATAATGATGATAATGATGATAAGAATAATAATAATAATAACGACAATGATAATAATAATGATGATATAACAAATAATCAATAACAATCAATTATAATCAATTACAATCAATAGTTAGCAATGATAATACATGATAACCAAAAATGATACATGATAATCAATAATAATAAAGCATAATGAATAATAATCAATACTCATCAATAATAATATTTAATAATCAATTATAATAAATGACAATCAATGACAAGCAGTTGCAAAATGAGCCAAATATAAGCCGTAAGTAGTGCTGTCCTCAATGTACATGTAGGTGGCAGCATAAAAAGAAGTTGAAAAAAACTTGTGTATGCTGTCACCACGTCTTGTGATTACATATTGCAATTAAAAAATGAAAGAATGAAAATCCCTTAGAAAAAAATACAAATGACGGGGCCGATTGCCGCCAGAACATGGTGATCTAGCAGTGACTACATACGTTACAGTGCCAACTCTCTATACACATCTGACTGGTCCAGACCACACCAATCTTACAGCCTGGTTCTCACATTTGCCAAATTCATTTCTTTCAAATTCCCAAACTACAATCAATAATAATAATAATAATAATAATGATGATGATGATGATGATAATTATAATGATAATGATGATGATGATGATGATGATGATGATGATGATGATGATGATAATAATAATAATGATAATGACAATGATAATAATAATGATGATAATCATAATCGATGATATCAATAATAACAAATAATCAATAACAATCAATTATAATCAATTACAATCAATAGTTATCAATTATAATCCATGATAACCAATAATGATACATGATAATCAACAATAATAAAGCATAATGAATACTAATCAATACTCATCAATAATAATATTTAATAATCAATAATAATCAATAATAATCAAGGATAATAAATGACAAAGCAGTTGCAAAATGAGCCAAATATATGCCTTAAATTGTGTTGTCCTCAATGTACATGTAGGTGGCAGCATAAAAAGAAGTTCAAAAAGACTTGAGTATGCTGTCCCCACGTCTTGTGATTACAAATTGGAATTAAAAAATGAAAGCATGAAAATTCCTTAGAAAAAAAACCTGCAACCCCGAGCGAGTGTAGAAATATGAATGGTCGAAAAGCTTCATTTCCGTTACTCTCCAAGCAGAGGTTTGGGCGTTGGCGTATTTTTTGCATTTTTTGTGGATTTTTCTTCGGGCTTTCTCTTTTGTTCTGATGTCTTTTTAGTGCCAGAATAAAAAAAAAAAAAGATACCAATACAAAAAAGAAAGCCCAATAAAATAAGGAAACGCCAGAAATAAACTGAAGCCAAAAACTTCTGCTTGGATTGTAAATTTCCGTCACTTACTTTCGGTGGAACTCGCATATGAAGGGTAGTTTGCGGGAGCATGGGGCGTCCTTCCAATAGTGAGGTACACCGCGGGCTCGCGAGTAAACAGCGCAATCTGCACCGTTTTGATCATCTGGCTGGTCTTTGCCCCATCTCTGAAAGGCACCAAGCGGAGTGCCGTCCACCCAGACGAAATGCCCTTCTTTGTGCTGATCGTGCAGACCAAACCAGAATTCGACGTTGCAATTGACAAACCTGCAGAGCCTGGCGGCTATACGTGCGCTGGAAAAACGGTCTCGTGGCATGGCAAGGGTACCGCCTTCTCGGCAACAGGTCTCGGCCGCTGTGTTGAAGTCTTCGCGGTGTCGGTACGACTTATAGCAGGTTTTATAACCAAAAAAATGACATGGTGGAACTGGAAAAGTACAAAATAGAAATGATATTAAAACGACACCGTTAAATATTGATTTGCAACTCACGCGAAAACGTATGAAGGGGTTTTATTGTATTTGTAAGGTTCATGTATTTGATGAAAAAGGCTTCTCTGTGGGTCATACAAATGCCATTACAGAAATTGGAACAATATATTTGGGATTTCCGACAAGCCCAATTTCGCAATCAATCATACATTTTATTGCTTCTCTAATAAATCACTATCAATAACACCAACCTTTTTTTGATGCTTGGCATCCAATCCCCTTGGGCACATTTTGTCCAGTTGTACCAGGAGGCCCGGCAGACACAGGGCCAGCCGGCCCCATGGGTCCCTTCTCTGGCCCAGAACGTCCGGTAGAACCAGGCCTCGGAATGCTTGAAAAGCCGGTATCCTCACCCCTAAGAAAAGAAACATACAACCCAAGCGTTTGTAAAAGTGAATAAAAAAAACACGTCAAAGATCAGCCAAAGCCGAAACGTCTGCTTGGAGGGTAGATTTCCGTCACTTACTTTCGGTGGAACTCGCATACGAATGGTAGTTTGCGGGAGCACGTGCAGTCATTCCAGCAGCTAGGATGTCCGCCTGATCGCCAATAAGCAGCGCAGTATTCACTGTTTTTATAGTTATCTGGCTGGTTTGGAGCCCAACTCGTAAAGGTACCAAGCGGAGTGCCGTCCACCCACTCGAAGTGCCCTTCTTTGTGCTGATCGTGAAGACCAATCCAGATGTCGACGTTGACAAACCTGCGGCTGTGGAGCATGGAGGCTAATCGTTTGTTGGAGTAGGCGTCTCGGGGCATGGCAAGGGTACCGCCTTTTCGGCAACAGGTCTCGGCCGCTGTATTGAAGTCTACGCGGGCGTTGAACGATTTGTAGCAGGTTTTAGAAACCCGAAAATGACATGGTGGAACTGGAAAAGTACAAAATAGAAGTGATATTGAAACGACGCTGTTTATTTGTCTATAAGATCTTCAAACAGTTGGGTGACTCATTCAACTCTGTCAATGAGAAAACATATGAATGTTTTTTTGTAGTTATAAGGTATTTGACTAAAATGCTTCTCATCGGACCATATAAATGCCATTACAGAAATTGCATTTTCAAAAAGACCAATTTCGTACAAATTCACATTTTATTGCTTCTCTAATAGATAACTAATAACAAAAACCTTTCTTCGATGGTTGGCATCCAATCCCCTTGGGCGGCCCAAGATGCCCGGTAGAGCCAGGCTTGCCAGCATTTCCCTTAGGACCAGCCAGCCCTATGGGGCCCTTCTCTCCTGGGGGCCCAGGCGGCCCAAGAGGCCCGGTAGAGCCAGGCTTACCAGCCTTTCCCTCAGGGCCAGGCGGCCCCATGGGGCCCTTCTTTCCCGGAGCTCCTGGGGGCCCAAGAGGCCCGAGAGATCCAGGCTTGCCAGCCTTTCCCATGGGCCCCTTCTCTCCTGGGGGCCCCCAGGAGGCCCGGTA